>NC_060144.1:602684400-603284400 GCF_021461385.2 Schistocerca piceifrons | reverse complement strand
CTATGAAATGCGAGTACTATGTGTTCTAAGACATTTCCTTCTAAATCGAGTAACGTTGCTATGGAAACGACAGGATTTTCTTTTGGGATCCGACAATCACATTTCCGATCCACTAATGGTTTTTTTCTGCATCCCTCACTCCCAAACATTGACGAATTCACACGGAAATTGCGTCGCTATGAAATGCGAGTACTATGTGTTCTAAGACATTTCCTTCTAAATCGAGTAACGTTGCTATGGAAACGACAGGATTGTCTTTTGGGATACGACAATCACATTTCCGATCCACTAATCGTTCTTTACTGCATCCCTCACTCGCAAACATTGTCGAATTCACACGGAAATTGCGTCGCTATGAAATACGAGTACTATGTGTTCTAAGACATTTCCTTCTAAATCGAGTGACGTTTCTATGGAAACGACAGGATTTTCTTTTGGGATACGACAATCACATTTCCGATCCACTAATCGTTCTTTACTGCATCCCTCACTCCCAAACATTGACGAATTCACACGGAAATTGCGTCGCTATGAGATACGAGTACTATGTGTTCTAAGACATTTCCTTCTAAATCGATTAACGTTTCTATGGAAACGACAGGATTTTCTTTTGGGATACGACAATCACATTTCCGATCCACTAATCGTTCTTTACTGCATCCCTCACTCCCAAACAATGACGAATTCACACGGAAATTGCGTCGCTATGAAATGCGAGTACTATGTGTTCCAATACATTTCCTTCTAAATCGAGTAACGTTTCTATGGAAGCGACAGGATTTTCTTTTGGGATACGACAATCACATTTCCGATCCACTAATCGTTCTTTACTGCATCCCTCACTTTCAAACATTGACGAATTCACACGGAAATTGCGTCGCTATGAAATACGAGTACTATGTGTTCTAAGACATTTCCTTCTAAATCGAGTAACGTTTCTATGGAAACGACAGGATTTTCTTTTGGGATACGACAATCACATTTCCGATCCACTAATCGTTCTTTACTGCATCCCTCACTCCCAAACATTGACGAATTCACACGGAAATTGCGTCGCTATGAAATGCGAGTACTATGTGTTCTAAGACATTTCCTTCTAAATCGAGTAACGTTGCTATGGAAACGACAGGATTTTCTTTTGGGATACGACAATCACATTTCCGATCCACTAATCGTTCTTTACTGCATCCCTCACTCCCAAACATTGACGAATTCACACGGAAATTGCGTCGCTATGAAATGCGAGTACTTTGTGTTCTAAGACATTTCCTTCTAAATCGAGTAACGTTTCTATGGAAACGACAGGATTTTCTTTTGGGATACGACAATCACATTTCCGATCCACTAATCGTTCTTTACTGCATCCCTCACTCCCAAACATTGACGAATTCACACGGAAATTGCGTCGCTACGAAATACGAGTACTATGTGTTCTAAGACATTTCCTTCTAAATCGAGTAACGTTTCTATGGAAACGACAGGATTTTCTTTTGGGATACGACAATCACATTTCCGATCCACTAATCGTTCGTTACTGCATCCCTCACTCCCAAACATTGACGAATTCACACGGAAGTTGCGTAGCTATGAAATGCGAGTACTATGTGTTCTAAGACATTTCCTTCTAAATCGAGTAACGTTTCTATGGAAACGACAGGATTTTCTTTTGGGATACGACAATCACATTTCCGATCCACTAATCGTTCTTTACTGCATCCCTCACTCCCAAACATTGACGAATTCACACGGAAATTGCGTCGCAATGAAATGCGAGTACTATGTGTTCTAAGACATTTCCTTCTAAATCGAGTAACGTTTCTATGGAAACGACAGGATTTTCTTTTGGGATACGACAATCACATTTCCGATCCACTAATCGTTCTTTACTGCATCCCTCACTCCCAAACATTGACGAATTCACACGGAAATTGCGTCGCTATGAAATGCGAGTACAATGTGTTCTAAGACATTTCCTTCTAAATCGAGTAACGTTGCTATGGAAACGACAGAATTTTCTTTTGGATACGACAATCACATTTCCGATCCTCTAATCGTTCTTTACTGCATCCCTCACTCCCAAACATTGACGAATTCACACGGAAATTGCGTCGCTATGAAATACGAGTACTATGTGTTCTAAGACATTTCCTTCTAAATCGAGGAACTTTTCTATGGAAACGACAGGATTTTCTTTTGTGATACGACAATCACATTTTCGATCCACTAATCGTTCTTTACTGCATCCCTCACTCCGAAACATTGACGAATTCACACGGAAATTGCGTCGCTATGAAATACGAGTACTATGTGTTCTAAGACATTTCCTTCTAAATCGAGTAACGTTTCTATGGAAACGACCGGATTTTCTTTTGGGATACGACAATCACATTTCCGCTCCACTAATCGTTCTTTACTGCATCCCTCAGTCCCAAACATTGACGAATTCACACGGAAATTGCGTCGCTATGAAATGCGAGTACTATGTGTTCTAAGACATTTCCTTCTAAATCGAGTAACGTTTCTATGGAAACGACAGGATTTTCTTTTGGGATACGACAATCACATTTCCGATCCACTAATCGTTCTTTACTGCATCCCTCACTCCGAAACATTGACGAATTCACACGGAAATTGCGTCGCTATGAAATGCGAGTACTATGTGTTCTAAGACATTTCCTTCTAAATCGAGTAACGTTTCTATGGAAACGACAGGATTTTCTTTTGGCATATGACAATCACATTTCCGATCCACTAATCGTTCTTTACTGCATCCCTCACTCCCAAACATTGACGAATTCACACGGAAATTGCGTGGCTATGAAATACGAGTACTATGTGTTCTAAGACATTTCCTTCTAAATCGAGTAACGTTTCTATGGAAACGACAAAATTTTCTTTTGGGATACGACAATCACATTTCCGATCCACTAATCGTTCTTTACTGCACCCCTCACTCCCAAACATTGACGAATTCACACGGAAATAGCGTCGCTATGAAATACGAGTACTATGTGTTCTAAGACATTTCCTTCTAAATCGAGTAACGTTTCTATGGAAACGACAGGATTTTCTTTTGGGATACGACAATCACATTTCCGATCCACTAATCGTTCTTTACTGCATCCCTCACTCCCAAACAATGACGAATTCACACGGAAATTGCGTCGCTATGAAATTCGAGTACTATGTGTTCTAAGACATTTCCCTGTAAATCGAGTAACGTTTCTATGGAAACGACAGGATTTTCTTTTGGGATACGACAATCACATTTCCGATCCACTAATCGTTCTATACTGCATCCCTCACTCCCAAACATTGACGAATTCACACGGAAATTGCGTCGCTATGAAATACGAGTACTATGTGTTCTAAGACATTTCCTTCTAAATCGAGTAACGTTTCCATGGAAACGACAGGATTTTCTTTTGGGATACGACAATCACATTTCCGATCCACTAATCGTTCGTTACTGCATCCCTCACTCCCAAACATTGACGAACTCACATGGAAATTGCGTCGCTATGAAATGTGAGTACTATGTGTTCTAAGACATTTCCTTCTAAATCGAGTAACGTTGCTATGGAAACGACAGGATTTTCTTTTGGGATACGACAATCACGTTTCCGATCCACTAATCGTTCTTTACTGCATCCCTCACTCCCAAACATTGACGAATTCACACGGAAATTGCGTCGCTATGAAATACGAGTGCTATGTGTTCTAAGACATTTCCTTCTAAATCGAGTAACGTTTCTATGGAAACGACAGGATTTTCTTTTGGGATACGACAATCACATTTCCGATCCACTAATCGTTCTTTACTGCATCCCTCACTCCCAAACATTGACGAATTCACACGGAAATTGCGTCGCTATGAAATGCGAGTACTATGTGTTCTAAGACATTTCCTTCTAAATCGAGTATCGTTTCTATGGAAACGACAGGATTTTCTTTTGGGATACGACAATCACATTTCCGATCCACTAATCGTTCTTTACTGCATCCCTCACTCCCAAACATTGACGAATTCACACGGAAATTGCGTCGCTATGAAATACGAGTACTATGTGTTCTAAGACATTTCCTTCTAAATCGAGTAACGTTTCCATGGAAACGACAGGATTTTCTTTTGGGATACGACAATCACATTTCCGATCCACTAATAGTTCTTTACTGCATCCCTCACTCCCAAACATTGACGAACTCACATGGAAATTGCGTCGCTATAAAATGTGAGTACTACGTGTTCTAAGACATTTCCTTCTAAATCGAGTAACGTTGCTATGGAAACGACAGGATTTTCTTTTGGGATACGACAATCACATTTCCGATCCACTAATCGTTCTTTACTGCATCCCTCACTCCCAAACATTGACGAATTCACACGGAAATTGCGTCGCTATGAAATACGAGTGCTATGTGTTCTAAGACATTTCCTTCTAAATCGAGTAACGTTTCTATGGAAACGACAGGATTTTCTTTTGGGATACGACAATCACATTTCCGATCCACTAATCGTTCTTTACTGCATCCCTCACTCCCAAACATTGACGAATTCACACGGAAATTGCGTCGCTATGAAATGCGAGTTATATGTGTTCTAAGACATTTCCTTCTAAATCGAGTAACGTTTCTATGGAAACGACAGGATTTTCTTTTGGGATACGACAATCACATTTCCGATCCACTAATCTTTCTTTACTGCATCCCTCACTCCCAAACATTGACGAATTCACACGGAAATTGCGTCGCTATGAAATGCGAGTACTATGTGTTCCTAGACATTTCCTTCTAAATCGAGTAACGTTTCTATGGAAACGACAGGATTTTCCTTTGGGATACGACAATCACATTTCCGATCCACTAATCGTTCTTTACTGCATCCCACACTCCCAAACATTGACGAATTCACACGGAAATTGCGTCGCTATGAAATGCGAGTACTATGTGTTCTAAGAAATTTCCTTCTAAATCGAGTAACGTCTCTATGGAAACGACAGGATTTTCTTTTGGGATACGACAATCACATTTCCGATCCACTAATCGTTCTTTACTGCATCCCTCACTCCCAAACATTGACGAATTCACACGGAAATTGCGTGGCTATGAAATACGAGTACTATGTGTTCTAAGACATTTCCTTCTAAATCGAGTAACGTTTCTATGGAAACGACAAAATTTTCTTTTGGGATACGACAATCACATTTCCGATCCACTAATCGTTCTTTACTGCATCCCTCACTCCCAAACATTGACGAATTCACACGGAAATTGCGTCGCTATGAAATACGAGTACTATGTGTTCTAAGACATTTCCTTCTAAATCGAGTAACGTTTCTATGGAAACGACAGGATTTCCTTTTGGGATACGACAATCACATTTCCGATCCACTAATCGTTCTTTACTGCATCCCTCACTCCCAAACATTGACGAATTCACACGGAAATTGCGTCGCTATGAAATGCGAGTACTATGTGTTCTAAGACATTTCCTTCTAAATCGAGTAACGTTTCCATGGAAACGACAGGATTTTCTTTTGGGATACGACAATCACATTTCCGATCCACTAATCGTTCTTTACTGCATCCCTCACTCCCAAACATTGACGAATTCACATGGAAATTGCGTCGCTATGAAATGCGAGTACTATGTGTTCTAAGACATTTCCTTCTAAATCGAGTAACGTTGCTATGGAAACGACAGGATTTTCTTTTGGGATACGACAATCACATTTCCGATCCACTAATCGTTCTTTACTGCATCCCTCACTCCCAAACATTGACGAATTCACACGGAAATGCGTCGCTATGAAATACGAGTACTATGTGTTCTAAGATATTTCCTTCTAAATCGAGTAACGTTGCTATGGAAACGACAGGATTTTCTTTTGGGATACGACAATCACATTTCCGATCCACTAATCGTTCTTTACTGCATCCCTCACTCCCAAACATTGACGAATTCACACGGAAATTGCGTCGCTATGAAATACGAGTGCTATGTGTTCTAAGACATTTCCTTCTAAATCGAGTAACGTTTCTATGGAAACGACAGGATTTTCTTTTGGGATACGACAATCACATTTCCGATCCACTAATCGTTCTTTACTGCATCCCTCACTCCCAAACATTGACGAATTCACACGGAAATTGCGTCGCTATGAAATGCGAGTACTATGTGTTCTAAGACATTTCCTTCTAAATCGAGTAACGTTTCTATGGAAACGACAGGATTTTCTTTTGGGATACGACAATCACTTTTCCGATCCACTAATCTTTCTTTACTGCATCCCTCACTCCCAAACATTGACGAATTCACACGGAAATTGCGTCGCTATGAAATGCGAGTACTATGTGTTCCTAGACATTTCCTTCTAAATCGAGTAACGTTTCTATGGAAACGACAGGATTTTCCTTTGGGATACGACAATCACATTTCCGATCCACTAATCGTTCTTTACTGCATCCCACACTCCCAAACATTGACGAATTCACACGGAAATTGCGTCGCTATGAAATGCGAGTACTATGTGTTCTAAGACATTTCCTTCTAAATCGAGTAACGTTTCTATGGAAACGACAGGATTTTCTTTTGGGATACGACAATCACATTTCCGATCCACTAATCGTTCTTTACTGCATCCCTCACTCCCAAACATTGACGAATTCACACGGAAATTGCGTGGCTATGAAATACGAGTACTATGTGTTCTAAGACATTTCCTTCTAAATCGAGTAACGTTTCTATGGAAACGACAAAATTTTCTTTTGGGATACGACAATCACATTTCCGATCCACTAATCGTTCTTTACTGCATCCCTCACTCCCAAACATTGACGAATTCACACGGAAATTGCGTCGCTATGAAATACGAGTACTATGTGTTCTAAGACATTTCCTTCTAAATCGAGTAACGTTTCTATGGAAACGACAGGATTTCCTTTTGGGATACGACAATCACATTTCCGATCCACTAATCGTTCTTTTCTGCATCCCTCACTCCCAAACATTGACGAATTCACACGGAAATTGCGTCGCTATGAAATGCGAGTACTATGTGTTCTAAGACATTTCCTTCTAAATCGAGTAACGTTTCTATGGAAACGACAGGATTTTCTTTTGGGATACAACAATCACATTTCCGATCCACTAATCGTTCTTTACTGCAACCCTCACTCCCAAACACTGACGAATTCACACGGGAATTGCGTCGCTATGAAATGCGAGTACTATGTGTTCTAAGACATTTCCTTCTAAATCGAGTAACGTTTCCATGGAAACGACAGGATTTTCTTTTGGGATACGACAATCACATTTCCGATCCACTAATCGTTCTTTACTGCATCCCTCACTCCCAAACATTGACGAATTCACATGGAAATTGCGTCGCTATGAAATGCGAGTACTATGTGTTCTAAGACATTTCCTTCTAAATCGAGTAACGTTGCTATGGAAACGACAGGATTTTCTTTTGGGATACGACAATCACATTTCCGATCCACTAATCGTTCTTTACTGCATCCCTCACTCCCAAACATTGACGAATTCACACGGAAATTGCGTCGCTATGAAATACGAGTACTATGTGTTCTAAGACATTTCCTTCTAAATCGAGTAACGTTTCTATGGAAACGACAGGATTTTCTTTTGGGATACGACAATCACATTTCCGATCCACTAATCGTTCATTACTGCATCCCTCACTCACAAACATTGACGAATTCACACGGAAATTGCGTCGCTATGAATTGCGAGTACTATGTGTTCTAAGACATTTCCTTCTAAATCGAGTAACGTTTCTATGGAAACGACAGGATTTTCTTTTGGGATACGACAATCACATTTCCGATCCACTAATCGTTCTTTACTGCATCCCTCACTCCCAAACATTGACGAATTCACACGGAAATTGCGTCGCTATGAAATACGAGTACTATGTGTTCTAAGACATTTCCTTCTAAATCGAGTAGCGTTTCTATGGAAACGACAGGATTTTCTTTTGGGATACGACAATCACATTTCCGATCCACTAATCGTTCTTTACTGCAACCCTCACTCCCAAACATTGACGAATTCACACGGAAGTTGCGTCGCTATGAAATGCGAGTACTATGTGTTCTAAGACATGTCCTTTTAAATCGAGTAACGTTTCTATGGTAACGACAGGAATTTCTTTTGGGGTACGGCAATCACATTTCATCCACTAATCGTTCTTTACTGCATCCCTCACTCCCAAACAATGACGAATTCACACGGAAATTGCGTCGCTATGAAATGCGAGTACTATGTGTTCCTATACATTTCCTTCTAAATCGAGTAACGTTTCTATGGAAGCGACAGGATTTTCTTTTGGGATACGACAATCACATTTCCGATCCACTAATCGTTCTTTACTGCATCCCTCACTTTCAAACATTGACGAATTCACACGGAAATTGCGTCGCTATGAAATACGAGTACTATGTGTTCTAAGACATTTCCTTCTAAATCGAGTAACGTTTCTATGGAAACGACAGGATTTTCTTTTGGGATACGACAATCACATTTCCGATCCACTAATCGTTCTTTACTGCATCCCTCACTCCCAAACATTGACGAATTCACACGGAAATTGCGTCGCTATGAAATGCGAGTACTATGTGTTCTAAGATATTTCCTTCTAAATCGAGGAACTTTCCTATGGACACGACAGGATTTTCTTTTGGGATCCGACAATCACATTTCCGATCCACTAATCGTTCTTTACTGCATCCCTCACTCCCAAACATTGACGAATTCACACGGAAATTGCGTCGCTATAAAATGCGAGTACTTTGTGTTCTAAGACATTTCCTTCTAAATCGAGTAACGTTTCTATGGAAACGACAGGATTTTCTTTTGGGATACGACAATCACATTTCCGATCCACTAATCGTTCTTTACTGCATCCCTCACTCCCAAACATTGACGAATTCACACGGAAATTGCGTCGCTACGAAATACGAGTACTATGTGTTCTAAGACATTTCCTTCTAAATCGAGTAACGTTTCTATGGAAACGACAGGATTTTCTTTTGGGATACGACAATCACATTTCCGATCCACTAATCGTTCGTTACTGCATCCCTCACTCCCAAACATTGACGAATTCACACGGAAGTTGCGTCGCTATGAAATGCGAGTACTATGTGTTCTAAGACATTTCCTTCTAAATCGAGTAACGTTTGTATGGAAACGACAGGATTTTCTTTTGGGATACGACAATCACATTTCCGATCCACTAATCGTTCTTTACTGCATCCCTCACTCCCAAACATTGACGAATTCACACGGAAATTGCGTCGCTATGAAATGCGAGTACTATGTGTTCTAAGACATTTCCTTCTAAATCGAGTAACGTTTCTATGGAAACGACAGGATTTTCTTTTGGGATACGACAATCACATTTCCGATCCACTAATCGTTCTTTACTGCATCCCTCACTCCCAAACATTGACGAATTCACACGGAAATTGCGTCGCTATGAAATGCGAGTACTATGTGTTCTAAGACATTTCCTTCTAAATCGAGTAACGTTGCTATGGAAACGACAGAATTTTCTTTTGGATACGACAATCACATTTCCGATCCACTAATCGTTCTTTACTGCATCCCTCACTCCCAAACATTGACGAATTCACACGGAAATTGCGTCGCTATGAAATACGAGTACTATGTGTTCTAAGACATTTCCTTCTAAATCGAGGAACTTTTCTATGGAAACGACAGGATTTTCTTTTGTGATACGACAATCACATTTCCGATCCACTAATCGTTCTTTACTGCATCCCTCACTCCGAAACATTGACGAATTCACACGGAAATTGCGTCGCTATGAAATACGAGTACTATGTGTTCTAAGACATTTCCTTCTAAATCGAGTAACGTTTCTATGGAAACGACCGGATTTTCTTTTGGGATACGACAATCACATTTCCGCTCCACTAATCGTTCTTTACTGCATCCCTCAGTCCCAAACATTGACGAATTCACACGGAAATTGCGTCGCTATGAAATGCGAGTACTATGTGTTCTAAGACATTTCCTTCTAAATCGAGTAACGTTTCTATGGAAACGACAGGATTTTCTTTTGGGATACGACAATCACATTTCCGATCCACTAATCGTTCGTTACTGCATCCCTCACTCCCAAACATTGACGAATTCACACGGAAATTGCGTCGCTATGAAATGCGAGTACTATGTGTTCTAAGACATTTCCTTCTAAATCGAGTAACGTTGCTATGGAAACGACAGGATTGTCTTTTGGGATACGACAATCACATTTCCGATCCACTAATCGTTCTTTACTGCATCCCTCACTCCCAAACATTGTCGAATTCACACGGAAATTGCGTCGCTATGAAATACGAGTACTATGTGTTCTAAGACATTTCCTTCTAAATCGAGTAACGTTTCTATGGAAACGACAGGATTTTCTTTTGGGATACGACAATCACATTTCCGATCCACTAATCGTTCTTTACTGCATCCCTCACTCCCAAACAATGACGAATTCACACGGAAATTGCGTCGCTATGAAATGCGAGTACTATGTGTTCCTATACATTTCCTTCTAAATCGAGTAACGTTTCTATGGAAGCGACAGGATTTTCTTTTGGGATACGACAATCACATTTCCGATCCACTAATCGTTCTTTACTGCATCCCTCACTTTCAAACATTGACGAATTCACACGGAAATTGCGTCGCTATGAAATACGAGTACTATGTGTTCTAAGACATTTCCTTCTAATCGAGTAACGTTTCTATGGAAACGACAGGATTTTCTTTTGGGATACGACAATCACATTTCCGATCCACTAATCGTTCTTTACTGCATCCCTCACTCCCAAACATTGACGAATTCACACGGAAATTGCGTCGCTATGAAATGCGAGTACTATGTGTTCTAAGATATTTCCTTCTAAATCGAGGAACTTTTCTATGGAAACGACAGGATTTTCTTTTGGGATCCGACAATCACATTTCCGATCCACTAATCGTTCTTTACTGCATCCCTCACTCCCAAACATTGACGAATTCACACGGAAATTGCGTCGCTATGAAATGCGAGTACTTTGTGTTCTAAGACATTTCCTTCTAAATCGAGTAACGTTTCTATGGAAACGACAGGATTTTCTTTTGGGATACGACAATCACATTTCCGATCCACTAATCGTTCTTTACTGCATCCCTCACTCCCAAACATTGACGAATTCACACGGAAATTGCGTCGCTACGAAATACGGGTACTATGTGTTCTAAGACATTTCCTTCTAAATCGAGTAACGTTTCTATGGAAACGACAGGATTTTCTTTTGGGATACGACAATCACATTTCCGATCCACTAATCGTTCGTTACTGCATCCCTCACTCCCAAACATTGACGAATTCACACGGAAGTTGCGTCGCTATGAAATGCGAGTACTATGTGTTCTAAGACATTTCCTTCTAAATCGAGTAACGTTTGTATGGAAACGACAGGATTTTCTTTTGGGATACGACAATCACATTTCCGATCCACTAATCGTTCTTTACTGCATCCCTCACTCCCAAACATTGACGAATTCACACGGAAATTGCGTCGCTATGAAATGCGAGTACTATGTGTTCTAAGACATTTCCTTCTAAATCGAGTAACGTTTCTATGGAAACGACAGGATTTTCTTTTGGGATACGACAATCACATTTCCGATCCACTAATCGTTCTTTACTGCATCCCTCACTCCCAAACATTGACGAATTCACACGGAAATTGCGTCGCTATGAAATGCGAGTACTATGTGTTCTAAGACATTTCCTTCTAAATCGAGTAACGTTGCTATGGAAACGACAGAATTTTCTTTTGGATACGACAATCACATTTCCGATCCACTAATCGTTCTTTACTGCATCCCTCACTCCCAAACATTGACGAATTCACACGGAAATTGCGTCGCTATGAAATACGAGTACTATGTGTTCTAAGACATTTCCTTCTAAATCGAGGAACTTTTCTATGGAAACGACAGGATTTTCTTTTGTGATACGACAATCACATTTCCGATCCACTAATCGTTCTTTACTGCATCCCTCACTCCGAAACATTGACGAATTCACACGGAAATTGCGTCGCTATGAAATACGAGTACTATGTGTTCTAAGACATTTCCTTCTAAATCGAGTAACGTTTCTATGGAAACGACCGGATTTTCTTTTGGGATACGACAATCACATTTCCGCTCCACTAATCGTTCTTTACTGCATCCCTCAGTCCCAAACATTGACGAATTCACACGGAAATTGCGTCGCTATGAAATGCGAGTACTATGTGTTCTAAGACATTTCCTTCTAAATCGAGTAACGTTTCTATGGAAACGACAGGATTTTCTTTTGGGATACGACAATCACATTTCCGATCCACTAATCGTTCGTTACTGCATCCCTCACTCCCAAACATTGACGAATTCACACGGAAGTTGCGTCGCTATGAAATGCGAGTACTATGTGTTCTAAGACATTTCCTTCTAAATCGAGTAACGTTTGTATGGAAACGACAGGATTTTCTTTTGGGATACGACAATCACATTTCCGATCCACTAATCGTTCTTTACTGCATCCCTCACTCCCAAACATTGACGAATTCACACGGAAATTGCGTCGCTATGAAATGCGAGTACTATGTGTTCTAAGACATTTCCTTCTAAATCGAGTAACGTTTCTATGGAAACGACAGGATTTTCTTTTGGGATACGACAATCACATTTCCGATCCACTAATCGTTCTTTACTGCATCCCTCACTCCCAAACATTGACGAATTCACACGGAAATTGCGTCGCTATGAAATGCAAGTACTATGTGTTCTAAGACATTTCCTTCTAAATCGAGTAACGTTGCTATGGAAACGACAGGATTTTCTTTTGGATACGACAATCACATTTCCGATCCACTAATCGTTCTTTACTGCATCCCTCACTCCCAAACATTGACGAATTCACACGGAAATTGCGTCGCTATGAAATACGAGTACTATGTGTTCTAAGACATTTCCTTCTAAATCGAGGAACTTTTCTATGGAAACGACAGGATTTTCTTTTGTGATACGACAATCACATTTCCGATCCACTAATCGTTCTTTACTGCATCCCTCACTCCGAAACATTGACGAATTCACACGGAAATTGCGTCGCTATGAAATACGAGTACTATGTGTTCTAAGACATTTCCTTCTAAATCGAGTAACGTTTCTATGGAAACGACAGGATTTTCTTTTGGGATACGACAATCACATTTCCGATCCACTAATCGTTCTTTACTGCATCCCTCACTCCGAAACATTGACGAATTCACACGGAAATTGCGTCGCTATGAAATGCGAGTACTATGTGTTCTAAGACATTTCCTTCTAAATCGAGTAACGTTTCTATGGAAACGACAGGATTTTCTTTTGGCATACGACAATCACATTTCCGATCCACTAATCGTTCTTTACTGCATCCCTCACCCCCAAACATTGACGAATTCACACGGAAATTGCGTGGCTATGAAATACGAGTACTATGTGTTCTAAGACATTTCCTTCTAAATCGAGTAACGTTTCTATGGAAACGACAAAATTTTCTTTTGGGATACGACAATCACATTTCCGATCCACTAATCGTTCTTTACTGCACCCCTCACTCCCAAACATTGACGAATTCACACGGAAATAGCGTCGCTATGAAATACGAGTACTATGTGTTCTAAGACATTTCCTTCTAAATCGAGTAACGTTTCTATGGAAACGACAGGATTTTCTTTTGGGATACGACAATCACATTTCCGATCCACTAATCGTTCTTTACTGCATCCCTCACTCCCAAACAATGACGAATTCACACGGAAATTGCGTCGCTATGAAATGCGAGTACTATGTGTTCTAAGACATTTCCCTGTAAATCGAGTAACGTTTCTATGGAAACGACAGGATTTTCTTTTGGGATACGACAATCACATTTCCGATCCACTAATCGTTCTATACTGCATCCCTCACTCCCAAACATTGACGAATTCACACGGAAATTGCGTCGCTATGAAATACGAGTACTATGTGTTCTAAGACATTTCCTTCTAAATCGAGTAACGTTTCCATGGAAACGACAGGATTTTCTTTTGGGATACGACAATCACATTTCCGATCCACTAATCGTTCTTTACTGCATCCCTCACTCCCAAACATTGACGAACTCACATGGAAATTGCGTCGCTATGAAATGTGAGTACTATGTGTTCTAAGACATTTCCTTCTAAATCCAGTAACGTTGCTATGGAAACGACAGGATTTTCTTTTGGGATACGACAATCACATTTCCGATCCACTAATCGTTCTTTACTGCATCCCTCACTCCCAAACATTGACGAATTCACACGGAAATTGCGTCGCTATGAAATACGAGTGCTATGTGTTCTAAGACATTTCCTTCTAAATCGAGTAACGTTTCTATGGAAACGACAGGATTTTCTTTTGGGATACGACAATCACATTTCCGATCCACTAATCGTTCTTTACTGCATCCCTCACTCCCAAACATTGACGAATTCACACGGAAGTTGCGTCGCTATGAAATGCGAGTACTATGTGTTCTAAGACATTTCCTTCTAAATCGAGTATCGTTTCTATGGAAACGACAGGATTTTCTTTTGGGATACGACAATCACATTTCCGATCCACTAATCGTTCTTTACTGCATCCCTCACTCCCAAACATTGACGAATTCACACGGAAATTGCGTCGCTATGAAATACGAGTACTATGTGTTCTAAGACATTTCCTTCTAAATCGAGTAACGTTTCCATGGAAACGACAGGATTTTCTTTTGGGATACGACAATCACATTTCCGATCCACTAATCGTTCTTTACTGCATCCCTCACTCCCAAACATTGACGAACTCACATGGAAATTGCGTCGCTATGAAATGTAAGTACTATGTGTTCTAAGACATTTCCTTCTAAATCGAGTAACGTTGCTATGGAAACGACAGGTTTTCTTTTGGGATACGACAATCACATTTCCGATCCACTAATCGTTCTTTACTGCATCCCTCACTCCCAAACATTGACGAATTCACACGGAAATTGCGTCGCTATGAAATGCGAGTACTATGTGTTCTAAGACATTTCCTTCTAAATCGAGTAACGTTTCTATGGAAACGACAGGATTTTCTTTTGGGATACGACAATCACATTTCCGATCCACTAATCTTTCTTTACTGCATCCCTCACTCCCAAACATTGACGAATTCACACGGAAATTGCGTCGCTATGAAATGCGAGTACTATGTGTTCCTAGACATTTCCTTCTAAATCGAGTAACGTTTCTATGGAAACGACAGGATTTTCCTTTGGGATACGACAATCACATTTCCGATCCACTAATCGTTCTTTACTGCATCCCACACTCCCAAACATTGACGAATTCACACGGAAATTGCGTCGCTATGAAATGCGAGTACTATGTGTTCTAAGACATTTCCTTCTAAATCGAGTAACGTTTCTATGGAAACGACAGGATTTTCTTTTGGGATACGACAATCACATTTCCGATCCACTAATCGTTCTTTACTGCATCCCTCACTCCCAAACATTGACGAATTCACACGGAAATTGCGTGGCTATGAAATACGAGTACTATGTGTTCTAAAACATTTCCTTCTAAATCGAGTAACTTTTCTATGGAAAAGACAAAATTTTCTTTTGGGATACGACAATCACATTTCCGATCCACTAATCGTTCTTTACTGCATCCCTCACTCCCAAACATTGACGAATTCACACGGAAATTGCGTCGCTATGAAATACGAGTACTATGTGTTCTAAGACATTTCCTTCTAAATCGAGTAACGTTTCTATGGAAACGACAGGATTTCCTTTTGGGATACGACAATCACATTTCCGATCCACTAATCGTTCTTTACTGCATCCCTCACTCCCAAACATTGACGAATTCACACGGAAATTGCGTCGCTATGAAATGCGAGTACTATGTGTTCTAAGACATTTCCTTCTAAATCGAGTAACGTTTCTATGGAAACGACAGGATTTTTTTTTGGGATACAACAATCACATTTCCGATCCACTAATCGTTCTTTACTGCAACCCTCACTCCCAAACACTGACGAATTCACACGGGAATTGCGTCGCTATGAAATGCGAGTACTATGTGTTCTAAGACATTTCCTTCTAAATCGAGTAACGTTTCCATGGAAACGACAGGATTTTCTTTTGGGATACGACAATCACATTTCCGATCCACTAATCGTTCTTTACTGCATCCCTCACTCCCAAACATTGACGAATTCACATGGAAATTGCGTCGCTATGAAATGCGAGTACTATGTGTTCTAAGACATTTCCTTCTAAATCGAGTAACGTTGCTATGGAAACGACAGGATTTTCTTTTGGGATACGACAATCACATTTCCGATCCACTAATCGTTCTTTACTGCATCCCTCACTCCCAAACATTGACGAATTCACACGGAAATGCGTCGCTATGAAATACGAGTACTATGTGTTCTAAGACATTTCCTTCTAAATCGAGTAACGTTTCTATGGAAACGACAGGATTTTCTTTTGGGATACGACAATCACATTTCCGATCCACTAATCGTTCATTACTGCATCCCTCACTCCCAAACATTGACGAATTCACACGGAAATTGCGTCGCTATGAAATGCGAGTACTATGTGTTCTAAGACATTTCCTTCTAAATCGAGTAACGTTTCTATGGAAACGACAGGATTTTCTTTTGGGATACGACAATCACATTTCCGATCCACTAATCGTTCTTTACTGCATCCCTCACTCCCAAACATTGACGAATTCACACGGAAATTGCGTCGCTATGAAATACGAGTACTATGTGTTCTAAGACATTTCCTTCTAAATCGAGTAGCGTTTCTATGGAAACGACAGGATTTTCTTTTGTAATACGACAATCACATTTCCGATCCACTAATCGTTCTTTACTGCATCCCTCACTCCCAAACATTGAGGAATTCACACGGAAATTGCGTCGCTATGAAATAGGAGTACTATGTGTTCTAAGACATTTCCTTCTAAATCGAGTAACGTTTCTATGGAAACGACAGGATTTTCTTTTGGGATACGAGAATCACATTTCCGATCCACTAATCGTTCTTTACTGCATCCCTCACTCCCAAACATTGAAGAATTCACACGGAAATTGCGTCGCTATGAAATGCGAGTACTATGTGTTCTAAGACATTTCCTTCTAAATCGCATAACGTTTCTATGGAAGCGACAGGATTTTCTTTTGGGATACGACAATCACATTTCCGATCCACTAATCGTTCTTTACTGCATCCCTCACTCCCAAACATTGACGAATTCACACGGAAATTGCGTCGCTATGAAATGCGAGTACTATGTGTTCTAAGACATTTCCTTCTAAATCGAGTAACGTTTCTATGGAAACGACAGGATATTCTTTTGGGATACGACAATCACATTTCCGATCCACTAATCGTTCTTTACTGCATCCCTCACTCCCAAACATTGACGAATTCACACGGAAGTTGCGTCGCTATGAAATGCGAGTACTATGTGTTCTAAGACATTTCCTTCTAAATCGAGTAACGTTTCTATGGAAACGACAGGATCTTCATTTGGGATACGACAATCACATTTCCGATCCACTAATCGTTCTTTACTGCATCCCTCACTCCCAATCGATGACGAATTCACACGGAAATTGCGTCGCTATGAAATACGAGTACTATGTGTTCTAAGACATTTCCTTCTAAATCGAGCAACGTTTCTATGGAAACGACAGAATTTTCTTTTGGGATACGAGAATCAAATTTCCGATCCACTAATGGTTCTTTACTGCATCCCTCACTCCCAAACATTGACGAATTCACACGGAAATTGCGTCGCTGTAGAATACGAGTACTATGTGTTCTAAGACATTTCCTTCTAAATCGAGTAACGTTTCTATGGAAACGACAGGATTTTCTTTTGGGATACGACAATCACATTTCCGATCCACTAATCGTTCTTTACTGCATCCCTCACTCCCAAACATTGACGAATTCACACGGAAGTTGCGTCGCTATGAAATGCGAGTACTATGTGTTCTAAGACATTTCCTTCTAAATCGAGTAACGTTTCTATGGAAACGACAGGATTTTCTTTTGGGATACGACAATCACATTTCCGATCCACTAATCGTTCTTTACTGCATCCCTCACTCCCAAACATTGACGAATTCACACGGTAATTGCGTCGCTATGAAATGCGAGTACTATGTGTTCTAAGACATTTCCTTCTAAATCGAGTAACGTTTCTATGGAAACGACAGGTTTTTCTTTTGGGATACGACAATCACATTTCCGATCCACTAATCGTTCTTTACTGCATCCCTCACTCCCAAACATTGACGAATTCACACGGAAGTTGCGTCGCTATGAAATGCGAGTTCTATGTGTTCTAAGACATTTCTTTCTAAATCGAGTAACGTTTCTATGGAAACGACAGGATTTCCTTTTGGGATACGACAATCACATTTCCGATCCACTAATCGTTCTTTACTGCATCCCTCACTCCCAAACATTGACGAATTCACACGGAAGTTGCGTCGCTATGAAATGCGAGTACTATGTGTTCTAAGACATTTCCTTCTAAATCGAGTAACGTTTCTATGGAAACGACAGGATTTTCTTTTGGGATACGACAATCACATTTCCGATCCACTAATCGTTCTTTACTGCATCTCTCACTCCCAAACATTGACGAATTCACACGGAAGTTGCGTCGCTATGAAATGCGAGTACTATGTGTTCTAAGACATTTCCTTCTATATCGAGTAACGTTTCTATGGAAACGACAGGATTTTCTTTTGGGATACGACAATCACATTTCCGATCCACTAATCGTTCTTTACTGCATCCCTCACTCCCAAACATTGACGAATTCACACGGAAGTTGCGTCGCTATGAAATGCGAGTACTATGTGTTCTAAGACATTTCCTTCTAAATCGAGTAACGTTTCTATGGAAACGACAGGAGTTTCTTTTGGGATACGACAATCACATTTCCGATCCACTAATCGTTCTTTACTGCATCCCCCACTCCCAAACATTGACGAATTCACACGGAAATTGCGTCGCTATGAAATGGGAGTACTATGTGTTCTAAGACATTTCCTTCTAAATTGAGTAACGTTGCTATGGAAACGACAAGATTTTCTTTTGGGATACGAGAATCAAATTTCCGATCCACTAATCGTTCTTTACTGCATCCCTCACTCCCAAACATTGACGAATTCACACGGAAATTGCGTCGCTATGAAATACGAGTACTATGTGTTCTAAGACATTTCCTTCTAAATCGAAGAACGTTTCTATGGAAACGACAGGATTTTCTTTTGGGATACGACAATCACATTTCCGATCCACTAATCGTTCTTTACTGCATCCCTCACTCCCAAACATTGACGAATTCACACGGAAATTGCGTCGCTATGAAATGCGAGTACTATGTGTACTAAGACATTTCCTTCTAAATCGAGTAAAGTTTCTATGGAAACGACAGGATTTTCTTTTGGGATACGACAATCACATTTCCGATCCACTAATCGTTCTTTACTGCATCCCTCACTCCCAAACATTGACGAATTCACACGGAAGTTGCGTCGCTATGAAATGCGAGTACTATGTGTTCTAAGACATTTCCTTCTAAATCGAGTAACGTTTCTATGGAAACGACAGGATTTTCTTTTGGGATACGACAATCACATTTCCGATCCACTAATCGTTCTTTACTGCATCCCTCACTCCCAAACATTGACGAATTCACACGGAAATTGCGTCGCTATTAAATACGAGTACTATGTGTTCTAACACATTTCCTTCTGAATTGAGTAACGTTTCTATGGAAACGACAGGATTTTCTTTTGGGATACGACAATCACATTTCCGATCCACTAATCGTTCTTTACTGCATCCCTCACTCCCAAACATTGACGAATTCACACGGAAATTGCGTCGCTATGAAATACGAGTACTATGTGTTCTAAGACATTTCCTTCTAAATCGAGTAACGTTTCTATGGAAACGACAGGATTTTCTTTTGGGATACGACAATCACATTTCCGATCCACTAATCGCTCTTTACTGCATCCCTCACTCCCAAACATTGACGAATTCACACGGAAATTGCGTCGCTATGCAATGCGAGTACTATGTGTTCCTAGACATTTCCTTCTAAATCGAGTAACGTTTCTATGAAAGCGACAGGATTTTTTTTTTGGGATACGACAATCACATTTCCGATCCACTAATCGTTCTTTACTGCATCCCACAGTCCCAAACATTGACGAATTCACACGGAGATTACGTCGCTATGAAATGCGAGTACTATGTGTTCTAAGACATTTCCTTCTAATCGAGTAACGTTTCTATGGAAACGACAGGATTTTCTTTTGGGATACGACAATCACATTTCCGATCCACTAATCGTTCTTTACTGCATCCCTCACTCCCAAACATTGACGAATTCACACGGAAATTGCGTCGCTATGAAATACGTGTACTATGTGTTCTAAGACATTTCCTTCGAAATCGAGTAACGTTTCTATGGAAACGACAGGATTTTCTTTTGGGATACGACAATCACATTTCCGATCCACTAATCGTTCTTTACTGCATCCCTCACTCCCAAACATTGACGAATTCACACGGAAATTGCGTCGCTATGAAATGCGTGTACTATGTGTTCTAAGACATTTCCTTCTAAATCGAGTAACGTTTCTATGGAAACGACAGGATTTTCTTTTGGGATACGACAATCACATTTCCGATCCACTAATCGTTCTTTACTGCATCCCTCACTCCCAAACATTGACGAATTCACACGGAAATTGCGTCGCTATGAAATGCGAGTACTATGTGTTCTAAGACATTTCCTTCTAAGTCGAGTAACGTTTCTATGGAGACGACAGGATTTTCTTTTGGGATACGACAATCACATTTCCGATCCACTAATCGTTCTTTACTGCATCCTCACTCCCAAACATTGACGAATTCACACGGAAATTGCGTCGCTATGAAATGCGAGTACTATGTGTTCTAAGACATTTCCTTCTAAATCGAGTAACGTTTCTATGGAAACGACAGGATTTTCTTTTGGGATACGACAATCACATTTCCGATCCACTAATCGTTCTTTACTGCATCCCTCACTCCCAAAC
Source organism: Schistocerca piceifrons (assembly GCF_021461385.2). NCBI lineage: Eukaryota > Metazoa > Arthropoda > Insecta > Orthoptera > Acrididae > Schistocerca > Schistocerca piceifrons. Next base: position 603,263,144 of record NC_060144.1, on the reverse strand, counting down.
ATTGACGAATTCACACGGAAATTGCGTCGCTATGAAATGCGAGTACTATGTGTTCTAAGACATTTCCTTCTAAATCGAGTAACGTTGCTATGGAAACGACAATATTTGCTTTTGGGATCCGACAATCACATTTCCGATCCACTAATCGTTCTTTTCTGCATCCCTCACTCCCAAACATTGACGAATTCACACGGAAATTGCGTCGCTATGAAATGCGAGTACTATGTGTTCTAAGACATTTCCTTCTAAATCGAGTAACGTTGCTATGGAAACGACAGGATTTTCTTTTGGGATACGACAATCACATTTCCGATCCACTAATCGTTCTTTACTGCATCCCTCACTCCCAAACATTGACGAATTCACACGGAAATTGCGTCGCTGTGAAATACGAGTACTATGTGTTCTAAGACATTTCCTTCTAAATCGCATAACGTTTCTATGGAAGCGACAGGATTTTCTTTTGGGATACGACAATCACATTTCCGATCCACTAATCGTTCTTTACTGCATCCCTCACTCCCAAACATTGACGAATTCACACGGAAATTGCGTCGCTATGAAATGCGAGTACTATGTGTTCTAAGACATTTCCTTCTAAATCGAGTAACGTTTCTATGGAAACGACAGGATATTCTTTTGGGATACGACAATCACATTTCCGATCCACTAATCGTTCTTTACTGCATCCCTCACTCCCAAACATTGACGAATTCACACGGAAGTTGCGTCGCTATGAAATGCGAGTACTATGTGTTCTAAGACATTTCCTTCTAAATCGAGTAACGTTTCTATGGAAACGACAGGATCTTCATTTGGGATACGACAATCACATTTCCGATCCACTAATCGTTCTTTACTGCATCCCTCACTCCCAATCGATGACGAATTCACACGGAAATTGCGTCGCTATGAAATACGAGTACTAAGTGTTCTAAGACATTTCCTTCTAAATCGAGCAACGTTTCTATGGAAACGACAGAATTTTCTTTTGGGATACGAGAATCAAATTTCCGATCCACTAATGGTTCTTTACTGCATCCCTCACTCCCAAACATTGACGAATTCACACGGAAATTGCGTCGCTGTAGAATACGAGTACTATGTGTTCTAAGACATTTCCTTCTAAATCGAGTAACGTTTCTATGGAAACGACAGGATTTTCTTTTGGGATACGACAATCACATTTCCGATCCACTAATCGTTCTTTACTGCATCCCTCACTCCCAAACATTGACGAATTCACACGGAAGTTGCGTCGCTATGAAATGCGAGTACTATGTGTTCTAAGACATTTCCTTCTAAATCGAGTAACGTTTCTATGGAAACGACAGGATTTTCTTTTGGGATACGACAATCACATTTCCGATCCACTAATCGTTCTTTACTGCATCCCTCACTCCCAAACATTGACGAATTCACACAGTAATTGCGTCGCTATGAAATGCGAGTACTATGTGTTCTAAGACATTTCCTTCTAAATCGAGTAACGTTTCTATGGAAACGACAGGTTTTTCTTTTGGGATACGACAATCACATTTCCGATCCACTAATCGTTCTTTACTGCATCCCTCACTCCCAAACATTGACGAATTCACACGGAAGTTGCGTCGCTATGAAATGCGAGTTCTATGTGTTCTAAGACATTTCTTTCTAAATCGAGTAACGTTTCTATGGAAACGACAGGATTTCCTTTTGGGATACGACAATCACATTTCCGATCCACTAATCGTTCTTTACTGCATCCCTCACTCCCAAACATTGACGAATTCACACGGAAGTTGCGTCGCTATGAAATGCGAGTACTATGTGTTCTAAGACATTTCCTTCTAAATCGAGTAACGTTTCTATGGAAACGACAGGATTTTCTTTTGGGATACGACAATCACATTTCCGATCCACTAATCGTTCTTTACTGCATCTCTCACTCCCAAACATTGACGAATTCACACGGAAGTTGCGTCGCTATGAAATGCGAGTACTATGTGTTCTAAGACATTTCCTTCTATATCGAGTAACGTTTCTATGGAAACGACAGGATTTTCTTTTGGGATACGACAATCACATTTCCGATCCACTAATCGTTCTTTACTGCATCCCTCACTCCCAAACATTGACGAATTCACGCGGAAATTGCGTCGCTATGAAATGCGAGTACGATGTGTTCTAAGACATTTCCTTCTAAATCGAGTAACGTTTCTATGGAAACGACAGGATTTTCTTTTGGGATACGACAATCACATTTCCGATAGACTAATCGTTCTTTACTGCATCCCTCACTCCCAAACATTGACGGTTTCACACGGAAATTGCGTCGCTATGAAATACGAGTACTATGTGTTCTAAGACATTTCCTTCTAAATCGAGTAACGTTTCTAAGGAAACGACAGGATTTTCTTTTGGGATACGACAATCACATTTCCGATCCACTAATCGTTCTTTACTGCATCCCTCACTCCCAAACATTGACGAATTCACACGGAAGTTGCGTCGCTATGAAATGCGAGTACTATGTGTTCTAAGACATTTCCTTCTAAATCGAGTAACGTTTCTATGGAAACGACAGGAGTTTCTTTTGGGATACGACAATCACATTTCCGATCCACTAATCGTTCTTTACTGCATCCCCCACTCCCAAACATTGACGAATTCACACGGAAATTGCGTCGCTATGAAATGGGAGTACTATGTGTTCTAAGACATTTCCTTCTAAATCGAGTAACGTTGCTATGGAAACGACAAGATTTTCTTTTGGGATACGACAATCACATTTCCGATGCACTAATCGTTCTTTACTGCATCCCTCACTCCCAAACATTGACGAATTCACACGGAAATTGCGTCGCTATGAAATACGAGTACTATGTGTTCTAAGACATTTCCTTCTAAAACGAAGAACGTTTCTATGGAAACGACAGGATTTTCTTTTGGGATACGACAATCACATTTCCGATCCACTAATCGTTCTTTACTGCATCCCTCACTCCCAAACATTGACGAATTCACACGGAAATTGCGTCGCTATGAAATGCGAGTACTATGTGTACTAAGACATTTCCTTCTAAATCGAGTAAAGTTTCTATGGAAACGACAGGATTTTCTTTTGGGATACGACAATCACATTTCCGATCCACTAATCGTTCTTTACTGCATCCCTCACTCCCAAACATTGACGAATTCACACGGAAGTTGCGTCGCTATGAAATGCGAGTACTATGTGTTCTAAGACATTTCCTTCTAAATCGAGTAACGTTTCTATGGAAACGACAGGATTTTCTTTTGGGATACGACAATCACATTTCCGATCCACTAATCGTTCTTTACTGCATCCCTCACTCCCAAACATTGACGAATTCACACGGAAATTGCGTCGCTATTAAATACGAGTACTATGTGTTCTAACACATTTCCTTCTAAATTGAGTAACGTTTCTATGGAAACGACAGGATTTTCTTTTGGGATACGACAATCACATTTCCGATCCACTAATCGTTCTTTACTGCATCCCTCACTCCCAAACATTAACGAATTCACACGGAAATTGCGTCGCTATGAAATACGAGTACTATGTGTTCTAAGACATTTCCTTCTAAATCGAGTAACGTTTCTATGGAAACGACAGGATTTTCTTTTGGGATACGACAATCACATTTCCGATCCACTAATCGCTCTTTACTGCATCCCTCACTCCCAAACATTGACGAATTCACACGGAAATTGCGTCGCTATGCAATGCGAGTACTATGTGTTCCTAGACATTTCCTTCTAAATCGAGTAACGTTTCTATGAAAGCGACAGGATTTTTTTTTTGGGATACGACAATCACATTTCCGATCCACTAATCGTTCTTTACTGCATCCCACAGTCCCAAACATTGACGAATTCACACGGAAATTGCGTCGCTATGAAATGCGAGTACTATGTGTTCTAAGACATTTCCTTCTAAATCGAGTAACGTTGCTATGGAAACGACAGGATTTTCTTTTGGGATACGACAATCACATTTCCGATCCACTAATCGTTCTTTACTGCATCCCTCACTCCCAAACATTGACGAATTCACACGGAAATTGCGTCGCTGTGAAATACGAGTACTATGTGTTCTAAGACATTTCCTTCTAAATCGCATAACGTTTCTATGGAAGCGACAGGATTTTCTTTTGGGATACGACAATCACATTTCCGATCCACTAATCGTTCTTTACTGCATCCCTCACTCCCAAACATTGACGAATTCACACGGAAATTGCGTCGCTATGAAATGCGAGTACTATGTGTTCTAAGACATTTCCTTCTAAATCGAGTAACGTTTCTATGGAAACGACAGGATATTCTTTTGGGATACGACAATCACATTTCCGATCCACTAATCGTTCTTTACTGCATCCCTCACTCCCAAACATTGACGAATTCACACGGAAGTTGCGTCGCTATGAAATGCGAGTACTATGTGTTCTAAGACATTTCCTTCTAAATCGAGTAACGTTTCTATGGAAACGACAGGATCTTCATTTGGGATACGACAATCACATTTCCGATCCACTAATCGTTCTTTACTGCATCCCTCACTCCCAATCGATGACGAATTCACACGGAAATTGCGTCGCTATGAAATACGAGTACTAAGTGTTCTAAGACATTTCCTTCTAAATCGAGCAACGTTTCTATGGAAACGACAGAATTTTCTTTTGGGATACGAGAATCAAATTTCCGATCCACTAATGGTTCTTTACTGCATCCCTCACTCCCAAACATTGACGAATTCACACGGAAATTGCGTCGCTGTAGAATACGAGTACTATGTGTTCTAAGACATTTCCTTCTAAATCGAGTAACGTTTCTATGGAAACGACAGGATTTTCTTTTGGGATACGACAATCACATTTCCGATCCACTAATCGTTCTTTACTGCATCCCTCACTCCCAAACATTGACGAATTCACACGGAAGTTGCGTCGCTATGAAATGCGAGTACTATGTGTTCTAAGACATTTCCTTCTAAATCGAGTAACGTTTCTATGGAAACGACAGGATTTTCTTTTGGGATACGACAATCACATTTCCGATCCACTAATCGTTCTTTACTGCATCCCTCACTCCCAAACATTGACGAATTCACACAGTAATTGCGTCGCTATGAAATGCGAGTACTATGTGTTCTAAGACATTTCCTTCTAAATCGAGTAACGTTTCTATGGAAACGACAGGTTTTTCTTTTGGGATACGACAATCACATTTCCGATCCACTAATCGTTCTTTACTGCATCCCTCACTCCCAAACATTGACGAATTCACACGGAAGTTGCGTCGCTATGAAATGCGAGTTCTATGTGTTCTAAGACATTTCTTTCTAAATCGAGTAACGTTTCTATGGAAACGACAGGATTTCCTTTTGGGATACGACAATCACATTTCCGATCCACTAATCGTTCTTTACTGCATCCCTCACTCCCAAACATTGACGAATTCACACGGAAGTTGCGTCGCTATGAAATGCGAGTACTATGTGTTCTAAGACATTTCCTTCTAAATCGAGTAACGTTTCTATGGAAACGACAGGATTTTCTTTTGGGATACGACAATCACATTTCCGATCCACTAATCGTTCTTTACTGCATCTCTCACTCCCAAACATTGACGAATTCACACGGAAGTTGCGTCGCTATGAAATGCGAGTACTATGTGTTCTAAGACATTTCCTTCTATATCGAGTAACGTTTCTATGGAAACGACAGGATTTTCTTTTGGGATACGACAATCACATTTCCGATCCACTAATCGTTCTTTACTGCATCCCTCACTCCCAAACATTGACGAATTCACGCGGAAATTGCGTCGCTATGAAATGCGAGTACGATGTGTTCTAAGACATTTCCTTCTAAATCGAGTAACGTTTCTATGGAAACGACAGGATTTTCTTTTGGGATACGACAATCACATTTCCGATAGACTAATCGTTCTTTACTGCATCCCTCACTCCCAAACATTGACGGTTTCACACGGAAATTGCGTCGCTATGAAATACGAGTACTATGTGTTCTAAGACATTTCCTTCTAAATCGAGTAACGTTTCTAAGGAAACGACAGGATTTTCTTTTGGGATACGACAATCACATTTCCGATCCACTAATCGTTCTTTACTGCATCCCTCACTCCCAAACATTGACGAATTCACACGGAAGTTGCGTCGCTATGAAATGCGAGTACTATGTGTTCTAAGACATTTCCTTCTAAATCGAGTAAGGTTTCTATGGAAACGACAGGAGTTTCTTTTGGGATACGACAATCACATTTCCGATCCACTAATCGTTCTTTACTGCATCCCCCACTCCCAAACATTGACGAATTCACACGGAAATTGCGTCGCTATGAAATGGGAGTACTATGTGTTCTAAGACATTTCCTTCTAAATCGAGTAACGTTGCTATGGAAACGACAAGATTTTCTTTTGGGATACGACAATCACATTTCCGATGCACTAATCGTTCTTTACTGCATCCCTCACTCCCAAACATTGACGAATTCACACGGAAATTGCGTCGCTATGAAATACGAGTACTATGTGTTCTAAGACATTTCCTTCTAAAACGAAGAACGTTTCTATGGAAACGACAGGATTTTCTTTTGGGATACGACAATCACATTTCCGATCCACTAATCGTTCTTTACTGCATCCCTCACTCCCAAACATTGACGAATTCACACGGAAATTGCGTCGCTATGAAATGCGAGTACTATGTGTACTAAGACATTTCCTCCTAAATCGAGTAAAGTTTCTATGGAAACGACAGGATTTTCTTTTGGGATACGACAATCACATTTCCGATCCACTAATCGTTCTTTACTGCATCCCTCACTCCCAAACATTGACGAATTCACACGGAAGTTGCGTCGCTATGAAATGCGAGTACTATGTGTTCTAAGACATTTCCTTCTAAATCGAGTAACGTTTCTATGGAAACGACAGGATTTTCTTTTGGGATACGACAATCACATTTCCGATCCACTAATCGTTCTTTACTGCATCCCTCACTCCCAAACATTGACGAATTCACACGGAAATTGCGTCGCTATTAAATACGAGTACTATGTGTTCTAACACATTTCCTTCTAAATTGAGTAACGTTTCTATGGAAACGACAGGATTTTCTTTTGGGATACGACAATCACATTTCCGATCCACTAATCGTTCTTTACTGCATCCCTCACTCCCAAACATTAACGAATTCACACGGAAATTGCGTCGCTATGAAATACGAGTACTATGTGTTCTAAGACATTTCCTTCTAAATCGAGTAACGTTTCTATGGAAACGACAGGATTTTCTTTTGGGATACGACAATCACATTTCCGATCCACTAATCGCTCTTTACTGCATCCCTCACTCCCAAACATTGACGAATTCACACGGAAATTGCGTCGCTATGCAATGCGAGTACTATGTGTTCCTAGACATTTCCTTCTAAATCGAGTAACGTTTCTATGAAAGCGACAGGATTTTTTTTTTGGGATACGACAATCACATTTCCGATCCACTAATCGTTCTTTACTGCATCCCACAGTCCCAAACATTGACGAATTCACACGGAGATTGCGTCGCTATGAAATGCGAGTACTATGTGTTCTAAGACATTTCCTTCTAATCGAGTAACGTTTCTATGGAAACGACAGGATTTTCTTTTGGGATACGACAATCACATTTCCGATCCACTAATCGTTCTTTACTGCATCCCTCACTCCCAAACATTGACGAATTCACACGGAAATTGCGTCGCTATGAAATACGTGTACTATGTGTTCTAAGACATTTCCTTCGAAATCGAGTAACGTTTCTATGGAAACGACAGGATTTTCTTTTGGGATACGACAATCACATTTCCGATCCACTAATCGTTCTTTACTGCATCCCTCACTCCCAAACATTGACGAATTCACACGGAAATTGCGTCGCTATGAAATGCGTGTACTATGTGTTCTAAGACATTTCCTTCTAAATCGAGTAACGTTTCTATGGAAACGACAGGATTTTCTTTTGGGATACGACAATCACATTTCCGATCCACTAATCGTTCTTTACTGCATCCCTCACTCCCAAACATTGACGAATTCACACGGAAATTGCGTCGCTATGAAATGCGAGTACTATGTGTTCTAAGACATTTCCTTCTAAGTCGAGTAACGTTTCTATGGAGACGACAGGATTTTCTTTTGGGATACGACAATCACATTTCCGATCCACTAATCGTTCTTTACTGCATCCTCACTCCCAAACATTGACGAATTCACACGGAAATTGCGTCGCTATGAAATGCGAGTACTATGTGTTCTAAGACATTTCCTTCTAAATCGAGTAACGTTTCTATGGAAACGACAGGATTTTCTTTTGGGATACGACAATCACATTTCCGATCCACTAATCGTTCTTTACTGCATCCCTCACTCCCAAACATTGACGAATTCACACGGAAATTGCGTCGCTATGAAATGCGAGTACTATGTGTTCTAAGACATTTCCTTCTAAATCGAGTAACGTTGCTATGGAAACGACAGGATTTTCTTTTGGGATCCGACAATCACATTTCCGATCCACTAATCGTTCTTTTCTGCATCCCTCACTCCCAAACATTGACGAATTCACACGGAAATTGCGTCGCTATGAAATGCGAGTACTATGTGTTCTAAGACATTTCCTTCTAAATCGAGTAACGTTGCTATGGAAACGACAGGATTGTCTTTTGGGATACGACAATCACATTTCCGATCCACTAATCGTTCTTTACTGCATCCCTCACTCCCAAACATTGTCGAATTCACACGGAAATTGCGTCGCTATGAAATACGAGTACTATGTGTTCTAAGACATTTCCTTCTAAATCGAGTAACGTTTCTATGGAAACGACAGGATTTTCTTTTGGGATACGACAATCACATTTCCGATCCACTAATCGTTCTTTACTGCATCCCTCACTCCCAAACAATGACGAATTCACACGGAAATTGCGTCGCTATGAAATGCGAGTACTATGTGTTAGTATACATTTCCTTCTAAATCGAGTAACGTTTCTATGGAAGCGACAGGATTTTCTTTTGGGATACGACAATCACATTTCCGATCCACTAATCGTTCTATACTGCATCCCTCACTTTCAAACATTGACGAATTCACACGGAAATTGCGTCGCTATGAAATACGAGTACTATGTGTTCTAAGACATTTCCTTCTAAATCGAGTAACGTTTCTATGGAAACGACAGGATTTTCTTTTGGGATACGACAATCACATTTCCGATCCACTAATCGTTCTTTACTGCATCCCTCACTCCCAAACATTGACGAATTCACACGGAAATTGCGTCGCTATGAAATGCGAGTACTATGTGTTCTAAGATATTTCCTTCTAAATCGAGGAACTTTTCTATGGAAACGACAGGATTTTCTTTTGGGATCCGACAATCACATTTCCGATCCACTAATCGTTCTTTACTGCATCCCTCACTCCCAAACATTGACGAATTCACACGGAAATTGCGTCGCTATGAAATGCGAGTACTTTGTGTTCTAAGACATTTCCTTCTAAATCGAGTAACGTTTCTATGGAAACGACAGGATTTTCTTTTGGGATACGACAATCACATTTCCGATCCACTAATCGTTCTTTACTGCATCCCTCACTCCCAAACATTGACGAATTCACACGGAAATTGCGTCGCTACGAAATACGAGTACTATGTGTTCTAAGACATTTCCTTCTAAATCGAGTAACGTTTCTATGGAAACGACAGGATTTTCTTTTGGGATACGACAATCACATTTCCGATCCACTAATCGTTCGTTACTGCATCCCTCACTCCCAAACATTGACGAATTCACACGGAAGTTGCGTCGCTATGAAATGCGAGTACTATGTGTTCTAAGACATTTCCTTCTAAATCGAGTAACGTTTGTATGGAAACGACAGGATTTTCTTTTGGGATACGACAATCACATTTCCGATCCACTAATCGTTCTTTACTGCATCCCTCACTCCCAAACATTGACGAATTCACACGGAAATTGCGTCGCTATGAAATGCGAGTACTATGTGTTCTAAGACATTTCCTTCTAAATCGAGTAACGTTTCTATGGAAACGACAGGATTTTCTTTTGGGATACGACAATCACATTTCCGATCCACTAATCGTTCTTTACTGCATCCCTCACTCCCAAACATTGACGAATTCACACGGAAATTGCGTCGCTATGAAATGCGAGTACTATGTGTTCTAAGACATTTCCTTCTAAATCGAGTAACGTTGCTATGGAAACGACAGAATTTTCTTTTGGATACGACAATCACATTTCCGATCCACTAATCGTTCTTTACTGCATCCCTCACTCCCAAACATTGACGAATTCACACGGAAATTGCGTCGCTATGAAATACGAGTACTATGTGTTCTAAGACATTTCCTTCTAAATCGAGGAACTTTTCTATGGAAACGACAGGATTTTCTTTTGTGATACGACAATCACATTTCCGATCCACTAATCGTTCTTTACTGCATCCCTCACTCCGAAACATTGACGAATTCACACGGAAATTGCGTCGCTATGAAATACGAGTACTATGTGTTCTAAGACATTTCCTTCTAAATCGAGTAACGTTTCTATGGAAACGACCGGATTTTCTTTTGGGATACGACAATCACATTTCCGCTCCACTAATCGTTCTTTACTGCATCCCTCAGTCCCAAACATTGACGAATTCACACGGAAATTGCGTCGCTATGAAATGCGAGTACTATGTGTTCTAAGACATTTCCTTCTAAATCGAGTAACGTTTCTATGGAAACGACAGGATTTTCTTTTGGGATACGACAATCACATTTCCGATCCACTAATCGTTCTTTACTGCATCCCTCACTCCGAAACATTGACGAATTCACACGGAAATTGCGTCGCTATGAAATGCGAGTACTATGTGTTCTAAGACATTTCCTTCTAAATCGAGTAACGTTTCTATGGAAACGACAGGATTTTCTTTTGGCATACGACAATCACATTTCCGATCCACTAATCGTTCTTTACTGCATCCCTCACTCCCAAAAATTGACGAATTCACACGGAAATTGCGTGGCTATGAAATACGAGTACTATGTGTTCTAAGACATTTCCTTCTAAATCGAGTAACGTTTCTATGGAAACGACAAAATTTTCTTTTGGGATACGACAATCACATTTCCGATCCACTAATCGTTCTTTACTGCACCCCTCACTCCCAAACATTGACGAATTCACACGGAAATTGCGTCACTATGAAATGCGAGTACTATGTGTTCTAAGACATTTCCTTCTAAATCGAGTAACGTTTGTATGGAAACGACAGGATTTTCTTTTGGGATACGACAATCACATTTCCGATCCACTAATCGTTCTTTACTGCATCCCTCACTCCCAAACATTGACGAATTCACACGGAAATTGCGTCGCTATGAAATGCGAGTACTATGTGTTCTAAGACATTTCCTTCTAAATCGAGTAACGTTTCTATGGAAACGACAGGATTTTCTTTTGGGATACGACAATCACATTTCCGATCCACTAATCATTCTTTACTGCATCCCTCACTCCCAAACATTGACGAATTCACACGGAAATTGCGTCGCTATGAAATGCGAGTACTATGTGTTCTAAGACATTTCCTTCTAAATCGAGTAACGTTGCTATGGAAACGACAGAATTTTCTTTTGGATACGACAATCACATTTCCGATCCACTAATCGTTCTTTACTGCATCCCTCACTCCCAAACATTGACGAATTCACACGGAAATTGCGTCGCTATGAAATACGAGTACTATGTGTTCTAAGACATTTCCTTCTAAATCGAGGAACTTTTCTATGGAAACGACAGGATTTTCTTTTGTGATACGACAATCACATTTCCGATCCACTAATCGTTCTTTACTGCATCCCTCACTCCGAAACATTGACGAATTCACACGGAAATTGCGTCGCTATGAAATACGAGTACTATGTGTTCTAAGACATTTCCTTCTAAATCGAGTAACGTTTCTATGGAAACGACCGGATTTTCTTTTGGGATACGACAATCACATTTCCGCTCCACTAATCGTTCTTTACTGCATCCCTCAGTCCCAAACATTGACGAATTCACACGGAAATTGCGTCGCTATGAAATGCGAGTACTATGTGTTCTAAGACATTTCCTTCTAAATCGAGTAACGTTTCTATGGAAACGACAGGATTTTCTTTTGGGATACGACAATCACATTTCCGATCCACTAATCGTTCTTTACTGCATCCCTCACTCCGAAACATTGACGAATTCACACGGAAATTGCGTCGCTATGAAATGCGAGTACTATGTGTTCTAAGACATTTCCTTCTAAATCGAGTAACGTTTCTATGGAAACGACAGGATTTTCTTTTGGCATACGACAATCACATTTCCGATCCACTAATCGTTCTTTACTGCATCCCTCACTCCCAAAAATTGACGAATTCACACGGAAATTGCGTGGCTATGAAATACGAGTACTATGTGTTCTAAGACATTTCCTTCTAAATCGAGTAACGTTTCTATGGAAACGACAAAATTTTCTTTTGGGATACGACAATCACATTTCCGATCCACTAACCGTTCTTTACTGCACCCCTCACTCCCAAACATTGACGAATTCACACGGAAATAGCGTCGCTATGAAATACGAGTACTATGTGTTCTAAGACATTTCCTTCTAAATCGAGTAACGTTTCTATGGAAACGACAGGATTTTCTTTTGGGATACGACAATCACATTTCCGATCCAATAATCGTTCTTTACTGCATCCCTCACTCCCAAACAATGACAAATTCACACGGAAATTGCGTCGCTATGAAATTCGAGTACTATGTGTTCTAAGACATTTCCCTGTAAATCGAGTAACGTTTCTATGGAAACGACAGGATTTTCTTTTGGGATACGACAATCACATTTCCGATCCACTAATCGTTCTATACTGCATCCCTCACTCCCAAACATTGACGAATTCACACGGAAATTGCGTCGCTATGAAATACGAGTACTATGTGTTCTAAGACATTTCCTTCTAAATCGAGTAACGTTTCCATGGAAACGACAGGATTTTCTTTTGGGATACGACAATCACATTTCCGATCCACTAATCGTTCTTTACTGCATCCCTCACTCCCAAACATTGACGAACTCACATGGAAATTGCGTCGCTATGAAATGTGAGTACTATGTGTTCTAAGACATTTCCTTCTAAATCCAGTAACGTTGCTATGGAAACGACAGGATTTTCTTTTAGGATACGACAATCACATTTCCGATCCACTAATCGTTCTTTACTGCATCCATCACTCCCAAACATTGACGAATTCACACGGAAATTGCGTCGCTATGAAATACGAGTGCTATGTGTTCTAAGACATTTCCTTCTAAATAGAGTAACGTTTCTATGGAAACGACAGGATTTTCTTTTGGGATACGACAATCACATTTCCGATCCACTAATCGTTCTTTACTGCATCCCTCACTCCCAAACATTGACGAATTCACACGGAAATTGCGTCGCTATGAAATGCGAGTACTATGTGTTCTAAGACATTTCCTTCTAAATCGAGTATCGTTTCTATGGAAACGACAGGATTTTCTTTTGGGATACGACAATCACATTTCCGATCCACTAATCGTTCTTTACTGCATCCCTCACTCTCAAAAATTGACGAATTCACACGGAAATTGCGTGGCTATGAAATACGAGTACTATGTGTTCTAAGACATTTCCTTCTAAATCGAGTAACGTTTCTATGGAAACGACAAAATTTTCTTTTGGGATACGACAATCACATTTCCGATCCACTAATCGTTCTTTACTGCACCCCTCACTCCCAAACATTGACGAATTCACACGGAAATTGCGTCACTATGAAATGCGAGTACTATGTGTTCTAAGACATTTCCTTCTAAATCGAGTAACGTTTGTATGGAAACGACAGGATTTTCTTTTGGGATACGACAATCACATTTCCGATCCACTAATCGTTCTTTACTGCATCCCTCACTCCCAAACATTGACGAATTCACACGGAAATTGCGTCGCTATGAAATGCGAGTACTATGTGTTCTAAGACATTTCCTTCTAAATCGAGTAACGTTTCTATGGAAACGACAGGATTTTCTTTTGGGATACGACAATCACATTTCCGATCCACTAATCGTTCTTTACTGCATCCCTCACTCCCAAACATTGACGAATTCACACGGAAATTGCGTCGCTATGAAATGCGAGTACTATGTGTTCTAAGACATTTCCTTCTAAATCGAGTAACGTTGCTATGGAAACGACAGAATTTTCTTTTGGATACGACAATCACATTTCCGATCCACTAATCGTTCTTTACTGCATCCCTCACTCCCAAACATTGACGAATTCACACGGAAATTGCGTCGCTATGAAATACGAGTACTATGTGTTCTAAGACATTTCCTTCTAAATCGAGGAACTTTTCTATGGAAACGACAGGATTTTCTTTTGTGATACGACAATCACATTTCCGATCCACTAACCGTTCTTTACTGCATCCCTCACTCCGAAACATTGACGAATTCACACGGAAATTGCGTCGCTATGAAATACGAGTACTATGTGTTCTAAGACATTTCCTTCTAAATCGAGTAACGTTTCTATGGAAACGACCGGATTTTCTTTTGGGATACGACAATCACATTTCCGCTCCACTAATCGTTCTTTACTGCATCCCTCAGTCCCAAACATTGACGAATTCACACGGAAATTGCGTCGCTATGAAATGCGAGTACTATGTGTTCTAAGACATTTCCTTCTAAATCGAGTAACGTTTCTATGGAAACGACAGGATTTTCTTTTGGGATACGACAATCACATTTCCGATCCACTAATCGTTCTTTACTGCATCCCTCACTCCGAAACATTGACGAATTCACACGGAAATTGCGTCGCTATGAAATACGAGTACTATGTGTTCTAAGACATTTCCTTCTAAATCGAGTAACGTTTCTATGGAAACGACAGGATTTTCTTTTGGCATACGACAATCACATTTCCGATCCACTAATCGTTCTTTACTGCATCCCTCACTCCCAAAAATTGACGAATTCACACGGAAATTGCGTGGCTATGAAATACGAGTACTATGTGTTCTAAGACATTTCCTTCTAAATCGAGTAACGTTTCTATGGAAACGACAAAATTTTCTTTTGGGATACGACAATCACATTTCCGATCCACTAATCGTTCTTTACTGCACCCCTCACTCCCAAACATTGACGAATTCACACGGAAATAGCGTCGCTATGAAATACGAGTACTATGTGTTCTAAGACATTTCCTTCTAAATCGAGTAACGTTTCTATGGAAACGACAGGATTTTCTTTTGGGATACGACAATCACATTTCCGATCCAATAATCGTTCTTTACTGCATCCCTCACTCCCAAACAATGACAAATTCACACGGAAATTGCGTCGCTATGAAATTCGAGTACTATGTGTTCTAAGACATTTCCCTGTAAATCGAGTAACGTTTCTATGGAAACGACAGGATTTTCTTTTGGGATACGACAATCACATTTCCGATCCACTAATCGTTCTATACTGCATCCCTCACTCCCAAACATTGACGAATTCACACGGAAATTGCGTCGCTATGAAATACGAGTACTATGTGTTCTAAGACATTTCCTTCTAAATCGAGTAACGTTTCCATGGAAACGACAGGATTTTCTTTTGGGATACGACAATCACATTTCCGATCCACTAATCGTTCTTTACTGCATCCCTCACTCCCAAACATTGACGAACTCACATGGAAATTGCGTCGCTATGAAATGTGAGTACTATGTGTTCTAAGACATTTCCTTCTAAATCCAGTAACGTTGCTATGGAAACGACAGGATTTTCTTTTAGGATACGACAATCACATTTCCGATCCACTAATCGTTCTTTACTGCATCCATCACTCCCAAACATTGACGAATTCACACGGAAATTGCGTCGCTATGAAATACGAGTGCTATGTGTTCTAAGACATTTCCTTCTAAATCGAGTAACGTTTCTATGGAAACGACAGGATTTTCTTTTGGGATACGACAATCACATTTCCGATCCACTAATCGTTCTTTACTGCATCCCTCACTCCCAAACATTGACGAATTCACACGGAAATTGCGTCGCTATGAAATGCGAGTACTATGTGTTCTAAGACATTTCCTTCTAAATCGAGTATCGTTTCTATGGAAACGACAGGATTTTCTTTTGGGATACGACAATCACATTTCCGATCCACTAATCGTTCTTTACTGCATCCCTCACTCCCAAACATTGACGAATTCACACGGAAATTGCGTCGCTATGAAATACGAGTACTATGTGTTCTAAGACATTTCCTTCTAAATCGAGTAACGTTTCCATGGAAACGACAGGATTTTCTTTTGGGATACGACAATCACATTTCCGATCCACTAATCGTTCTTTACTGCATCCCTCACTCCCAAACATTGACGAACTCACATGGAAATTGCGTCGCTATGAAATGTGAGTACTATGTGTTCTAAGACATTTCCTTCTAAATCGAGTAACGTTGCTATGGAAACGACAGGATTTTCTTTTGGGATACGACAATCACATTTCCGATCCACTAATCGTTCTTTACTGCATCCCTCACTCCCAAACATTGACGAATTCACACGGAAATTGCGTCGCTATGAAATACGAGTGCTATGTGTTCTAAGACATTTCCTTCTAAATCGAGTAACGTTTCTATGGAAACGACAGGATTTTCTTTTGGGATACGACAATCACATTTCCGATCCACTAATCGTTCTTTACTGCATCCCTCACTCCCAAACATTGACGAATTCACACGGAAATTGCGTCGCTATGAAATGCGAGTACTATGTGTTCTAAGACATTTCCTTCTAAATCGAGTAACGTTTCTATGGAAACGACAGGATTTTCTTTTGGGATACGACAATCACATTTCCGATCCACTAATCTTTCTTTACTGCATCCCTCACTCCCAAACATTGACGAATTCACACGGAAATTGCGTCGCTATGAAATGCGAGTACTATGTGTTCCTAGACATTTCCTTCTAAATCGAGTAACGTTTCTATGGAAACGACAGGATTTTCCTTTGGGATACGACAATCACATTTCCGATCCACTAATCGTTCTTTACTGCATCCCACACTCCCAAACATTGACGAATTCACACGGAAATTGCGTCGCTATGAAATGCGAGTACTATGTGTTCTAAGACATTTCCTTCTAAATCGAGTAACGTTTCTATGGAAACGACAGGATTTTCTTTTGGGATACGACAATCACATTTCCGATCCACTAATCGTTCTTTACTGCATCCCTCACTCCCAAACATTGACGAATTCACACGGAAATTGCGTGGCTATGAAATACGAGTACTATGTGTTTTAAGACATTTCCTCTAAATCGAGTAACGTTTCTATGGAAAAGACAAAATTTTCTTTTGGGATACGACAATCACATTTCCGATCCACTAATCGTTCTTTACTGCATCCCTCACTCCCAAACATTGACGAATTCACACGGAAATTGCGTCGCTATGAAATACGAGTACTATGTGTTCTAAGACATTTCCTTCTAAATCGAGTAACGTTTCTATGGAAACGACAGGATTTCCTTTTGGGATACGACAATCACATTTCCGATCCACTAATCGTTCTTTACTGCATCCCTCACTCCCAAACATTAACGAATTCACACGGAAATTGCGTCGCTATGAAATGCGAGTACTATGTGTTCTAAGACATTTCCTTCTAAATCGAGTAACGTTTCTATGGAAACGACAGGATTTTCTTTTGGGATACAACAATCACATTTCCGATCCACTAATCGTTCTTTACTGCAACCCTCACTCCCAAACACTGACGAATTCACACGGGAATTGCGTCGCTATGAAATGCGAGTACTATGTGTTCTAAGACATTTCCTTCTAAATCGAGTAACGTTTCCATGGAAACGACAGGATTTTCTTTTGGGATACGACAATCACATTTCCGATCCACTAATCGTTCTTTACTGCATCCCTCACTCCCAAACATTGACGAATTCACATGGAAATTGCGTCGCTATGAAATGCGAGTACTATGTGTTCTAAGACATTTCCTTCTAAATCGAGTAACGTTGCTATGGAAACGACAGGATTTTCTTTTGGGATACGACAATCACATTTCCGATCCACTAATCGTTCTTTACTGCATCCCTCACTCCCAAACATTGACGAATTCACACGGAAATGCGTCGCTATGAAATACGAGTACTATGTGTTCTAAGACATTTCCTTCTAAATCGAGTAACGTTTCTATGGAAACGACAGGATTTTCTTTTGGGATACGACAATCACATTTCCGATCCACTAATCGTTCATTACTGCATCCCTCACTCCCAAACATTGACGAATTCACACGGAAATTGCGTCGCTATGAAATGCGAGTACTATGTGTTCTAAGACATTTCCTTCTAAATCGAGTAACGTTTCTATGGAAACGACAGGATTTTCTTTTGGGATACGACAATCACATTTCCGATCCACTAATCGTTCTTTACTGCATCCCTCACTCCCAAACATTGACGAATTCACACGGAAATTGCGTCGCTATGAAATACGAGTACTATGTGTTCTAAGACATTTCCTTCTAAATCGAGTAGCGTTTCTATGGAAACGACAGGATTTTCTTTTGTAATACGACAATCACATTTCCGATCCACTAATCGTTCTTTACTGCATCCCTCACTCCCAAACATTGAGGAATTCACACGGAAATTGCGTCGCTATGAAATAGGAGTACTATGTGTTCTAAGACATTTCCTTCTAAATCGAGTAACGTTTCTATGGAAACGACAGGATTTTCTTTTGGGATACGAGAATCACATTTCCGATCCACTAATCGTTCTTTACTGCATCCCTCACTCCCAAACATTGAAGAATTCACACGGAAATTGCGTCGCTATGAAATGCGGGTACTATGTGTTCTAAGACATTTCCTTCTAAATCGCATAACGTTTCTATGGAAACGACAGGATTTTCTTTTGGGATACGACAATCACATTTCCGATCCACTAATCGTTCTTTACTGCATCCCTCACTCCCAAACATTGACGAATTCACATGGAAATTGCGTCGCTATGAAATGCGAGTACTATGTGTTCTAAGACATTTCCTTCTAAATCGAGTAACGTTTCTATGGAAACGACAGGATATTCTTTTGGGATACGACAATCACATTTCCGATCCACTAATCGTTCTTTACTGCATCCCTCACTCCCAAACATTGACGAATTCACACGGAAGTTGCGTCGCTATGAAATGCGAGTACTATGTGTTCTAAGACATTTCCTTCTAAATCGAGTAACGTTTCTATGGAAACGACAGGATCTTCATTTGGGATACGACAATCACATTTCCGATCCACTAATCGTTCTTTACTGCATCCCTCACTCCCAATCGATGACGAATTCACACGGAAATTGCGTCGCTATGAAATACGAGTACTATGTGTTCTAAGACATTTCCTTCTAAATCGAGCAACGTTTCTATGGAAACGACAGGATTTTCTTTTGGGATACGACAATCACATTTCCGATCCACTAATCGTTCTTTATTGCAACCCTCACTCCCAAACATTGACGAATTCACACGGAAGTTGCGTCGCTATGAAATGCGAGTACTATGTGTTGTAAGACATGTCCTTTTATATCGAGTAACGTTTCTATGGTAACGACAGAAATTTCTTTTGGGATACGGCAATCACATTTCCGATCCACTAATCGTTCTTTACTGCATCCCTCACTCCC
Source organism: Schistocerca piceifrons (assembly GCF_021461385.2). Taxonomy (NCBI): domain Eukaryota; kingdom Metazoa; phylum Arthropoda; class Insecta; order Orthoptera; family Acrididae; genus Schistocerca; species Schistocerca piceifrons. The sequence continues at coordinate 603,243,265 of NC_060144.1, read as the reverse complement.
AAACATTGACGAATTCACACGGAAACTGCGTCGCTATGAAATGCGAGTACTATGTGTTCTAAGACATTTCCTTCTAAATAGAGTAACGTTTCTATGGAAACGACAGAATTTTCTTTTGGGATACGACAATCACATTTCCGATCCACTAATCGTTCTTTACTGCATCCCTCACTCCCAAACATTGACGAATTCATATGGAAATTACGTCGCTGTGAAATACGTGTACTACGTGTTCTAAGACATTTCCTTCTAAATCGAGTAACGTTTCTATGGAAACGACAGTATTTTCTTTTGGGATACGAGAATCAAATTTCCGATCCACTAATGGTTCTTTACTGCATCCCTCACTCCCAAACATTGACGAATTCACACGGAAATTGCGTCGCTGTAGAATACGAGTACTATGTGTTCTAAGACATTTCCTTCTAAATCGAGTAACGTTTCTATGGAAACGACAGGATTTTCTTTTGGGATACGACAATCACATTTCCGATCCACTAATCGTTCTTTACTGCATCCCTCACTCCCAAACATTGACGAATTCACACGGAAGTTGCGTCGCTGTGAAATGCGAGTACTATGTGTTCTAAGACATTTCCTTCTAAATCGAGTAACGTTTCTATGGAAACGACAGGATTTTCTTTTGGGATACGACAATCACATTTCCGATCCACTAATCGTTCTTTACTGCATCCCTCACTCCCAAACATTGACGAATTCACACGGAAATTGCGTCGCTATGAAATGCGAGTACTATGTGTTCTAAGACATTTCCTTCAAAATCGAGCGACGTTTCTATGGAAACGACAGGATTTTCTTTTGGGATACAACAATCACATTTCCGATCCACTAATCGTACTTTACTGCATCCCTCACTCCCAAACATTGACGAATTCACACGGAAATTGCGTCGCTGTGAATTACGAGTACTATGTGTTCTAAGACATTTCCTTCTAAATCGAGTAACGTTTCTATGGAAACGACAGAATTTTCTTTTGGGATACGACAATCACATTTCCGATCCACTAATCCTTCTTTACTGCATCCCCCACTCCCAAACATTGACGAATTCATATGGAAATTACGTCGCTGTGAAATACGTGTACTACGTGTTCTAAGACATTTCCTTCTAAATCGAGTAACGTTTCTATGGAAACGACAGTATTTTCTTTTGGGATACGAGAATCAAATTTCCGATCCACTAATGGTTCTTTACTGCATCCCTCACTCCCAAACATTGACGAATTCACACGGAAATTGCGTCGCTGTAGAATACGAGTACTATGTGTTCTAAGACATTTCCTTCTAAATCGAGTAACGTTTCTATGGAAACGACAGGATTTTCTTTTGGGATACGACAATCACATTTCCGATCCACTAATCGTTCTTTACTGCATCCCTCACTCCCAAACATTGACGAATTCACACGGAAATTCCGGCGCTGTGAAATACGAGTACTATGTGTTCTAAGACATTTCCTTCTAAATCGAGTAACGTTTCTATGGAAACGACAGGATTTTCTTTTGGGATACGACAATCACATTTCTGATCCACTAATCGTTCTTTACTGCATCCCTCACTCCCAATCATAGACGAATTCACCCGGAAGTTGCGTCGCTATGAAATGCGAGTACTATGTGATCTAAGACATTTCCTTCTAAATCGAGTAACGTTTCTATGGAAACGACAGGATTATCTTTTGGGATACGACAATCACATTTCCGATCCACTAATCGTTCTTTACTGCATCTCTCACTCCCAAACATTGACGAATTCACACGGAAATTCCGTCGCTGTGAAATACGAGTACTATGTGTTCTAAGACATTTCCTTCTAAATCGAGTAACGTTTCTATGGAATAGACAGGATTTTCTTTTGGGATACGACAATCAAATTTCCGATCCACTAATCGTTCTTTACTGCATACCTCACTCCCAAACATTGACGAATACACACGGAAATTGCGTCGCTGTGAAATACGAGTACTATGTGTTCTAAGACATTTCCTTCTAAATCGAGTAACGTTTCTATGGAAACGACAGGATTTTCATTTGGGATACGACAATCACATTTCCGATCCACTAATCGTTCTTTACTGCATCCCTCACTCCCAAACATTGACGAATTCACACGGAAATTGCGTCGCTATGAAATGCGAGTACTATGTGTTCTAAGACATTTCCTTCTAAATCGAGCGACGTTTCTATGGAAACGACAGGATTTTCTTTTGGGATACAACAATCACATTTCCGATCCACTAATCGTACTTTACTGCATCCCTCACTCCCAAACATTGACGAATTCACACGGAAATTGCGTCGCTGTGAATTACGAGTACTATGTGTTCTAAGACATTTCCTTCTAAATCGAGTAACGTTTCTATGGAAACGACAGAATTTTCTTTTGGGATACGACAATCACATTTCCGATCCACTAATCCTTCTTTACTGCATCCCCCACTCCCAAACATTGACGAATTCATATGGAAATTACGTCGCTGTGAAATACGTGTACTACGTGTTCTAAGACATTTCCTTCTAAATCGAGTAACGTTTCTATGGAAACGACAGTATTTTCTTTTGGGATACGAGAATCAAATTTCCGATCCACTAATGGTTCTTTACTGCATCCCTCACTCCCAAACATTGACGAATTCACACGGAAATTGCGTCGCTGTAGAATACGAGTACTATGTGTTCTAAGACATTTCCTTCTAAATCGAGTAACGTTTCTATGGAAACGACAGGATTTTCTTTTGGGATACGACAATCACATTTCCGATCCACTAATCGTTCTTTACTGCATCCCTCACTCCCAAACATCGACGAATTCACACGGAAATTCCGGCGCTGTGAAATACGAGTACTATGTGTTCTAAGACATTTCCTTCTAAATCGAGTAACGTTTCTATGGAAACGACAGGATTTTCTTTTGGGATACGACAATCACATTTCCGATCCACTAATCGTTCTTTACTGCATCCCTCACTCCCAAACATTGACGAATTCACACGGAAATTGCGTCGCTGTGAAATACGAGTACTATGTGTTCTAAGACACTTCCTTCTAAATCGAGTAACGTTTCTATGGAAACGACAGGATTTTCTTTTGGGATACGACAATCACATTTCCGATCCACTAATCGTTCTTTACTGCATCCCTCACTCCCAAACATTGACGAATTCACACGGAAATTCCGTCGCTGTGAAATACGAGTACTATGTGTTCTAAGACATTTCCTTCTAAATCGAGTAACGTTTCTATGGAAAAGACAGGATTTTCTTTTGGGATACGACAATCACATTTCCGATCCACTAATCGTTTTTTACTGCATACCTCACTCCCAAACATTGACGAATACACACGGAAATTGCGTCGCTGTGAAATACGAGTACTATGTGTTCTAAGACATTTCCTTCTAAATCGGGTAACGTTTCTATGGAAACGACAGGATTTTCATTTGGGATACGACAATCACATTTCCGATCCACTAATCGTTCTTTACTGCTTCCCTCACTCCCAAACATTGACGAATTCACACGGAAATTGCGTCGCTGTGAAATACGAGTACTATGTGTTCTAAGACATTTCCTTCTAAATCGAGTAACGTTTCTATGGAAACGACAGGTTTTTTTTTTGGGATACGACAATCACATTTCCGATCCACGACGAATTCACACGGAAATTGCGTCGTTGTGAAATACGAGTACTATGTGTTCTAAGACATTTCCTTCTAAATCGAGTAACGTTTGTATGGAAACGGCAGGATTTTCTTTTGGGATACGACAATGTCATTTCCGATCCACTAATCCTTCTTTACTGCATCCCTCACTCCCAAACATTGACGAATTCACACGGAAATTGCGTCGCTGTGAAATACGAGTACTATGTGTTCTAAGACATTTCCTTCTAAATCGAGTAACGTTTCTATGGAAACGGCAGGATTTTCTTTTGGGATACGACAATCTCATTTCCGATCCACTAATCCTTCTTTACTGCATCCCTCACTCCCAAACATTGACGAATTCACACGGAAATTGCGTCGCTGTGAAATACGAGTACTATGTGTTCTAAGACATTTCCTTCTAAATCGAGTAACGTATTTATGGAATCGACAGGATTTTCTTTTGGGATACGACAATCACATTTCCGATCCACTAATCGTTCTTTACTGCATCCCTCACTCCCAAACATTGACGAATTCACACGGAATTTGCGTCGCTGTGAAATACGAGTACTATGTGTTCTAAGACATTTCCTTCTAAATCGAGTAACGTTTCTATGGAAACGACATGATTTTCTTTTGCGATACGACAATCACATTTCCGATCCACTAATCGTTCTTTACTGCATCTCTCACTCCTAAAGATTGACGAATTCCCACGGAAATTCCGTCGCTTTGAAATACGAGTACTATGTGTTCTAAGACATTTCCTTCTAAATCGAGTAACGTTTCTATGGAAACGACAGGTTTTTTTTTTGGGATACGACAATCACATTTCCGATCCACGACGAATTCACACGGAAATTGCGTCGTTGTGAAATACGAGTACTATGTGTTCTAAGACATTTCCTTCTAAATCGAGTAACGTTTCTATGGAAACGGCAGGATTTTCTTTTGGGATACGACAATGTCATTTCCGATCCACTAATCCTTCTTTACTGCATCCCTCACTCCCAAACATTGACGAATTCACACGGAAATTGCGTCGCTGTGAAATACGAGTACTATGTGTTCTAAGACATTTCCTTCTAAATCGAGTAACGTTTCTATGGAAACGACAGGGTTTTCTTTTGGGATACGACAATCACATTTCCGATCCACTAATCGTTCTTTACTGCATCCCTCACTCCCAAACATTGACGAATTCACACGGAAATTCCGTCGCTGTGAAATACGAGTACTATGTGTTCTAAGACATTTCCTTCTAAATCGAGTAACGTTTCTATGGAAACGACAGGATTTTCTTTTGGGATACGACAATCACATTTCCGATCCACTAATCGTTCTTTACTGCATCCCTCACTCCCAAACATTGACGAATTCACACGGATATTCCGTCGCTGTGAAATACGAGTACTATGTGTTCTAAGACATTTCCTTCTAAATCGAGTAACGTTTCTATGGAAACGACAGGATTTTCTTTTGGGATACGACAATCACATTTCCGATCCACTAATCGCTCTTTACTGCATCCCTCACTCCCAAACATTGACGAATTCACACGGAAATTGCGTCGCAGTGAAATGCGAGTACTATGTGTTCTAAGACATTTTCTTCTAAATCGAGTAACGTTTCTATGGAAACGACAGGATTTTCTTTTGGGTTACGACAATCACATTTCCGATCCACTAATCGTTCTTTACTGCATCCCTCACTCCAAAACATTGACGAATTCACACGGAAATTGCGTCGCTGTCAAATACGAGTACTATGTGTTCTAAGACATTTCCTTCTAAATCGAGTAACGTTTCTATGGAAACGACAGGATTTTCTTTTGGGATACGACAATCACATTTCCGATCCACTAATCATTCTTTACTGCATCCCTCACTCCCAAACATTGACGAATTCACACGGAATTTGCGTCGCTGTGAAATACGAGTACTATGTGTTCTAAGACATTTCCTTCTAAATCGAGTAACGTTTCTATGGAAACGACAGGATTTTCTTTTGGGATACGACAATCACATTTCCGATCCACTAATCGTTCTTTACTGCATCCCTCACTCCCAAACATTGACGAATTCACACGGAAATTGCGTCGCTGTGAAATACGAGTACTATGTGTTCCAAGACATTTCCTTCTAAATCGAGTAACGTTTCTATGGAAACGACAGGATTTTCTTTTGGGATACGACAATCACATTTCCGATCCACTAATCGTTCTTTACTGCATCCCTCACTCCCAAACATTGACGAATTCACACGGATATTCCGTCGCTGTGAAATACGAGTACTATGTGTTCTAAGACATTTCCTTCTAAATCGAGTAACGTTTCTATGGAAACGACAGGATTTTCTTTTGGGATACGACAATCACATTTCCGATCCACTAATCGTTCTTTACTGCATCCCTCACTCCCAAACATTGACGAATTCACACTGAAATTGCGTCGTTGTGAAATACGAGTACTATGTGTTCTAAGACATTTCCTTCTAAATCGAGTAACGTTTCTATGGAATCGACAGGATTTTCTTTTGGGATACGACAATCACATTTCCGATCCACTAATCGTTCTTTACTGCATCCCTCACTCCCAAACATTGTCGAATTCACACGGAAATTGCGTCGCTGTGAAATGCGAGTACTATGTGTTCTAAGACGTTTTCTTCAAAATCGAGTAACGTTTCTATGGAAACGACAGGATTTTCTTTTGGGATACGACAATCACATTTCCGATCCACTAATCGTTCTTTACTGCATCCCTCACTCCCAAACATTGACGAATTCACACGGAAATTGCGTCGCTGTCAAATACGAGTACTATGTGTTCTAAGACATTTCCTTCTAAATCGAGTAACGTTTCTATGGAAACGACAGGATTTTCGTTTGGGATACGACAATCACATTTCCGATCCACTAATCGTTCTTTACTGCATCCCTCACTCCCAAACATTGACGAATTCACACGGAAATTCCGTCGCTGTGAAATACGAGTACTATGTGTTCTAAGACATTTCCTTCTAAATCGAGTAACGTTTCTATGGAAACGACAGGATTTTCTTTTGGGATACGACAATCACATTTCCGATCCACTAATCGTTCTTTACTGCATCCCTCACTCCCAAACATTGACGAATTCACACGGAAATTGCGTCGCTGTGAAATGCGAGTACTATGTGTTCTAAGACATTTTCTTCTAAATCGAGTAACGTTTCTATGGAAACGACAGGATTTTCTTTTGGGTTACGACAATCACATTTCCGATCCACTAATCGTTCTTTACTGCATCCCTCACTCCAAAACATTGACGAATTCACACGGAAATTGCGTCGCTGTCAAATACGAGTACTATGTGTTCTAAGACATTTCCTTCTAAATGGAGTAACGTTTCTATGGAAACGACAGGATTTTCTTTTGGGATACGACAATCACATTTCCGATCCACTAATCGTTCTTTACTGCATCCCTCACTCCCAAACATTGACGAATTCACACGGAATTTGCGTCGCTGTGAAATACGAGTACTACGTGTTCTGAGACATTTCCTTCTAAATCGAGTAACGTTTCTATGGAAACGACAGGATTTTCTTTTGGGATACGACAATCACATTTCCGATCCACTAATCGTTCTTTACTGCATCCCTCACTCCCAAACATTGACGAATTCACACGGAAATTGCGTCGCTGTGAAATACGAGTACTATGTGTTCCAAGACATTTCCTTCTAAATCGAGTAACGTTTCTATGGAAACGACAGGATTTTCTTTTGGGATACGACAATCACATTTCCGAACCACTAATCGTTCTTTACTGCATCCCTCACTCCCAAACATTGACGAATTCACACGGAAATTCCGTCGCTGTGAAATACGAGTACTATGTGTTCTAAGACATTTCCTTCTAAATCGAGTAACGTTTCTATGGAAACGACAGGATTTTCTTTTGGGATACGACAATCACATTTCCGATCCACTAATCGTTCTTTACTGCATCCCTCACTCCCAAACATTGACGAATTCACACGGAAATTGCGTCGTTGTGAAATACGAGTACTATGTGTTCTAAGACATTTCCTTCTAAATCGAGTAACGTTTCTATGGAATCGACAGGATTTTCTTTTGGGATACGACAATCACATTTCCGATCCACTAATCGTTCTTTACTGCATCCCTCACTCCCAAACATTGTCGAATTCACACGGAAATTGCGTCGCTGTGAAATGCGAGTACTATGTGTTCTAAGACATTTTCTTCTAAATCGAGTAACGTTTCTATGGAAACGACAGGATTTTCTTTTGGGATACGACAATCACATTTCCGATCCACTAATCGTTCTTTACTGCATCCCTCACTCCCAAACATTGACGAATTCACACGGAAATTGCGTCGCTGTCAAATACGAGTACTATGTGTTCTAAGACATTTCCTTCTAAATCGAGTAACGTTTCTATGTAAACGACAGGATTTTCGTTTGGGATACGACAATCACATTTCCGATCCACTAATCGTTCTTTACTGCATCCCTCACTCCCAAACATTGACGAATTCACACGGAAATTCCGTCGCTGTGAAATACGAGTAGTATGTGTTCTAAGACATTTCCTTCTAAATCGAGTAACGTTTCTATGTAAACGACAGGATTTTCTTTTGGGATACGACAATCACATTTCCGATCTACTAATCGTTCTTTACTGCATCACTCACTCCCAAACATTGACGGATTCACACGGAAATTGCGTCGCTGTGAAATACGAGTACTATGTGTTCTAAGACATTTCCTTCTAAATCGAGTAACGTTTCTATGGAAACGACAGGGTTTTCTTTTGGGATACGACAATCACATTTCCGATTTTCTAATCGTTCTTTACTGCATCCCTCACTCCCAAACATTGACGAATTCACACGGAAATTGCGTCGCTGTGAAATACGAGTACTATGTGTTCTAAGACATTTCCTTCTAAATCGAGTAACGTTTCTATGGAAACGACAGGATTTTCTTTTGGGATACGACAATCACATTTCCGATCCACTAATCGTTCTTTACTGCATCCCTCACTCCCAAACATTGACGAATTCACACGGAAATTGCGTCGCTGTGAAATAGGAGTACTACGTGTTCCAAGACATTTCCTTCTAAATCGAGTAACGTTTCTATATAAACGACAGGATTTTCTTTTGGGATACGACAATCACATTTCCGATCCACTAATCGTTCTTTACTGCATCCCTCACTCCCAAACATTGACGAATTCACACGGAAATTGCGTCGCTGTGAAATACGAGTACTATGTGTTCTAAGACATTTCCTTCTAAATCGAGTAACGTTTCTATGGAAACGACAGGATTTTCTTTTGGGATACGACAATCACATTTACGATCCACAAATCGTTCTTTACTGCATCCCTCACTCCCAAACATTGACGAATTCACACGGAAATTGCGTCGTTGTGAAATACGAGTACTATGTGTTCTAAGACATTTCCTTCTAAATCGAGTAACGTTTCTATGGAAACGACAGGATTTTCTTTTGGGATACGACAATCACATTTCCGATCCACTAATCGTTCTTTACTGCATCCCTCACTCCCAAACATTGACGAATTCACACGGAAATTCCGTCGCTGTGAAATACGAGTACTATGTGTTCTAAGACATTTCCTTCTAAATCGAGTAACGTTTCTATGGAAACGACAGGATTTTCTTTTGGGATACAACAATCACATTTCCGATCCACTAATCGTTCCTTACTGCATCCCTCACTCCCAAACATTGACGAATTCACACGGAAATTGCGTCGCTGTGAAATACGAGTACTATGTGTTCTAAGACATTTCCTTCTAAATCGAGTAACGTTTCTATGGAAACGACAGGATTTTCTTTTGGGATACGACAATCACATTTCCGATCCACTAATCGTTCTTTACTGCATCCCCCACTCCCAAACATTGACGAATTCATATGGAAATTCCGTCGCTGTGAAATACGTGTACTACGTGTTCTAAGACATTTCCTTCTAAATCGAGTAACGTTTCTATGGAAACGACAGTATTTTCTTTTGGGATACGAGAATCAAATTTCCGATCCACTAATGGTTCTTTACTGCATCCCTCACTCCCAAACATTGACTAATTCACACGGAAATTGCGTCGCTGTAGAATACGAGTACTATGTGTTCTAAGACATTTCCTTCTAAATCGAGTAACGTTTCTATGGAAACGACAGGATTTTCTTTTGGGATACGACAATCACATTTCCGATCCACTAATCATTCTTTACTGCATCCCTCACTCCCAAACATTGACGAATTCACACGGAAATTCCGGCGCTGTGAAATACGAGTACTATGTGTTCTAAGACATTTCCTTCTAAATCGAGTAACGTTTCTATGGAAACGACAGGATTTTCTTTTGGGATACGACAATCACATTTCCGATCCACTAATCGTTCTTTACTGCATCCCTCACTCCCAATCATTGACGAATTGACACGGAAGTTGCGTCGCTATGAAATGCGAGTACTATGTGTTCTAAGACATTTCCTTCTAAATCGAGTAACGTTGCTATGAAAACGACAGGATTTTCTTTTGGGATACGACAATCACATTTCCGATCCACTAATCGTTCTTTACTGCATCTCTCACTCCCAAACATTGACGAACTCACACGGAAATTCCGTCGCTGTGAAATACGAGTACTATGTGTTCTAAGACATTTCCTTCTAAATCGAGTAACGTTTCTATGTAAACGACAGGATTTTCTTTTGGGATACGACAATCACATTTCCGATCCACTAATCGTTCTTTACTGCATCCCTCACTCCCAAACATTGACGAATTCACACGGAAATTCCGTCGCTGTGAAATACGAGTACTATGAGTTCTAAGACATTTCCTTCTAAATCGAGTAACGTTTCTATGGAAACGACAGGATTTTCTTTTTAGATACGACAATCACATTTCCGATCCACTAATCGTTCTTTACTGCATCCCCCACTCCCAAACATTGACGAATTCACACGGGAATTCCGTCGCTGTGAAATACGAGTACTATGTGTTCCCAGACATTTCCTTCTAAATCGAGTAACGTTTCTATAGAAACGACAGGATTTTCTTTTGGGATACGACAATCACATTTCCGATCCACTAATCGTTCTTTACTGCATCCCTCACTCCCAAACATTGACGAATTCACACAGAAGTTGCGTCGCTATGAAATGCGAGTACTATGTGTTCTAAGACATTTCCTTCTAAATCGAGTAACGTTTCTATGGAAACGACAGGATTTCCTTTTGGGATACGACAATCACATTTCCGATCCACTAATCGTTCTTTACTGCATCCCTCACTCCCAAACATTGACGAATTCACACGGAAATTCCGTCGCTGTGAAATACGAGTACTATGTGTTCTAAGACATTTCCTTCTAAATCGAGTAACGTTTCTATGGAAACGACAGGATTTTCTTTTGGGATACGACAATCACATTTCCGATCCACTAATCGTTCTTTACTGCATCCCTCACTTCCAAACATTGACAAATTCACACGGAAATTGCATCGCTGTGAAATACGAGTACTATGTGTTCTAAGACATTTCCTTCTAAATCGAGTAACGTTTCTATGGAAACGACAGGATTTTCTTTTGGGATACAATCACATTTCCGATCCACTAATCGTTCTTTACTGCATCCCTCACTCCCAAACATTGACGAATTCACACGGAAATTGCGTCGCTGTGAAATGCGAGTACTATGTGTTCTAAGACATTTTCTTCTAAATCGAGTAACGTTTCTATGGAAACGACAGGATTTTCTTTTGGGTTACGACAATCACATTTCCGATCCACTAATCGTTCTTTACTGCATCCCTCACTCCAAAACATTGACGAATTCACACGGAAATTGCGTCGCTGTCAAATACGAGTACTATGTGTTCTAAGACATTTCCTTCTAAATCGAGTAACGTTTCTATGGAAACGACAGGATTTTCTTTTGGGATACGACAATCACATTTCCGATCCACTAATCGTTCTTTACTGCATCCCTCACTCCCAAACATTGACGAATTCACACGGAAATTGCGTCGCTGTGAAATAGGAGTACTATGTGTTCCAAGACATTTCCTTCTAAATCGAGTAACGTTTCTATATAAACGACAGGATTTTCTTTTGGGATACGACAATCACATTTCCGATCCACTAATCGTTCTTTACTGCATCCCTCACTCCCAAACATTGACGAATTCACACGGAAATTGCGTCGCTGTGAAATACGAGTACTATGTGTTCTAAGACATTTCCTTCTAAATCGAGTAACGTTTCTATGGAAACGACAGGATTTTCTTTTGGGATACGACAATCACATTTACGATCCACAAATCGTTCTTTACTGCATCCCTCACTCCCAAACATTGACGAATTCACACGGAAATTGCGTCGTTGTGAAATACGAGTACTATGTGTTCTAAGACATTTCCTTCTAAATCGAGTAACGTTTCTATGGAAACGACAGGATTTTCTTTTGGGATACGACAATCACATTTCCGATCCACTAATCGTTCTTTACTGCATCCCTCACTCCCAAACATTGACGAATTCACACGGAAATTCCGTCGCTGTGAAATACGAGTACTATGTGTTCTAAGACATTTCCTTCTAAATCGAGTAACGTTTCTATGGAAACGACAGGATTTTCTTTTGGGATACAACAATCACATTTCCGATCCACTAATCGTTCCTTACTGCATCCCTCACTCCCAAACATTGACGAATTCACACGGAAATTGCGTCGCTGTGAAATACGAGTACTATATGTTCTAAGACATTTCCTTCTAAATCGAGTAACGTTTCTATGGAAACGACAGGATTTTCTTTTGGGATACGACAATCACATTTCCGATCCACTAATCGTTCTTTACTGCATCCCCCACTCCCAAACATTGACGAATTCATATGGAAATTCCGTCGCTGTGAAATACGTGTACTACGTGTTCTAAGACATTTCCTTCTAAATCGAGTAACGTTTCTATGGAAACGACAGTATTTTCTTTTGGGATACGAGAATCAAATTTCCGATCCACTAATGGTTCTTTACTGCATCCCTCACTCCCAAACATTGACTAATTCACACGGAAATTGCGTCGCTGTAGAATACGAGTACTATGTGTTCTAAGACATTTCCTTCTAAATCGAGTAACGTTTCTATGGAAACGACAGGATTTTCTTTTGGGATACGACAATCACATTTCCGATCCACTAATCATTCTTTACTGCATCCCTCACTCCCAAACATTGACGAATTCACACGGAAATTCCGGCGCTGTGAAATACGAGTACTATGTGTTCTAAGACATTTCCTTCTAAATCGAGTAACGTTTCTATGGAAACGACAGGATTTTCTTTTGGGATACGACAATCACATTTCCGATCCACTAATCGTTCTTTACTGCATCCCTCACTCCCAATCATTGACGAATTGACACGGAAGTTGCGTCGCTATGAAATGCGAGTACTATGTGTTCTAAGACATTTCCTTCTAAATCGAGTAACGTTTCTATGGAAACGACAGGATTTTCTTTTGGGATACGACAATCACATTTCCGATCCACTAATCGTTCTTTACTGCATCTCTCACTCCCAAACATTGACGAACTCACACGGAAATTCCGTCGCTGTGAAATACGAGTACTATGTGTTCTAAGACATTTCCTTCTAAATCGAGTAACGTTTCTATGTAAACGACAGGATTTTCTTTTGGGATACGACAATCACATTTCCGATCCACTAATCGTTCTTTACTGCATCCCTCACTCCCAAACATTGACGAATTCACACGGAAATTCCGTCGCTGTGAAATACGAGTACTATGAGTTCTAAGACATTTCCTTCTAAATCGAGTAACGTTTCTATGGAAACGACAGGATTTTCTTTTTAGATACGACAATCACATTTCCGATCCACTAATCGTTCTTTACTGCATCCCCCACTCCCAAACATTGACGAATTCACACGGGAATTCCGTCGCTGTGAAATACGAGTACTATGTGTTCCAAGACATTTCCTTCTAAATCGAGTAACGTTTCTATAGAAACGACAGGATTTTCTTTTGGGATACGACAATCACATTTCCGATCCACTAATCGTTCTTTACTGCATCCCTCACTCCCAAACATTGACGAATTCACACAGAAGTTGCGTCGCTATGAAATGCGAGTACTATGTGTTCTAAGACATTTCCTTCTAAATCGAGTAACGTTTCTATGGAAACGACAGGATTTCCTTTTGGGATACGACAATCACATTTCCGATCCACTAATCGTTCTTTACTGCATCCCTCACTCCCAAACATTGACGAATTCACACGGAAATTCCGTCGCTGTGAAATACGAGTACTATGTGTTCTAAGACATTTCCTTCTAAATCGAGTAACGTTTCTATGGAAACGAAAGGATTTTCTTTTGGGATACGACAATCACATTTCCGATCCACTAATCGTTCTTTACTGCATCCCTCACTTCCAAACATTGACAAATTCACACGGAAATTGCATCGCTGTGAAATACGAGTACTATGTGTTCTAAGACATTTCCTTCTAAATCGAGTAACGTTTCTATGGAAACGACAGGATTTTCTTTTGGGATACAATCACATTTCCGATCCACTAATCGTTCTTTACTGCATCCCTCACTCCCAAACATTGACGAATTCACACGGAAATTGCGTCGCTGTGAAATGCGAGTACTATGTGTTCTAAGACATTTTCTTCTAAATCGAGTAACGTTTCTATGGAAACGACAGGATTTTCTTTTGGGTTACGACAATCACATTTCCGATCCACTAATCGTTCTTTACTGCATCCCTCACTCCAAAACATTGACGAATTCACACGGAAATTGCGTCGCTGTCAAACACGAGTACTATGTGTTCTAAGACATTTCCTTCTAAATCGAGTAACGTTTCTATGGAAACGACAGGATTTTCTTTTGGGATACGACAATCACATTTCCGATCCACTAATCGTTCTTTACTGCATCCCTCACTCCCAAACATTGACGAATTCACACGGAATTTGCGTCGCTGTGAAATACGAGTACTATGTGTTCTAAGACATTTCCTTCTAAATCGAGTAACGTTTCTATGGAAACGACAGGATTTTCTTTTGGGATACGACAAGCACATTTCCGATCCACTAATCGTTCTTTACTGCATCCCTCACTCCCAAACATTGACGAATTCACACGGAAATTGCGTCGCTGTGAAATACGAGTACTATGTGTTCCAAGACATTTCCTTCTAAATCGAGTAACGTTTCTATGGAAACGACAGGATTTTCTTTTGGGATACGACAATCACATTTCCGATCCACTAATCGTTCTATACTGCATCCCTCACTCCCAAACATTGACGAATTCACACGGAAATTCCGTCGCTGTGAAATACGAGTACTATGTGTTCTAAGACATTTCCTTCTAAATCGAGTAACGTTTCTATGGAAACGACAGGATTTTCTTTTGGGATACGACAATCACATTTCCGATCCACTAATCGTTCTTTACTGCATCCCTCACTCCCAAACATTGACGAATTCACACGGAAATTGCGTCGTTGTGAAATACGAGTACTATGTGTTCTAAGACATTTCCTTCTAAATCGAGTAACGTTTCTATGGAAACGACAGGATTTTCTTTTGGGATACGACAATCACATTTCCGATCCACTAATCGTTCTTTACAGCATCCCTCACTCCCAAACATTGTCGAATTCACACGGAAATTGCGTCGCTGTGAAATGCGAGTACTATGTGTTCTAAGACATTTTCTTCTAAATCGAGTAACGTTTCTATGGAAACGACAGGATTTTCTTTTGGGATACGACAATCACATTTCCGATCCACTAATCGTTCTTTACTGCATCCCTCACTCCCAAACATTGACGAATTCACACGGAAATTGCGTCGCTGTCAAATACGAGTACTATGTGTTCTAAGACATTTCCTTCTAAATCGAGTAACGTTTCTATGGAAACGACAGGATTTTCGTTTGGGATACGACAATCACATTTCCGATCCACTAATCGTTCTTTACTGCATCCCTCACTCCCAAACATTGACGAATTCACACGGAAATTCCGTCGCTGTGAAATACGAGTTGTATGTGTTCTAAGACATTTCCTTCTAAATCGAGTAACGTTTCTATGGAAACGACAGGATTTTCTTTTGGGATACGACAATCACATTTCCGATCTACTAATCGTTCTTTACTGCATCACTCACTCCCAAACATTGACGGATTCACACGGAAATTGCGTCGCTGTGAAATACGAGTACTATGTGTTCTAAGACATTTCCTTCTAAATCGAGTAACGTCTCTATGGAAACGACAGGATTTTCTTTTGGGATACGACAATCACATTTCCGATCCTCTAATCGTTCTTTACTGCATCCCTCACTCCCAAACATTGACGATTTCACACGGAAATTGCGTCGCTGTGAAATACGAGTACTATGTGTTCTAAGACATTTCCTTCTAAATCGAGTAACGTTTCTATGGAAACGACAGGATTTTCTTTTGGGATACGACAATCACATTTCCGATCCACTAATCGTTCTTTACTGCATCCCTCACTCCCAAACATTGACGAATTCACACGGAAATTGCGTCGCTGTGAAATAGGAGTACTATGTGTTCCAAGACGTTTCCTTCTAAATCGAGTAACGTTTCTATGGAAACGACAGGATTTTCTTTTGGGATACGACAATCACATTTCCGATCCACTAATCGTTCTTTACTGCATCCCTCACTCCCAAACATTGACGAATTCACACGGAAATTCCGTCGCTGTGAAATACGAGTACTATGTGTTCTAAGACATTTCCTTCTAAATCGAGTAACGTTTCTATGGAAACGACAGGATTTTCTTTTGGGATACGACAATCACATTTACGATCCACTAATCGTTCTTTACTGCATCCCTCACTCTCAAACATTGACGAATTCACACGGAAATTGGGTCGTTGTGAAATACGAGTACTATGTGTTCTAAGACATTTCCCTCTAAATCGAGTAACGTTTCTATGGAAACGACAGGATTTTCTTTTGGGATACGACAATCACATTTCCGATCCACTAATCGTTCTTTACTGCATCCCTCACTCCCAAACATTGACGAATTCACACGGAAATTGCGTCGTTGTGAAATACGAGTACTATGTGTTCTAAGACATTTCCTTCTAAATCGAGTAACGTTTCTATGGAAACGACAGGATTTTCTTTTGGGATACGACAATCTCATTTCCGATCCACTAATCCTTCTTTATTGCATCCCTCACTCTCAAACATTGACGAATTCACACGGAAATTGCGTCGCTGTGAAATACGAGTACTATGTGTTCTAAGACATTTCCTTCTAAATCGAGTAACGTTTCTATGGAAACGACAGGATTTTCTTTTGGGATACGACAATCACATTTCCGATCCACTAATCGTTCTTCACTGCATCCCTCACTCCCAAACATTGACGAATTCACACGGAAATTCCGTCGCTGTGAAATACGAGTACTATGTGTTCTAAGACATTTCCTTCTAAATCGAGTAACGTTTCTATGGAAACGACAGGATTTTCTTTTGGGATACGACAATCACATTTCCGATCCACTAATCGTACTTTACTGCATCCCTCACTCCCAAACATTGACGAATTCACACGGAAATTCCGTCGCTGTGAAATACGAGTACTATGTGTTCTAAGACATTTCCTTCTAAATCGAGTAACGTTTCTATGGAAACGACAGGATTTTCTTTTGGGATACGACAATCACATTTCCGATCCACTAATCGTTCTTTACTGCATCCCTCACTCCCAAACATTGACGAAATCACACGGAAATTCCGTCGCTGTGAAATACGAGTAGTATGTGTTCTAAGACATTTCCTTCTAAATCGAGTAACGTTTCTATGGAAACGACAGGATTTTCTTTTGGGATACGACAATCACATTTCCGATCTACTAATCGTTCTTTACTGCAGCACTCACTCCCAAACATTGACGGATTCACACGGAAATTGCGTCGCTGTGAAATACGAGTACTATGTGTTCTAAGACATTTCCTTCTAAATCGAGTAACGTCTCTATGGAAACGACAGGATTTTCTTTTGGGATACGACAATCACATTTCCGATCCTCTAATCGTTCTTTACTGCATCCCTCACTCCCAAACATTGACGATTTCACACGGAAATTGCGTCGCTGTGAAATACGAGTACTATGTGTTCTAAGACATTTCCTTCTAAATCGAGTAACGTTTCTATGGAAACGACAGGATTTTCTTTTGGGATACGACAATCACATTTCCGATCCACTAATCGTTCTTTACTGCATCCCTCACTCCCAAACATTGACGAATTCACACGGAAATTGCGTCGCTGTGAAATAGGAGTACTATGTGTTCCAAGACATTTCCTTCTAAATCGAGTAACGTTTCTATGGAAACGACAGGATTTTCTTTTGGGATACGACAATCACATTTCCGATCCACTAATCGTTCTTTACTGCATCCCTCACTCCCAAACATTGACGAATTCACACGGAAATTCCGTCGCTGTGAAATACGAGTACTATGTGTTCTAAGACATTTCCTTCTAAATCGAGTAACGTTTCTATGGAAACGACAGGATTTTCTTTTGGGATACGACAATCACATTTACGATCCACTAATCGTTCTTTACTGCATCCCTCACTCTCAAACATTGACGAATTCACACGGAAATTGGGTCGTTGTGAAATACGAGTACTATGTGTTCTAAGACATTTCCCTCTAAATCGAGTAACGTTTCTATGGAAACGACAGGATTTTCTTTTGGGATACGACAATCACATTTCCGATCCACTAATCGTTCTTTACTGCATCCCTCTCTCCCAAACATTGACGAATTCACACGGAAATTGCGTCGTTGTGAAATACGAGTACTATGTGTTCTAAGACATTTCCTTCTAAATCGAGTAACGTTTCTATGGAAACGACCGGATTTTCTTTTGGGATACGACAATCTCATTTCCGATCCACTAATCCTTCTTTATTGCATCCCTCACTCTCAAACATTGACGAATTCACACGGAAATTGCGTCGCTGTGAAATACGAGTACTATGTGTACTAAGACATTTCCTTCTAAATCGAGTAACGTTTCTATGGAAACGACAGGATTTTCTTTTGGGATACGACAATCACATTTCCGATCCACTAATCGTTCTTCACTGCATCCCTCACTCCCAAACATTGACGAATTCACACGGAAATTCCGTCGCTGTGAAATACGAGTACTATGTGTTCTAAGACATTTCCTTCTAAATCGAGTAACGTTTCTATGGAAACGACAGGATTTTCTTTTGGGATACGACAATCACATTTCCGATCCACTAATCGTTCTTTACTGCATCCCTCACTCCCAAACATTGACGAATTCACACGGAAATTCCGTCGCTGTGAAATACGAGTACTATGTGTTCTAAGACATTTCCTTCTAAATCGAGTAACGTTTCTATGGAAACGACAGGATTTTCTTTTGGGATACGACAATCACATTTCCGATCCACTAATCGTTCTTTACTGCATCCCTCACTCCCAAACATTGACGAAATCACACGGAAATTCCGTCGCTGTGAAATACGAGTAGTATGTGTTCTAAGACATTTCCTTCTAAATCGAGTAACGTTTCTATGGAAACGACAGGATTTTCTTTTGGGATACGACAATCACATTTCCGATCTACTAATCGTTCTTTACTGCAGCACTCACTCCCAAACATTGACGGATTCACACGGAAATTGCGTCGCTGTGAAATACGAGTACTATGTGTTCTAAGACATTTCCTTCTAAATCGAGTAACGCTTCTATGGAAACGACAGGATTTTCTTTTGGGATACGACAATCACATTTCCGATCCTCTAATCGTTCTTTACTGCATCCCTCACTCCCAAACATTGACGATTTCACACGGAAATTGCGTCGCTGTGAAATACGAGTACTATGTGTTCTAAGACATTTCCTTCTAAATCGAGTAACGTTTCTATGGAAACGACAGGATTTTCTTTTGGGATACGACAATCACATTTCCGATCCACTAATCGTTCTTTACTGCATCCCTCACTCCCAAACATTGACGAATTCACACGGAAATTGCGTCGCTGTGAAATACGAGTACTATGTGTTCCAAGACATTTCCTTCTAAATCGAGTAACGTTTCTATGGAAACGACAGGATTTTCTTTTGGGATACGACAATCACATTTCCGATCCACTAATCGTCCTTTACTGCATCCCTCACTCCCAAACATTGACGAATTCACACGGAAATTCCGTCGCTGTGAAATACGAGTACTATGTGTTCTAAGACATTTCCTTCTAAATCGAGTAACGTTTCTATGGAAACGACAGGATTTTCTTTTGGGATACGACAATCACATTTCCGATCCACTAATCGTTCTTTACTGCTTCCCTCACTCCCAAACATTGACGAATTCACACGGAAATTGCGTCGTTGTGAAATACGAGTAGTATGTGTTCTAAGACATTTCCTTCTAAATCGAGTAACGTTTCTATGGAAACGACAGGATTTTCTTTTGGGATACGACAATCACATTTCCGATCCACTAATCGTTCTTTACTGCATCCCTCACTCCCAAACATTGACGAATTCACACGGAAATTGCGTCGTTGTGAAATACGAGTACTATGTGTTCTAAGACATTTCCTTCTAAATCGAGTAACGTTTCTATGGAAACGACAGGATTTTCTTTTGGGATACGACAATCACATTTCCGATTTTCTAATCGTTCTTTACTGCATCCCTCACTCCCAAACATTGACGAATTCATACGGAAATTGCGTCGCTGTGAAATACGAGTACTATGTGTTCTAAGACATTTCCTTCTAAATCGAGTAACGTTTCTATGGAAACGACAGGATTTTCTTTTGGGATACGACAATCACATTTCCGATCCACTAATCGTTCTTTACTGCATCCCTCACTCCCAAACATTGACGAATTCACACGGAAATTGCGTCGCTGTGAAATAGGAGTACTATGTGTTCCAAGACATTTCCTTCTAAATCGAGTAACGTTTCTATATAAACGACAGGATTTTCTTTTGGGATACGACAATCACATTTCCGATCCACTAATCGTTCTTTACTGCATCCCTCACTCCCAAACATTGACGAATTCACACGGAAATTGCGTCGCTGTGAAATACGAGTACTATGTGTTCTAAGACATTTCCTTCTAAATCGAGTAACGTTTCTATGGAAACGACAGGATTTTCTTTTGGGATACGACAATCACATTTACGATCCACAAATCGTTCTTTACTGCATCCCTCACTCCCAAACATTGACGAATTCACACGGAAATTGCGTCGTTGTGAAATACGAGTACTATGTGTTCTAAGACATTTCCTTCTAAATCGAGTAACGTTTCTATGGAAACGACAGGATTTTCTTTTGGGATACGACAATCACATTTCCGATCCACTAATCGTTCTTTACTGCATCCCTCACTCCCAAACATTGACGAATTCACACGGAAATTCCGTCGCTGTGAAATACGAGTACTATGTGTTCTAAGACATTTCCTTCTAAATCGAGTAACGTTTCTATGGAAACGACAGGATTTTCTTTTGGGATACAACAATCACATTTCCGATCCACTAATCGTTCCTTACTGCATCCCTCACTCACAAACATTGACGAATTCACACGGAAATTGCGTCGCTGTGAAATACGAGTACTATGTGTTCTAAGACATTTCCTTCTAAATCGAGTAACGTTTCTATGGAAACGACAGGATTTTCTTTTGGGATACGACAATCACATTTCCGATCCACTAATCGTTCTTTACTGCATCCCCCACTCCCAAACATTGACGAATTCATATGGAAATTCCGTCGCTGTGAAATACGTGTACTACGTGTTCTAAGACATTTCCTTCTAAATCGAGTAACGTTTCTATGGAAACGACAGTATTTTCTTTTGGGATACGAGAATCAAATTTCCGATCCACTAATGGTTCTTTACTGCATCCCTCACTCCCAAACATTGACTAATTCACACGGAAATTGCGTCGCTGTAGAATACGAGTACTATGTGTTCTAAGACATTTCCTTCTAAATCGAGTAACGTTTCTATGGAAACGACAGGATTTTCTTTTGGGATACGACAATCACATTTCCGATCCACTAATCGTTCTTTACTGCATCTCTCACTCCCAAACATTGACGAACTCACACGGAAATTCCGTCGCTGTGAAATACGAGTACTATGTGTTCTAAGACATTTCCTTCTAAATCGAGTAACGTTTCTATGTAAACGACAGGATTTTCTTTTGGGATACGACAATCACATTTCCGATCCACTAATCGTTCTTTACTGCATCCCTCACTCCCAAACATTGACGAACTCACACGGAAATTGCATCGCTGTGAAATACGAGTACTATGTGTTCTAAGACATTTCCTTCTAAATCGAGTAACGTTTCTATGGAAACGACAGGATTTTCTTTTGGGATACAATCACATTTCCGATCCACTAATCGTTCTTTACTGCATCCCTCACTCCCAAACATTGACGAATTCACACGGAAATTGCGTCGCTGTGAAATGCGAGTACTATGTGTTCTAAGACATTTTCTTCTAAATCGAGTAACGTTTCTATGGAAACGACAGGATTTTCTTTTGGGTTACGACAATCACATTTCCGATCCACTAATCGTTCTTTACTGCATCCCTCACTCCAAAACATTGACGAATTCACACGGAAATTGCGTCGCTGTCAAATACGAGTACTATGTGTTCTAAGACATTTCCTTCTAAATCGAGTAACGTTTCTATGGAAACGACAGGATTTTCTTTTGGGATACGACAATCACATTTCCGATCCACTAATCGTTCTTTACTGCATCCCTCACTCCCAAACATTGACGAATTCACACGGAATTTGCGTCGCTGTGAAATACGAGTACTATGTGTTCTAAGACATTTCCTTCTAAATCGAGTAACGTTTCTATGGAAACGACAGGATTTTCTTTTGGGATACGACAATCACATTTCCGATCCACTAATCGTTCTTTACTGCATCCCTCACTCCCAAACATTGACGAATTCACACGGAAATTGCGTCGCTGTGAAATACAAGTACTATGTGTTCCAAGACATTTCCTTCTAAATCGAGTAACGTTTCTATGGAAACGACAGGATTTTCTTTTGGGATACGACAATCACATTTCCGATCCACTAATCGTTCTTTACTGCATCCCTCACTCCCAAACATTGACGAATTCACACGGAAATTCAGTCGCTGTGAAATACGAGTACTATGTGTTCTAAGACATTTCCTTCTAAATCGAGTAACGTTTCTATGGAAACGACAGGATTTTCTTTTGGGATACGACAATCACATTTCCGATCCACTAATCGTTCTTTACTGCATCCCTCACTCCCAAACATTGACGAATTCACACGGAAATTGCGTCGTTGTGAAATACGAGTACTATGTGTTCTAAGACATGTCCTTCTAAATCGAGTAACGTTTCTATGGAAACGACAGGATTTTCTTTTGGGATACGACAATCACATTTCCGATCCACTAATCGTTCTTTACTGCATCCCTCACTCCCAAACATTGTCGAATTCACACGGAAATTGCGTCGCTGTGAAATGCGAGTACTATGTGTTCTAAGACATTTTCTTCTAAATCGAGTAACGTTTCTATGGAAACGACAGGATTTTCTTTTGGGATACGACAATCACATTTCCGATCCACTAATCGTTCTTTACTGCATCCCTCACTCCCAAACATTGACGAATTCACACGGAAATTGCGTCGCTGTCAAATACGAGTACTATGTGTTCTAAGACATTTCCTTCTAAATCGAGTAACGTTTCTATGGAAACGACAGGATTTTCGTTTGGGATACGACAATCACATTTCCGATCCACTAATCGTTCTTTACTGCATCCCTCACTCCCAAACATTGACGAATTCACACGGAAATTCCGTCGCTGTGAAATACGAGTTGTATGTGTTCTAAGACATTTCCTTCTAAATCGAGTAACGTTTCTATGGAAACGACAGGATTTTCTTTTGGGATACGACAATCACATTTCCGATCTACTAATCGTTCTTTACTGCATCACTCACTCCCAAACATTGACGGATTCACACGGAAATTGCGTCGCAGTGAAATACGAGTACTATGTGTTCTAAGACATTTCCTTCTAAATCGAGTAACGTCTCTATGGAAACGACAGGATTTTCTTTTGGGATACGACAATCACATTTCCGATCCTCTAAACGTTCTTTACTGCATCCCTCACTCCCAAACATTGACGATTTCACACGGAAATTGCGTCGCTGTGAAATACGAGTACTATGTGTTCTAAGACATTTCCTTCTAAATCGAGTAACGTTTCTATGGAAACGACAGGATTTTCTTTTGGGATACGACAATCACATTTCCGATCCACTAATCGTTCTTTACTGCATCCCTCACTCCCAAACATTGACGAATTCACACGGAAATTGCGTCGCTGTGAAATAGGAGTACTATGTGTTCCAAGACATTTCCTTCTAAATCGAGTAACGTTTCTATGGAAACGACAGGATTTTCTTTTGGGATACGACAATCACATTTCCGATCCACTAATCGTTCTTTACTGCATCCCTCACTCCCAAACATTGACGAATTCACACGGAAATTCCGTCGCTGTGAAATACGAGTACTATGTGTTCTAAGACATTTCCTTCTAAATCGAGTAACGTTTCTATGGAAACGACAGGATTTTCTTTTGGGATACGACAATCACATTTACGATCCACTAATCGTTCTTTACTGCATCCCTCACTCTCAAACATTGACGAATTCACACGGAAATTGCGTCGTTGTGAAATACGAGTACTATGTGTTCTAAGACATTTCCCTCTAAATCGAGTAACGTTTCTATGGAAACGACAGGATTTTCTTTTGGGATACGACAATCACATTTCCGATCCACTAATCGTTCTTTACTGCATCCCTCACTCCCAAACATTGACGAATTCACACGGAAATTGCGTCGTTGTGAAATACGAGTACTATGTGTTCTAAGACATTTCCTTCTAAATCGAGTAACGTTTCTATGGAAACGACAGGATTTTCTTTTGGGATACGACAATCTCATTTCCGATCCACTAATCCTTCTTTATTGCATCCCTCACTCCCAAACATTGACGAATTCACACGGAAATTGCGTCGCTGTGAAATACGAGTACTATGTGTTCTAAGACATTTCCTTCTAAATCGAGTAACGTTTCTATGGAAACGACAGGATTTTCTTTTGGGATACGACAATCACATTTCCGATCCACTAATCGTTCTTCACTGCATCCCTCACTCCCAAACATTGACGAATTCACACGGAAATTCCGTCGCTGTGAAATACGAGTACTATGTGTTCTAAGACATTTCCTTCTAAATCGAGTAACGTTTCTATGGAAACGACAGGATTTTCTTTTGGGATACGACAATCACATTTCCGATCCACTAATCGTTCTTTACTGCATCCCTCACTCCCAAACATTGACGAATTCACACGGAAATTCCGTCGCTGTGAAATACGAGTACTATGTGTTCTAAGACATTTCCTTCTAAATCGAGTAACGTTTCTATGGAAACGACAGGATTTTCTTTTGGGATACGACAATCACATTTCCGATCCACTAATCGTTCTTTACTGCATCCCTCACTCCCAAACATTGACGAATTCACACGGAAATTCCGTCGCTGTGAAATACGAGTAGTATGTGTTCTAAGACATTTCCTTCTAAATCGAGTAACGTTTCTATGGAAACGACAGGATTTTCTTTTGGGATACGACAATCACATTTCCGATCTACTAATCGTTCTTTACTGCATCACTCACTCCCAAACATTGACGGATTCACACGGAAATTGCGTCGCTGTGAAATACGAGTACTATGTGTTCCAAGACATTTCCTTCTAAATCGAGTAACGTTTCTATGGAAATGACAGGATTTTCTTTTGGGATACGACAATCACATTTCCGATCCACTAATCGTCCTTTACTGCATCCCTCACTCCCAAACATTGACGAATTCACACGGAAATTCCGTCGCTGTGAAATACGAGTACTATGTGTTCTAAGACATTTCCTTCTAAATCGAGTAACGTTTCTATGGAAACGACAGGATTTTCTTTTGGGATACGACAATCACATTTCCGATCCACTAATCGTTCTTTACTGCTTCCCTCACTCCCAAACATTGACGAATTCACACGGAAATTGCGTCGTTGTGAAATACGAGTACTATGTGTTCTAAGACATTTCCTTCTAAATCGAGTAACGTTTCTATGGAAACGACAGGATTTTCTTTTGGGATACGACAATCACATTTCCGATCCACTAATCGTTCTTTACTGCATCCCTCACTCCCAAACATTGTCGAATTCACACGGAAATTGCGTCGCTGTGAAATGCGAGTACTATGTGTTCTAAGACATTTTCTTCTAAATCGAGTAACGTTTCTATGGAAACGACAGGATTTTCTTTTGGGATACGACAATCACATTTCCGATCCACTAATCGTTCTTTACTGCATCCCTCATTCCCAAACATTGACGAATTCACACGGAAATTGCGTCGCTGTCAAATACGAGTACTATGTGTTCTAAGACATTTCCTTTTAAATCGAGTAACGTTTCTATGGAAACGACAGGATTTTCGTTTGGGATACGACAATCACATTTCCGATCCACTAATCGTTCTTTACTGCATCCCTCACTCCCAAACATTGACGAATTCACACGGAAATTCCGTCGCTGTGAAATACGAGTAGTATGTGTTCTGAGACATTTCCTTCTAAATCGAGTAACGTTTCTATGGAAACGACAGGATTTTCTTTTGGGATACGACAATCACATTTCCGATCTACTAATCGTTCTTTACTGCATCACTCACTCCCAAACATTGACGGATTCACACGGAAATTGCGTCGCTGTGAAATACGAGTACTATGTGTTCTAAGACATTTCCTTCTAAATCGAGTAACGTTTCTATGGAAACGACAGGATTTTCTTTTGGGATACGACAATCACATTTCCGATCCTCTAATCGTTCTTTACTGCATCCCTCACTCCCAAACATTGACGATTTCACACGGAAATTGCGTCGCTGTGAAATACGAGTACTATGTGTTCTAAGACATTTCCTTCTAAATCGAGTAACGTTTCTATGGAAACGACAGGATTTTCTTTTGGGATACGACAATCACATTTCCGATCCATTAATCGTTCTTTACTGCATCCCTCACTCCCAAACATTGACGAATTCACACGGAAATTGCGTCGCTGTGAAATAGGAGTACTATGTGTTCCAAGACATTTCCTTCTAAATCGAGTAACGTTTCTATGGAAACGACAGGATTTTCTTTTGGGATACGACAATCACATTTCCGATCCACTAATCGTTCTTTACTGCATCCCTCACTCCCAAACATTGACGAATTCACACGGAAATTCCGTCGCTGTGAAATACGAGTACTATGTGTTCTAAGACATTTCCTTCTAAATCGAGTAACGTTTCTATGGAAACGACAGGATTTTCTTTTGGGATACGACAATCACATTTACGATCCACTAATCGTTCTTTACTGCATCCCTCACTCTCAAACATTGACGAATTCACACGGAAATTGCGTCGTTGTGAAATACGAGTACTATGTGTTCTAAGACATTTCCCTCTAAATCGAGTAACGTTTCTATGGAAACGACAGGATTTTCTTTTGGGATACGACAATCACATTTCCGATCCACTAATCGTTCTTTACTGCATCCCTCACTCCCAAACATTGACGAATTCACACGGAAATTGCGTCGTTGTGAAATACGAGTACTATGTGTTCTAAGACATTTCCTTCTAAATCGAGTAACGTTTCTATGGAAACGACAGGATTTTCTTTTGGGATACGACAATCTCATTTCCGATCCACTAATCCTTCTTTATTGCATCCCTCACTCCCAAACATTGACGAATTCACACGGAAATTGCGTCGCTGTGAAATACGAGTACTATGTGTTCTAAGACATTTCCTTCTAAATCGAGTAACGTTTCTATGGAAACGACAGGATTTTCTTTTGGGATACGACAATCACATTTCCGATCCACTAATCGTTCTTCACTGCATCCCTCACTCCCAAACATTGACGAATTCACACGGAAATTCCGTCGCTGTGAAATACGAGTACTATGTGTTCTAAGACATTTCCTTCTAAATCGAGTAACGTTTCTATGGAAACGACAGGATTTTCTTTTGGGATACGACAATCACATTTCCGATCCACTAATCGTTCTTTACTGCATCCCTCACTCCCAAACATTGACGAATTCACACGGAAATTCCGTCGCTGTGAAATACGAGTACTATGTGTTCTAAGACATTTCCTTCTAAATCGAGTAACGTTTCTATGGAAACGACAGGATTTTCTTTTGGGATACGACAATCACATTTCCGATCCACTAATCGTTCTTTACTGCATCCCTCACTCCCAAACATTGACGAATTCACACGGAAATTCCGTCGCTGTGAAATACGAGTAGTATGTGTTCTAAGACATTTCCTTCTAAATCGAGTAACGTTTCTATGGAAACGACAGGATTTTCTTTTGGGATACGACAATCACATTTCCGATCTACTAATCGTTCTTTACTGCATCACTCACTCCCAAACATTGACGGATTCACACGGAAATTGCGTCGCTGTGAAATACGAGTACTATGTGTTCTAAGACATTTCCTTCTAAATCGAGTAACGCTTCTATGGAAACGACAGGATTTTCTTTTGGGATACGACAATCACATTTCCGATCCTCTAATCGTTCTTTACTGCATCCCTCACTCCCAAACATTGACGATTTCACACGGAAATTGCGTCGCTGTGAAATACGAGTACTATGTGTTCTAAGACATTTCCTTCTAAATCGAGTAACGTTTCTATGGAAACGACAGGATTTTCTTTTGGGATACGACAATCACATTTCCGATCCACTAATCTTTCTTTACTGCATCCCTCACTCCCAAACATTGACGAATTCACACGGAAATTGCGTCGCTGTGAAATACGAGTACTATGTGTTCCAAGACATTTCCTTCTAAATCGAGTAACGTTTCTATGGAAACGACAGGATTTTCTTTTGGGATACGACAATCACATTTCCGATCCACTAATCGTCCTTTACTGCATCCCTCACTCCCAAACATTGACGAATTCACACGGAAATTCCGTCGCTGTGAAATACGAGTACTATGTGTTCTAAGACATTTCCTTCTAAATCGAGTAACGTTTCTATGGAAACGACAGGATTTTCTTTTGGGATACGACAATCACATTTCCGATCCACTAATCGTTCTTTACTGCTTCCCTCACTCCCAAACATTGACGAATTCACACGGAAATTGCGTCGTTGTGAAATACGAGTACTATGTGTTCTAAGACATTTCCTTCTAAATCGAGTAACGTTTCTATGGAAACGACAGGATTTTCTTTTGGGATACGACAATCACATTTCCGATCCACTAATCGTTCTTTACTGCATCCCTCACTCCCAAACATTGTCGAATTCACACGGAAATTGCGTCGCTGTGAAATGCGAGTACTATGTGTTCTAAGACATTTTCTTCTAAATCGAGTAACGTTTCTATGGAAACGACAGGATTTTCTTTTGGGATACGACAATCACATTTCCGATCCACTAATCGTTCTTTACTGCATCCCTCACTCCCAAACATTGACGAATTCACACGGAAATTGCGTCGCTGTCAAATACGAGTACTATGTGTTCTAAGACATTTCCTTCTAAATCGAGTAACGTTTCTATGGAAACGACAGGATTTTCGTTTGGGATACGACAATCACATTTCCGATCCACTAATCGTTCTTTACTGCATCCCTCACTCCCAAACATTGACGAATTCACACGGAAATTCCGTCGCTGTGAAATACGAGTAGTATGTGTTCTAAGACATTTCCTTCTAAATCGAGTAACGTTTCTATGGAAACGACAGGATTTTCTTTTGGGATACGACAATCACATTTCCGATCTACTAATCGTTCTTTACTGCATCACTCACTCCCAAACATTGACGGATTCACACGGAAATTGCGTCGCTGTGAAATACGAGTACTATGTGTTCTAAGACATTTCCTTCTAAATCGAGTAACGTTTCTATGGAAACGACAGGATTTTCTTTTGGGATACGACAATCACATTTCCGATCCTCTAATCGTTCTTTACTGCATCCCTCACTCCCAAACATTGACGATTTCACACGGAAATTGCGTCGCTGTGAAATACGAGTACTATGTGTTCTAAGACATTTCCTTCTAAATCGAGTAACGTTTCTATGGAAACGACAGGATTTTCTTTTGGGATACGACAATCACATTTCCGATCCACTAATCGTTCTTTACTGCATCCCTCACTCCCAAACATTGACGAATTCACAAGGAAATTGCGTCGCTGTGAAATAGGAGTACTATGTGTTCCAAGACATTTCCTTCTAAATCGAGTAACGTTTCTATGGAAACGACAGGATTTTCTTTTGGGATACGACAATCACATTTCCGATCCACTAATCGTTCTTTACTGCATCCCTCACTCCCAAACATTGACGAATTCACACGGAAATTCCGTCGCTGTGAAATACGAGTACTATGTGTTCTAAGACATTTCCTTCTAAATCGAGTAACGTTTCTATGGAAACGACAGGATTTTCTTTTGGGATACGACAATCACATTTACGATCCACTAATCGTTCTTTACTGCATCCCTCACTCTCAAACATTGACGAATTCACACGGAAATTGCGTCGTTGTGAAATACGAGTACTATGTGTTCTAAGACATTTCCCTCTAAATCGAGTAACGTTTCTATGGAAACGACAGGATTTTCTTTTGGGATACGACAATCACATTTCCGATCCACTAATCGTTCTTTACTGCATCCCTCACTCCCAAACATTGACGAATTCACACGGAAATTGCGTCGTTGTGAAATACGAGTACTATGTGTTCTAAGACATTTCCTTCTAAATCGAGTAACGTTTCTATGGAAACGACAGGATTTTCTTTTGGGATACGACAATCTCATTTCCGATCCACTAATCCTTCTTTATTGCATCCCTCACTCCCAAACATTGACGAATTCACACGGAAATTGCGTCGCTGTGAAATACGAGTACTATGTGTTCTAAGACATTTCCTTCTAAATCGAGTAACGTTTCTATGGAAACGACAGGATTTTCTTTTGGGATACGACAATCACATTTCCGATCCACTAATCGTTCTTCACTGCATCCCTCACTCCCAAACATTGACGAATTCACACGGAAATTCCGTCGCTGTGAAATACGAGTACTATGTGTTCTAAGACATTTCCTTCTAAATCGAGTAACGTTTCTATGGAAACGACAGGATTTTCTTTTGGGATACGACAATCACATTTCCGATCCACTAATCGTTCTTTACTGCATCCCTCACTCCCAAACATTGACGAATTCACACGGAAATTCCGTCGCTGTGAAATACGAGTACTATGTGTTCTAAGACATTTCCTTCTAAATCGAGTAACGTTTCTATGGAAACGACAGGATTTTCATTTGGGATACGACAATCACATTTCCGATCCACTAATCGTTCTTTACTGCATCCCTCACTCCCAAACATTGACGAATTCACACGGAAATTCCGTCGCTGTGAAATACGAGTACTATGTGTTCTAAGACATTTCCTTCTAAATCGAGTAACGTTTCTATGGAAACGACAGGATTTTCTTTTGGGATACGACAATCACATTTCCGATCCACTAATCGTTCTTTACTGCATCCCTCACTCCCAAACATTGACGAATTCACACGGAAATTCCGTCGCTGTGAAATACGAGTACTATGTGTTCTAAGACATTTCCTTCTAAATCGAGTAACGTTTCTATGGAAACGACAGGATTTTCTTTTGGGATACAACAATCACATTTCCGATCCACTAATCGTTCCTTACTGCATCCCTCACTCCCAAACACTGACGAATTCACACGGAAATTGCGTCGCTGTGATATACGAGTACTATGTGTTCTAAGACATTTCCTTCTAAATCGAGTAACGTTTCTATGGAAACGACAGGATTTTCTTTTGGGATACGACAATCACATTTCCGATCCACTAATCGTTCTTTACTGCATCCCCCACTCCCAAACATTGACGAATTCATATGGAAATTCCGTCGCTGTGAAATACGTGTACTACGTGTTCTAAGACATTTCCTTCTAAATCGAGTAACGTTTCTATGGAAACGACAGTATTTTCTTTTGGGATACGAGAATCAAATTTCCGATCCACTAATGGTTCTTTACTGCATCCCTCACTCCCAAACATTGACTAATTCACACGGAAATTGCGTCGCTGTAGAATACGAGTACTATGTGTTCTAAGACATTTCCTTCTAAATCGAGTAACGTTTCTATGGAAACGACAGGATTTTCTTTTGGGATACGACAATCACATTTCCGATCCACTAATCATTCTTTACTGCATCCCTCACTCCCAAACATTGACGAATTCACACGGAAATTCCGGCGCTGTGAAATACGAGTACTATGTGTTCTAAGACATTTCCTTCTAAATCGAGTAACGTTTCTATGGAAACGACAGGATTTTCTTTTGGGATACGACAATCACATTTCCGATCCACTAATCTTTCTTTACTGCATCCCTCACTCCCAAACATTGACGAATTCACACGGAAATTGCGTCGCTGTGAAATACGAGTACTATGTGTTCCAAGACATTTCCTTCTAAATCGAGTAACGTTTCTATGGAAACGACAGGATTTTCTTTTGGGATACGACAATCACATTTCCGATCCACTAATCGTCCTTTACTGCATCCCTCACTCCCAAACATTGACGAATTCACACGGAAATTCCGTCGCTGTGAAATACGAGTACTATGTGTTCTAAGACATTTCCTTCTAAATCGAGTAACGTTTCTATGGAAACGACAGGATTTTCTTTTGGGATACGACAATCACATTTCCGATCCACTAATCGTTCTTTACTGCTTCCCTCACTCCCAAACATTGACGAATTCACACGGAAATTGCGTCGTTGTGAAATACGAGTACTATGTGTTCTAAGACATTTCCTTCTAAATCGAGTAACGTTTCTATGGAAACGACAGGATTTTCTTTTGGGATACGACAATCACATTTCCGATCCACTAATCGTTCTTTACTGCATCCCTCACTCCCAAACATTGTCGAATTCACACGGAAATTGCGTCGCTGTGAAATGCGAGTACTATGTGTTCTAAGACATTTTCTTCTAAATCGAGTAACGTTTCTATGGAAACGACAGGATTTTCTTTTGGGATACGACAATCACATTTCCGATCCACTAATCGTTCTTTACTGCATCCCTCACTCCCAAACATTGACGAATTCACACGGAAATTGCGTCGCTGTCAAATACGAGTACTATGTGTTCTAAGACATTTCCTTCTAAATCGAGTAACGTTTCTATGGAAACGACAGGATTTTCGTTTGGGATACGACAATCACATTTCCGATCCACTAATCGTTCTTTACTGCATCCCTCACTCCCAAACATTGACGAATTCACACGGAAATTCCGTCGCTGTGAAATACGAGTAGTATGTGTTCTAAGACATTTCCTTCTAAATCGAGTAACGTTTCTATGGAAACGACAGGATTTTCTTTTGGGATACGACAATCACATTTCCGATCTACTAATCGTTCTTTACTGCATCACTCACTCCCAAACATTGACGGATTCACACGGAAATTGCGTCGCTGTGAAATACGAGTACTATGTGTTCTAAGACATTTCCTTCTAAATCGAGTAACGTTTCTATGGAAACGACAGGATTTTCTTTTGGGATACGACAATCACATTTCCGATCCTCTAATCGTTCTTTACTGCATCCCTCACTCCCAAACATTGACGATTTCACACGGAAATTGCGTCGCTGTGAAATACGAGTACTATGTGTTCTAAGACATTTCCTTCTAAATCGAGTAACGTTTCTATGGAAACGACAGGATTTTCTTTTGGGATACGACAATCACATTTCCGATCCACTAATCGTTCTTTACTGCATCCTTCACTCCCAAACATTGACGAATTCACACGGAAATTGCGTCGCTGTGAAATAGGAGTACTATGTGTTCCAAGACATTTCCTTCTAAATCGAGTAACGTTTCTATGGAAACGACAGGATTTTCTTTTGGGATACGACAATCACATTTCCGATCCACTAATCGTTCTTTACTGCATCCCTCACTCCCAAACATTGACGAATTCACACGGAAATTCCGTCGCTGTGAAATACGAGTACTATGTGTTCTAAGACATTTCCTTCTAAATCGAGTAACGTTTCTATGGAAACGACAGGATTTTCTTTTGGGATACGACAATCACATTTACGATCCACTAATCGTTCTTTACTGCATCCCTCACTCTCAAACATTGACGAATTCACACGGAAATTGCGTCGTTGTGAAATACGAGTACTATGTGTTCTAAGACATTTCCCTCTAAATCGAGTAACGTTTCTATGGAAACGACAGGATTTTCTTTTGGGATACGACAATCACATTTCCGATCCACTAATCGTTCTTTACTGCATCCCTCACTCCCAAACATTGACGAATTCACACGGAAATTGCGTCGTTGTGAAATACGAGTACTATGTGTTCTAAGACATTTCCTTCTAAATCGAGTAACGTTTCTATGGAAACGACAGGATTTTCTTTTGGGATACGACAATCTCATTTCCGATCCACTAATCCTTCTTTATTGCATCCCTCACTCCCAAACATTGACGAATTCACACGGAAATTGCGTCGCTGTGAAATACGAGTACTATGTGTTCTAAGACATTTCCTTCTAAATCGAGTAACGTTTCTATGGAAACGACAGGATTTTCTTTTGGGATACGACAATCACATTTCCGATCCACTAATCGTTCTTCACTGCATCCCTCACTCCCAAACATTGACGAATTCACACGGAAATTCCGTCGCTGTGAAATACGAGTACTATGTGTTCTAAGACATTTCCTTCTAAATCGAGTAACGTTTCTATGGAAACGACAGGATTTTCTTTTGGGATACGACAATCACATTTCCGATCCACTAATCGTTCTTTACTGCATCCCTCACTCCCAAACATTGACGAATTCACACGGAAATTCCGTCGCTGTGAAATACGAGTACTATGTGTTCTAAGACATTTCCTTCTAAATCGAGTAACGTTTCTATGGAAACGACAGGATTTTCATTTGGGATACGACAATCACATTTCCGATCCACTAATCGTTCTTTACTGCATCCATCACTCCCAAACATTGACGAATTCACACGGAAATTCCGTCGCTGTGAAATACGAGTACTATGTGTTCTAAGACATTTCCTTCTAAATCGAGTAACGTTTCTATGGAAACGACAGGATTTTCTTTTGGGATACGACAATCACATTTCCGATCCACTAATCGTTCTTTACTGCATCCCTCACTCCCAAACATTGACGAATTCACACGGAAATTCCGTCGCTGTGAAATACGAGTACTATGTGTTCTAAGACATTTCCTTCTAAATCGAGTAACGTTTCTATGGAAACGACAGGATTTTCTTTTGGGATACAACAATCACATTTCCGATCCACTAATCGTTCCTTACTGCATCCCTCACTCCCAAACACTGACGAATTCACACGGAAATTGCGTCGCTGTGATATACGAGTACTATGTGTTCTAAGACATTTCCTTCTAAATCGAGTAACGTTTCTATGGAAACGACAGGATTTTCTTTTGGGATACGACAATCACATTTCCGATCCACTAATCGTTCTTTACTGCATCCCCCACTCCCAAACATTGACGAATTCATATGGAAATTCCGTCGCTGTGAAATACGTGTACTACGTGTTCTAAGACATTTCCTTCTAAATCGAGTAACGTTTCTATGGAAACGACAGTATTTTCTTTTGGGATACGAGAATCAAATTTCCGATCCACTAATGGTTCTTTACTGCATCCCTCACTCCCAAACATTGACTAATTCACACGGAAATTGCGTCGCTGTAGAATACGAGTACTATGTGTTCTAAGACATTTCCTTCTAAATCGAGTAACGTTTCTATGGAAACGACAGGATTTTCTTTTGGGATACGACAATCACATTTCCGATCCACTAATCATTCTTTACTGCATCCCTCACTCCCAAACATTGACGAATTCACACGGAAATTCCGGCGCTGTGAAATACGAGTACTATGTGTTCTAAGACATTTCCTTCTAAATCGAGTAACGTTTCTATGGAAACGACTGGATTTTCTTTTGGGATACGACAATCACATTTCCGATCCACTAATCGTTCTTTACTGCATCCCTCACTCCCAATCATTGACGAATTGACACGGAACTTGCGTCGCTATGAAATGCGAGTACTATGTGTTCTAAGACATTTCCTTCTAAATCGAGTAACGTTTCTATGGAAACGACAGGATTTTCTTTTGGGATACGACAATCACATTTCCGATCCACTAATCGTTCTTTACTGCATCTCTCACTCCCAAACATTGACGAACTCACACGGAAATTCCGTCGCTGTGAAATACGAGTACTATGTGTTCTAAGACATTTCCTTCTAAATCGAGTAACGTTTCTATGTAAACGACAGGATTTTCTTTTGGGATACGACAATCACATTTCCGATCCACTAATCGTTCTTTACTGCATCCCTCACTCCCAAACATTGACGAATTCACACGGAAATTCCGTCGCTGTGAAATACGAGTACTATGAGTTCTAAGACATTTCCTTCTAAATCGAGTAACGTTTCTATGGAAACGGCAGGATTTTCTTTTTAGATACGACAATCACATTTCCGAACCACTAATCGTTCTTTACTGCATCCCCCACTCCCAAACATTGACGAATTCACACGGGAATTCCGTCGCTGTGAAATACGAGTACTACGTGTTCCAAGACATTTCCTTCTAAATCGAGTAACGTTTCTATAGAAACGACAGGATTTTCTTTTGGGATACGACAATCACATTTCCGATCCACTAATCGTTCTTTACTGCATCCCTCACTCCCAAACATTGACGAATTCACACAGAAGTTGCGTCGATATGAAATGCGAGTACTATGTGTTCTAAGACATTTCCTTCTAAATCGAGTAACGTTTCTATGGAAACGACAGGATTTCCTTTTGGGATACGACAATCACATTTCCGATCCACTAATCGTTCTTTACTGCATCCCTCACTCCCAAACATTGACGAATTCACACGGAAATTCCGTCGCTGTGAAATACGAGTACTATGTGTTCTAAGACATTTCCTTCTAAATCGAGTAACGTTTCTATGGAAACGAAAGGATTTTCTTTTGGGATACGACAATCACATTTCCGATCCACTAATCGTTCTTTACTGCATCCCTCACTTCCAAACATTGACAAATTCACACGGAAATTGCATCGCTGTGAAATACGAGTACTATGTGTTCTAAGACATTTCCTTCTAAATCGAGTAACGTTTCTATGGAAACGACAGGATTTTCTTTTGGGATACAATCACATTTCCGATCCACTAATCGTTCTTTACTGCATCCCTCACTCCCAAACATTGACGAATTCACACGGAAATTGCGTCGCTGTCAAATACGAGTACTATGTGTTCTAAGACATTTCCTTCTAAATCGAGTAACGTTTCTATGGAAACGACAGGATTTTCTTTTGGGATACGACAATCACATTTCCGATCCACTAATCGTTCTTTACTGCATCCCTCACTCCCAAACATTGACGAATTCACACGGAAATTGCGTCGCTGTGAAATACGAGTACTATGTGTTCTAAGACATTTCCTTCTAAATCGAGTAACGTTTCTATGGAAACGACAGGATTTTCTTTTGGGATACGACAATCACATTTCCGATCCACTAATCGTTCTTTACTGCATCCCTCACTCCCAAACATTGACGAATTCACACGGAAATTGCGTCGCTGTGAAATACGAGTACTATGTGTTCTAAGACACTTCCTTCTAAATCGAGTAACGTTTCTATGGAAACGACAGGATTTTCTTTTGGGATACGACAATCACATTTCCGATCCACTAATCGTTCTTTACTGCATCCCTCACTCCCAAACATTGACGAATTCACACGGAAATTCCGTCGCTGTGAAATACGAGTACTATGTGTTCTAAGACATTTCCTTCTAAATCGAGTAACGTTTCTATGGAAACGACAGGATTTTCTTTTCGGATACGACAATCACATTTCCGATCCACTAATCGTTCTTTACTGCATACCTCACTCCCAAACATTGACGAATACACACCGAAATTGCGTCGCTGTGAAATACGAGTACTATGTGTTCTAAGACATTTCCTTCTAAATCGAGTAACTTTCTATGGAAACGACAGGATTTTCATTTGGGATACGACAATCACATTTCCGATCCACTAATCGTTCTTTACTGCTTCCCTCACTCCCAAACATTGACGAATTCACACGGAAATTGCGTCGCTGTGAAATAGGAGTACTATGTGTTCTAAGACATTTCCTTCTAAATCGAGTAACGTTTCTATGGAAACGACAGGATTTTCTTTTGGGATACGACAATCACATTTCCGATCCACTAATCGTTCTTTACTGCATCCCTCACTCCCAAACATTGACGAATTCACACTGAAATTGCGTCGCTGTGAAATACGAGTACTATGTGTTCCAAGACATTTCCTTCTAAATCGAGTAACGTTTCTATGGAAACGACAGGATTTTCTTTTGGGATACGACAATCACATTTCCGATCCACTAATCGTACTTTACTGCATCCCTCACTCCCAAACATTGACGAATTCACACGGAAATTCCGTCGCTTTGAAATACGAGTACTATGTGTTCTAAGACATTTCCTTCTAAATCGAGTAACGTTTCTATGGAAACGACAGGATTTTCTTTTGGGATACGACAATCACATTTCCGATCCACTAATCGTTCTTTACTGCATCCCTCACTCCCAAACATTGACGAATTCACACGGAAATTGCGTCGTTGTGAAATACGAGTACTATGTGTTCTAAGACATTTCCTTCTAAATCGAGTAACGTTTCTATGGAAACGACAGGATTTTCTTTTTGGGATACGACAATCACATTTCCGATCCACTAATCGTTCTTTACTGCATCCCTCACTCCCAAACATTGACGAATTCACAAGGAAATTGCGTCGCTGTGAAATACGAGTACTATGTGTTCTAAGACATTTCCCTCTAAATCGAGTAACGTTTCTATAGAAACGACAGGATTTTCTTTTGGGATACGACAATCACATTTCCGATCCACTAATCGTTCTTTACTGCATCCCTCACTCCCAAACATTGACGAATTCACACGGAAATTCCGTCGCTGTGAAATACGAGTACTATGTGTTCTAAGACATTTCCTTCTAAATCGAGTAACGTTTCTATGGAAACGACAGGATTTTCTTTTGGGATACGACAATCACATTTCCGATCCACTAATCGTTCTTTACTGCATCCCTCACTCCCAAACATTGACGAATTCACACGGAAATTCCGTCGCTGTGAAATACGAGTACTATGTGTTCTAAGACATTTCCTTCTAAATCGAGTAACGTTTCTATGGAAACGACAGGATTTTCTTTTGGGATACAACAATCACATTTCCGATCCACTAATCGTTCCTTACTGCATCCCTCACTCCCAAACATTGACGAATTCACACGGAAATTGCGTCGCTGTGAAATACGAGTACTATGTGTTCTAAGACATTTCCTTCTAAATCGAGTAACGTTTCTATGGAAACGACAGGATTTTCTTTTGGGATACGACAATCACATTTCCGATCCACTAATCGTTCTTTACTGCATCCCCCACTCCCAAACATTGACGAATTCATATGGAAATTCCGTCGCTGTGAAATACGTGTACTACGTGTTCTAAGACATTTCCTTCTAAATCGAGTAACGTTTCTATGGAAACGACAGTATTTTCTTTTGGGATACGAGAATCAAATTTCCGATCCACTAATGGTTCTTTACTGCATCCCTCACTCCCAAACATTGACTAATTCACACGGAAATTGCGTCGCTGTAGAATACGAGTACTATGTGTTCTAAGACATTTCCTTCTAAATCGAGTAACGTTTCTATGGGAACGACAGGATTTTCTTTTGGGATACGACAATCACATTTCCGATCCACTAATCATTCTTTACTGCATCCCTCACTCCCAAACATTGACGAATTCACACGGAAATTCCGTCGCTGTGAAATACGAGTACTATGTGTTCTAAGACATTTCCTTCTAAATCGAGTAACGTTTCTATGGAAACGACAGGATTATCTTTTGGGATACGACAATCACATTTCCGATCCACTAATCGTTCTTTACTGCATCCCTCACTCCCAATCATTGACGAATTCACACGGAAGTTGCGTCGCTATGAAATGCGAGTACTATGTGTTCTAAGACATTTCCTTCTAAATCGAGTAACGTTTCTATGGAAACGACAGGATTTTCTTTTGGGATACGACAATCACATTTCCGATCCATTAATCGTTCTTTACTGCATCTCTCACTCCCAAACATTGACGAACTCACACGGAAATTCCGTCGCTGTGAAATACGAGTACTATGTGTTCTAAGACATTTCCTTCTAAATCGAGTAACGTTTCTATGTAAACGACAGGATTTTCTTTTGGGATACGACAATCACATTTCCGATCCACTAATCGTTCTTTACTGCATCCCTCACTCCCAAACATTGACGAATTCACACGGAAATTGCGTCGTTGTGAAATACGAGTACTATGTGTTCTAAGACATTTCCTTCTAAATCGAGTAACGTTTCTATGGAAACGACAGGATTTTCTTTTTGGGATACGACAATCACATTTCCGATCCACTAATCGTTCTTTACTGCATCCCTCACTCCCAAACATTGACGAATTCACAAGGAAATTGCGTCGCTGTGAAATACGAGTACTATGTGTTCTAAGACATTTCCCTCTAAATCGAGTAACGTTTCTATAGAAACGACAGGATTTTCTTTTGGGATACGACAATCACATTTCCGATCCACTAATCGTTCTTTACTGCATCCCTCACTCCCAAACATTGACGAATTCACACGGAAATTCCGTCGCTGTGAAATACGAGTACTATGTGTTCTAAGACATTTCCTTCTAAATCGAGTAACGTTTCTATGGAAACGACAGGATTTTCTTTTGGGATACGACAATCACATTTCCGATCCACTAATCGTTCTTTACTGCATCCCTCACTCCCAAACATTGACGAATTCACACGGAAATTCCGTCGCTGTGAAATACGAGTACTATGTGTTCTAAGACATTTCCTTCTAAATCGAGTAACGTTTCTATGGAAACGACAGGATTTTCTTTTGGGATACAACAATCACATTTCCGATCCACTAATCGTTCCTTACTGCATCCCTCACTCCCAAACATTGACGAATTCACACGGAAATTGCGTCGCTGTGAAATACGAGTACTATGTGTTCTAAGACATTTCCTTCTAAATCGAGTAACGTTTCTATGGAAACGACAGGATTTTCTTTTGGGATACGACAATCACATTTCCGATCCACTAATCGTTCTTTACTGCATCCCCCACTCCCAAACATTGACGAATTCATATGGAAATTCCGTCGCTGTGAAATACGTGTACTACGTGTTCTAAGACATTTCCTTCTAAATCGAGTAACGTTTCTATGGAAACGACAGTATTTTCTTTTGGGATACGAGAATCAAATTTCCGATCCACTAATGGTTCTTTACTGCATCCCTCACTCCCAAACATTGACTAATTCACACGGAAATTGCGTCGCTGTAGAATACGAGTACTATGTGTTCTAAGACATTTCCTTCTAAATCGAGTAACGTTTCTATGGGAACGACAGGATTTTCTTTTGGGATACGACAATCACATTTCCGATCCACTAATCATTCTTTACTGCATCCCTCACTCCCAAACATTGACGAATTCACACGGAAATTCCGTCGCTGTGAAATACGAGTACTATGTGTTCTAAGACATTTCCTTCTAAATCGAGTAACGTTTCTATGGAAACGACAGGATTATCTTTTGGGATACGACAATCACATTTCCGATCCACTAATCGTTCTTTACTGCATCCCTCACTCCCAATCATTGACGAATTCACACGGAAGTTGCGTCGCTATGAAATGCGAGTACTATGTGTTCTAAGACATTTCCTTCTAAATCGAGTAACGTTTCTATGGAAACGACAGGATTTTCTTTTGGGATACGACAATCACATTTCCGATCCATTAATCGTTCTTTACTGCATCTCTCACTCCCAAACATTGACGAACTCACACGGAAATTCCGTCGCTGTGAAATACGAGTACTATGTGTTCTAAGACATTTCCTTCTAAATCGAGTAACGTTTCTATGTAAACGACAGGATTTTCTTTTGGGATACGACAATCACATTTCCGATCCACTAATCGTTCTTTACTGCATCCCTCACTCCCAAACATTGACGAATTCACACGGAAATTCCGTCGCTGTGAAATACGAGTACTATGAGTTCTAAGACATTTCCTTCTAAATCGAGTAACGTTTCTATGGAAACGACAGGATTTTCATTTTAGATACGACAATCACATTTCCGATCCACTAATCGTTCTTTACTGCATCCCCCACTCCCAAACAATGACGAATTCACACGGGAATTCCGTCGCTGTGAAATACGAGTACTATGTGTTCCAAGACATTTCCTTCTAAATCGAGTAACGTTTCTATAGAAACGACAGGATTTTCTTTTGGGATACGACAATCACATTTCCGATCCACTAATCGTTCTTTACTGCATCCCTCACTCCCAAACATTGACGAATTCACACAGAAGTTGCGTCGCTATGAAATGCGAGTACTATGTGTTCTAAGACACTTCCTTCTAAATCGAGTAACGTTTCTATGGAAACGACAGGATTTTCTTTTGGGATACGACAATCACATTTCCGATCCACTAATCGTTCTTTACTGCATCCCTCACTCCCAAACATTGACGAATTCACACGGAAATTCCGTCGCTGTGAAGTACGAGTACTATGTGTTCTAAGACATTTCCTTCTAAATCGAGTAACGTTTCTATGGAAACGACAGGATTTTCTTTTGGGATACGACAATCACATTTCCGATCCACTAATCGTTCTTTACTGCATACCTCACTCCCAAACATTGACGAATACACACGGAAATTGCGTCGCTGTGAAATACGAGTACTATGTGTTCTAAGACATTTCCTTCTAAATCGAGTAACGTTTCTATGAAAACGACAGGATTTTCATTTGGGATACGACAATCACATTTCCGATCCACTAATCGTTCTTTACTGCTTCCCTCACTCCCAAACATTGACGAATTCACACGGAAATTGCGTCGCTGTGAAATACGAGTACTATGTGTTCTAAGACATTTCCTTCTAAATCGAGTAACGTTTCTATGGAAACGACAGGATTTTCTTTTGGGATACGACAATCACATTTCCGATCCTCTAATCGTTCTTTACTGCATCCCTCACTCCCAAACATTGACGAATTCACACGGAAATTCCGTCGCTGTGAAATACGAGTACTACGTGTTCTAAGACATTTCCTTCTAAATCGAGTAACGTTTCTATGGAAACGACAGGATTTTCTTTTGGGATACGACAATCACATTTCCGATCCACTAATCGTTCTTTACTGCATCCCTCACTCCCAAACATTGACGAATTCACACTGAAATTGCGTCGCTGTGAAATAC
Organism: Schistocerca piceifrons; assembly: GCF_021461385.2. NCBI lineage: Eukaryota > Metazoa > Arthropoda > Insecta > Orthoptera > Acrididae > Schistocerca > Schistocerca piceifrons. The sequence continues at coordinate 603,199,658 of NC_060144.1, read as the reverse complement.
GAGTACTATGTGTTCCAAGACATTTCCTTCTAAATCGAGTAACGTTTCTATGGAAACGTCAGGATTTTCTTTTGGGATACGACAATCACATTTCCGATCCACTAATCGTTCTTTACTGCATCCCTCACTCCCAAACATTGACGAATTCACACGGAAATTCCGTCGCTTTGAAATACGAGTACTATGTGTTCTAAGACATTTCCTTCTAAATCGAGTAACGTTTCTATGGAAACGACAGGATTTTCTTTTGGGATACGACAATCACATTTCCGATCCACTAATCGTTCTTTACTGCATCCCTCACTCCCAAACATTGACGAATTCACACGGAAATTGCGTCGCTGTGAAATACGAGTACTATGTGTTCTAAGACATTTCCCTCTAAATCGAGTAACGTTTCAATAGAAACGACAGGATTTTCTTTTGGGATACGACAATCACATTTCCGATCCACTAATCGTTCTTTACTGCATCCCTCACTCCCAAACATTGACGAATTCACACGGAAATTCCGTCGCTGTGAAATACGAGTACTATGTGTTCTAAGACATTTCCTTCTAAATCGAGTAACGTTTCTATGGAAACGACAGGATTTTCTTTTGGGATACGACTATCACATTTCCGATCCACTAATCGTTCTTTACTGCATCCCTCACTCCCAAACATTGACGAATTCACACGGAAATTCCGTCGCTGTGAAATACGAGTACTATGTGTTCTAAGACATTTCCTTCTAAATCGAGTAACGTTTCTATGGAAACGACAGGATTTTCTTTTGGGATACAACAATCACATTTCCGATCCACTAATCGTTCCTTACTGCATCCCTCACTCCCAAACATTGACGAATTCACACGGAAATTGCGTCGCTGTGAAATACGAGTACTATGTGTTCTAAGACATTTCCTTCTAAATCGAGTAACGTTTCTATGGAAACGACAGGATTTTCTTTTGGGATACACAATCACATTTCCGATCCACTAATCGTTCTTTACTGCATCCCCCACTCCCAAACATTGACGAATTCATATGGAAATTCCGTCGCTGTGAAATACGTGTACTACGTGTTCTAAGACATTTCCTTCTAAATCGAGTAACGTTTCTATGGAAACGACAGTATTTTCTTTTGGGATACGAGAATCAAATTTCCGATCCACTAATGGTTCTTTACTGCATCCCTCACTCCCAAACATTGACTAATTCACACGGAAATTGCGTCGCTGTAGAATACGAGTACTATGTGTTCTAAGACATTTCCTTCTAAATCGAGTAACGTTTCTATGGGAACGACAGGATTTTCTTTTGGGATACGACAATCACATTTCCGATCCACTAATCATTCTTTACTGCATCCCTCACTCCCAAACATTGACGAATTCACACGGAAATTCCGTCGCTGTGAAATACGAGTACTATGTGTTCTAAGACATTTCCTTCTAAATCGAGTAACGTTTCTATGGAAACGACAGGATTTTCTTTTGGGATACGACAATCACATTTCCGATCCACTAATCGTTCTTTACTGCATCCCTCACTCCCAATCATTGACGAATTCACACGGAAGTTGCGTCGCTATGAAATGCGAGTACTATGTGTTCTAAGACATTTCCTTCTAAATCGAGTAACGTTTCTATGGAAACGACAGGATTTTCTTTTGGGATACGACAATCACATTTCCGATCCACTAATCGTTCTTTACTGCATCCCTCACTCCCAAACATTGACGAATTCACACGGAAATTCCGTCGCTGTGAAATACGAGTACTATGAGTTCTAAGACATTTCCTTCTAAATCGAGTAACGTTTCTATGGAAACGACAGGATTTTCTTTTTAGATACGACAATCACATTTCCGATCCACTAATCGTTCTTTACTGCATCCCCCACTCCCAAACAATGACGAATTCACACGGGAATTCCGTCGCTGTGAAATACGAGTACTATGTGTTCCAAGACATTTCCTTCTAAATCGAGTAACGTTTCTATAGAAACGACAGGATTTTCTTTTGGGATACGACAATCACAATTCCGATCCACTAATCGTTCTTTACTGCATCCCTCACTCCCAAACATTGACGAATTCACACAGAAGTTGCGTCGCTATGAAATGCGAGTACTATGTGTTCTAAGACATTTCCTTCTAAATCGAGTAACGTTTCTATGGAAACGACAGGATTTCCTTTTGGGATACGACAATCACATTTCCGATCCACTAATCGTTCTTTACTGCATCCCTCACTCCCAAACATTGACGAATTCACACGGAAATTCCGTCGCTGTGAAATACGAGTACTATGTGTTCTAAGACATTTCCTTCTAAATCGAGTAACGTTTCTATGGAAACGACAGGATTTTCTTTTGGGATACGACAATCACATTTCCGATCCACTAATCGTTCTTTACTGCATCCCTCACTCCCAAACATTGACGAATTCACACAGAAATTGCGTCGTTGTGAAATACGAGTACTATGCGTTCTAAGACATTTCCTTCTAAATCGAGTAACGTTTCTATGGAAACGACAGGATTTTCTTTTGGGATACGACAATCACATTTCCGATCCACTAATCGTTCTTTACTGCATCCCTCACTCCCAAACATTGACGAATTCACACGGAAATTGCGTCGCTGTGAAATACGAGTACTATGTGTTCTAAGACATTTCCCTCTAAATCGAGTAACGTTTCTATGGAAACGAGAGGATTTTCTTTTGGGATACGACAATCACATTTCCGATCCACTAATCGTTCCTTACTGCATCCCTCACTCCCAAACATTGACGAATTCACACGGAAATTGCGTCGCTGTGAAATACGAGTACTATGTGTTCTAAGACATTTCCTTCTAAATCGAGTAACGTTTCTATGGAAACGACAGGATTTTCTTTTGGGATACGACAATGACATTTCCGATCCACTAATCGTTCTTTACTGCATCCCCCACTCCCAAACATTGACGAATTCATATGGAAATTCCGTCGCTGTGAAATACGTGTACTACGTGTTCTAAGACATTTCCTTCTAAATCGAGTAACGTTTCTATGGAAACGACAGTATTTTCTTTTGGGATACGAGAATAAAATTTCCGATCCACTAATGGTTCTTTACTGCATCCCTCACTCCCAAACATTGACTAATTCACACGGAAATTGCGTCGCTGTAGAATACGAGTACTATGTGTTCTAAGACATTTCCTTCTAAATCGAGTAACGTTTCAATGGAAACGACAGGATTTTCTTTTGGGATACGACAATCACATTTCCGATCCACTAATCATTCTTTACTGCATCCCTCACTCCCAAACATTGACGAATTCACACGGAAATTCCGGCGCTGTGAAATACGAGTACTATGTGTTCTAAGACATTTCCTTCTAAATCGAGTAACGTTTCTATGGAAACGACAGGATTTTCTTTTGGGATACGGCAATCACATTTCCGATCCACTAATCGTTCTTTATTGCATCCCTCACTCACAATCATTGACGAATTCACACGGAAGTTGCGTCGCTATGAAATGCGAGTACTATGTGTTCTAAGACATTTCCTTCTAAATCGAGTAACGTTTCTATGGAAACGACAGGATTTTCTTTTGGGATACGACAATCACATTTCCGATCCACTAATCGTTCTTTACTGCATCTCTCACTCCCAAACATTGACGAACTCACACGGAAATTCCGTCGCTGTGAAATACGAGTACTATGTGTTCTAAGACATTTCCTTCTAAATCGAGTAACGTTTCTATGTAAACGACAGGATTTTCTTTTGGGATACGACAATCACATTTCCGATCCACTAATCGTTCTTTACTGCATCCCTCACTCCCAAACATTGACGAATTCACACGGAAATTCCGTCGCTGTGAAATACGAGTGCTATGAGTTCTAAGACATTTCCTTCTAAATCGAGTAACGTTTCTATGGAAACGACAGGATTTTCTTTTTAGATACGACAATCACATTTCCGATCCACTAATCGTTCTTTAGTGCATCCCCCACTCCCAAACATTGACGAATTCACACGGGAATTCCGTCGCTGTGAAATACGAGTACTATGTGTTCCAAGACATTTCCTTCTAAATCGAGTAACGTTTCTATAGAAACGACAGGATTTTCTTTTGGGATACGACAATCACATTTCCGATCCACTAATCGTTCTTTACTGCATCCCTCACTCCCAAACATTGACGAATTCACACAGAAGTTGCGTCGCTATGAAATGCGAGTACTATGTGTTCTAAGACATTTCCTTCTAAATCGAGTAACGTTTCTATGGAAACGACAGGATTTCCTTTTGGGATACGACAATCACATTTCCGATCCACTAATCGTTCTTTACTGCATCCCTCACTCCCAAACATTGACGAATTCACACGGAAATTCCGTCGCTGTGAAATACGAGTACTATGTGTTCTAAGACATTTCCTTCTAAATCGAGTAACGTTTCTATGGAAACGAAAGGATTTTCTTTTGGGATACGACAATCACATTTCCGATCCACTAATCGTTCTTTACTGCATCCCTCACTTCCAAACATTGACAAATTCACACGGAAATTGCATCGCTGTGAAATACGAGTACTATGTGTTCTAAGACATTTCCTTCTAAATCGAGTAACGTTTCTATGGAAACGACAGGATTTTCTTTTGGGATACAATCACATTTCCAATCCACTAATCGTTCTTTACTGCATCCCTCACTCCCAAACATTGACAAATTCACACGGAAATTGCGTCGCTGTCAAATACGAGTACTATGTGTTCTAAGACATTTCCTTCTAAATCGAGTAACGTTTCTATGGAAACGACAGGATTTTCTTTTGGGATACGACAATCACATTTCCGATCCACTAATCGTTCTTTACTGCATCCCTCACTCCCAAACATTGACGAATTCACACGGAAATTGCGTCGCTGTGAAATACGAGTACTATGTGTTCTAAGACATTTCCTTCTAAATCGAGTAACGTTTCTATGGAAACGACAGGATTTTCTTTTGGGATACGACAATCACATTTCCGATCCACTAATCGTTCTTTACTGCATCCCTCACTCCCAAACATTGACGAATTCACACGGAAATTACGTCGCTGTGAAATACAAGTACTATGTGTTTTAAGACATTTCCTTCTAAATCGAGTAACGTTTCTATGGAAACGACAGGATTTTCTTTTGGGATACGACAATCACATTTCCGATCCACTAATCGTTCTTTACTGCATCCCTCACTCCCAAACATTGACGAATTCACACGGAAATTGCGTCGCTGTGAAATACGAGTACTATGTGTTCTAAGACACTTCCTTCTAAATCGAGTAACGTTTCTATGGAAACGACAGAATTTTCTTTTGGGATACGACAATCACATTTCCGATCCACTACTCGTTCTTTACTGCATCCCTCACTCCCAAACATTGACGAATTCACACGGAAATTCCGTCGCTGTGAAATACGAGTACTATGTGTTCTAAGACATTTCCTTCTAAATCAAGTAACGTTTCTATGGAAACGACAGGATTTTCTTTTGGGATACGACAATCACATTTCCGATCCACTAATCGTTCTTTACTGCATACCTCACTCCCAAACATTGACGAATACACACGGAAATTGCGTCGCTGTGAAATACGAGTACTATGTGTTCTAAGACATTTCCTTCTAAATCGAGTAACGTTTCTATGGAAACGACAGGATTTTCATTTGGGATACGACAATCACATTTCCGATCCACTAATCGTTCTTTACTGCTTCCCTCACTCCCAAACATTGACGAATTCACACGGAAATTGCGTCGCTGTGAAATACGAGTACTATGTGTTCTAAGACATTTCCTTCTAAATCGAGTAACGTTTCTATGGAAACGACAGGATTTTCTTTTGGGATACGACAATCACATTTCCGATCCTCTAATCGTTCTTTACTGCATCCCTCACTCCCAAACATTGACGAATTCACACGGAAATTCCGTCGCTCTGAAATACGAGTACTATGTGTTCTAAGACATTTCCTTCTAAATCGAGTAACGTTTCTATGGAAACGACAGGATTTTCTTTTGGGATACGACAATCACATTTCCGATCCACTAATCGTTCTTTACTGCATCCCTCACTCCCAAACATTGACGAATTCACACTGAAATTGCGTCGCTGTGAAATACGAGTACTATGTGTTCCAAGACATTTCCTTCTAAATCGAGTAACGTTTCTATGGAAACGACAGGATTTAATTTTGGGATACGACAATCACATTTCCGATCCACTAATCGTTCTTTACTGCATCCCTCACTCCCAAACATTGACGAATTCACACGGAAATTCCGTCGCTTTGAAATACGAGTACTATGTGTTCTAAGACATTTCCTTCTAAATCGAGTAACGTTTCTATGGAAACGACAGGATTTTCTTTTGGGATACGACAATCACATTTCCGATCCACTAATCGTTCTTTACTGCATCCCTCACTCCCAAACATTGACGAATTCACACGGAAATTGCGTCGTTGTGAAATACGAGTACTATGTGTTCTAAGACATTTCCTTCTAAATCGAGTAACGTTTCTATGGAAACGACAGGATTTTCTTTTGGGATACGACAATCACATTTCCGATCCACTAATCGTTCTTTACTGCATCCCTCACTCCCAAACATTGACGAATTCACACGGAAATTGCGTCGCTGTGAAATACGAGTACTATGTGTTCTAAGACATTTCCTTCTAAATCGAGTAACGTTTCTATAGAAACGACAGGATTTTCTTTTGGGATACGACAATCACATTTCCGATCCACTAATCGTTCTTTACTGCATCCCTCACTCCCAAACATTGACGAATTCACACGGAAATTCCGTCGCTGTGAAATACGAGTACTATGTGTTCTAAGACATTTCCTTCTAAATCGAGTAACGTTTCTATGGAAACGACAGGATTTTCTTTTGGGATACGACAATCACATTTCCAATCCACTAATCGTTCTTTACTGGATCCCTCACTCCCAAACATTGTCGAATTCACACGGAAATTGCGTCGTTGTGAAATACGAGTACTATGTGTTCTAAGACATTTCCTTCTAAATCGAGTAACGTTTCTATGGAAACGACAGCATTTTCTTTTGGGATACGACAATCACATTTCCGATCCACTAATCGTTCTTTACTGCATCCCTCACTCCCAAACATTGACGAATTCACACGGAAATTGCGTCGTTGTGAAATACGAGTACTATAAGATCTAAGACATTTCCTTCTAAATCGAGTAACGTTTCTATGGAAACGACAGGATTTTCTTTTGGGATACGACAATCTCATTTCCGATCCACTAATCCTTCTTTACTGCATCCCTCACTCCCAAACATTGACGAATTCACACGGAAATTGCGTCGCTGTGAAATACGAGTACTATGTGTTCTAAGACATTTTCTTCTAAATCGAGTAACGTTTCTATGGAAACGACAGGATCTTCTTTTGGGATACGACAATCACATTTCCGATCCACTAATCGTTCTTTACTGCATCCCTCACTCCCAAACATTGACGAATTCACACGGAAATTGCGTCGCTGTGAAATACGAGTACTATGTGTTCTAAGACATTTCCTTCTAAATCGAGTAACGTTTCTATGGAAACGACAGGATTTTCTTTTGGGATACGACCATCTCATTTCCGATCCACTAATCGTTCTTTACTGCATCCCTCACTCCCAAACATTGACGAATTCACACGGAAATTGCGTCGCTGTGAATTACGAGTACTATGTGTTCTAAGACATTTCCTTCTAAATCGAGTAACGTTTCTATGGAAACGACAGGATTTTCTTTTGGCATACGACAATCACATTTCCGATCCACTAATCGTTCTTTACTGCATCCCTCACTCCCAAACATTGACAAATTCACACGGAAATTGCGTCGCTGTGAAATACGAGTACTATGTGTTCTAAGACATTTCCTTCTAAATCGAGTAACATTTCTATGGAAACGACAGGATTTTCTTTTGGGATACGACAATCACATTTCCGATCCACTAATCGTTCTTTACTGCATCCCTCGCTCCCAAACATTGACGAATTCACACGGAAATTCCATCGCTGTGAAATACGAGTACTATGTGTTCTAAGACATTTCCTTCTACATCGAGTAACGTTTCTATGGAAACGACAGGATTTTCATTTGGGATACGACAATCACATTTCCGATCCACTAATCGATCTTTACTGCTTCCCTCACTCCCAAACATTGACGAATTCACACGGAAATTGCGTCGCTGTGAAATACGAGTACTATGTGTTCTAAGACATTTCCTTCTAAATCGAGTAACGTTTCTATGGAAACGACAGGATTTTCTTTTGGGATACGACAATCACATTTCCGATCCACTAATCGTTCTTTACTGCATCCCTCACACCCAAACATTGACGAATTCACACGGAAATTTCGTCGCTGTGAAATACGAGTACTATGTGTTCTAAGACATTTCCTTCTAAATCGAGTAACGTTTCTATGGAAACAACAGGATTTTCTTTTGGGATACGACAATCACATTTCCGATCCACTAATCGTTCTTTACTGCATCCCTCACTCCCAAACATTGACGAATTCACACGGAAATTGCGTCGCTGTGAAATACGAGTACTATGTGTTCTAAGACACTTCCTTCTAAATCGAGTAACGTTTCTATGGAAACGACAGGATTTTCTTTCGGTATACGACAATCACATTTCCGATCCACTAATCGTTCTTTACTGCATCCCTCACTCCCAAACATTGACGAATTCACACGGAAATTCCGTCGCTGTGAAATACGAGTACTATGTGTTCCAAGACATTTCCTTCTAAATCGCGTAACGTTTCTATGGAAACGACAGGATTTTCTTTTGGGATACGACAATCACATTTCCGATCCACTAATCGTTCTTTACTGCATCCCTCACTCCCAAACATTGACGAATTCACACGGAAATTCCGTCGCTTTGAAATACGAGTACTATGTGTTCTAAGACATTTCCTTCTAAATCGAGTAACGTTTCTATGGAAACGACAGGATTTTCTTTTGGGATACGACAATCACATTTCCAATCCACTAATCGTTCTTTACTGGATCCCTCACTCCCAAACATTGTCGAATTCACACGGAAATTGCGTCGTTGTGAAATACGAGTACTATGTGTTCTAAGACATTTCCTTCTAAATCGAGTAACGTTTCTATGGAAACGACAGGATTTTCTTTTGGGATACGACAATCACATTTCCGATCCACTAATCGTCCTTTACTGCATCCCTCACTCCCAAACATTGACGAATTCACACGGAAATTGCGTCGTTGTGAAATACGAGTACTATAAGATCTAAGACATTTCCTTCTAAATCGAGTAACGTTTCTATGGAAACGACAGGATTTTCTTTTGGGATACGACAATCTCATTTCCGATCCACTAATCCTTCTTTACTGCATCCCTCACTCCCAAACATTGACGAATTCACACGGAAATTGCGTCGCTGTGAAATACGAGTACTATGTGTTCTAAGACATTTCCTTCTAAATCGAGTAACGTTTCTATGGAAACGACAGGATTTTCTTTTGGGATACGACAATCATATTTCCGATCCACTAATCGTTCTTTACTGCATCCCTCACTCCCAAACATTGACGAATTCACACGGAAATTCCGTCGCTGTGAAATACGAGTACTATGTGTTCTAAGACATTTCCTTCTAAATCGAGTAACGTTTCTATGGAAACGACAGGATTTTCTTTTGGGATACGACAATCACATTTCCGATCCACTAATCGTTCTTTACTGCATCCCTCACTCCCAAACATTGACGAATTCACACGGAAATTCCGTCGCTGTGAAATACGAGTACTATGTGTTCTAAGACATTTCCTTCTAAATCGAGTAACGTTTCTATCGAAACGACAGGATTTTCTTTTGGGATACGACAATCACATTTCCGATCCACTAATCGTTCTTTACTGCATCCCTCACTCCCAAACATTGACGAATTCACACGGAAATTGCGTCGCTGTGAAATGCGAGTACTATGTGTTCTAAGACATTTCCTTCTAAATCGAGTAACGTTTCTGTGGAAACGACAGGATTTTCTTTTGGGATACGACAATCACATTTCCGATCCACTAATCGTTCTTTACTGCATCCCTCACTCCCAAACATTGACGAATTCACACGGAAATTGCGTCGCTGTCAAATACGAGTACTATGTGTTCTAAGACATTGCCTTCTAAGTCGAGTAACGTTTCTATGGAAACGACAGGATTTTCTTTCTGGATACGACAATCACATTTCCGATCCACTAATCGTTCTTTACTGCATCCCTCACTCCCAAACATTGACGAATTCACACGGAAATTCCGTCGCTGTGAAATACGAGTAGTATGTGTTCTAAGACATTTCCTTCTAAATCGAGTAACGTTTCTATGGAAACGACAGGATTTTCTTTTGGGATACGACAATCACATTTCCGATCCACTAATCGTTCTTTACTGCATCCCTCACTCACAAACATTGACGAATTCACACGGAAATTGCGTCGCTGTGAAATACGAGTACTATGTGTTCCAAGACATTTCCTTCTAAATCGAGTAACGTTTCTATGGAAACGACAGGATTTTCTTTTGGGATACGACAATCCTATTTCCGATCCACTAATCGTTCTTTACTGCATCCCTCACTCCCAAAACATTGACGAATTCACACGGAAATTCCGTCGCTTTGAAATACGAGTACTATGTGTTCTAAGACATTTCCTTCTAAATCGAGTAACGTTTCTATGGAAACGACAGGATTTTCTTTTGGGAGACGACAATCACATTTCCGATCCACTAATCGTTCTTTACTGCATCCCTCACTCCCAAACATTGACGAATTCACACGGAAATTGCGTCGTTGTGAAATACGAGTACTATGTGTTCTAAGACATTTCCTTCTAAATCGAGTAACGTTTCTATGGAAACGACAGGATTTTCTTTTGGGAAACGACAATCACATTTCCGATCCACTAATCGTTCTTTACTGCATCCCTCACTCCCAAACATTGACGAATTCACACGGAAATTGCGTCGCTGTGAAATACGAGTACTATGTGTTCTAAGACATTTCCTTCTAAATCGAGTAACGTTTCTATAGAAACGACAGGATTTTCTTTTGGGATACGACAATCACATTTCCGATCCACTAATCGTTCTTTACTGCATCCCTCACTCCCAAACATTGACGAATTCACACGGAAATTCCGTCGCTGTGAAATACGAGTACTATGTGTTCTAAGACATTTCCTTCTAAATCGGGTAACGTTTCTATGGAAACGACAGGATTTTCTTTTGGGATACGACAATCACATTTCCAATCCACTAATCGTTCTTTACTGGATCCCTCACTCCCAAACATTGTCGAATTCACACGGAAATTGCGTCGTTGTGAAATACGAGTACTATGTGTTCTAAGACATTTCCTTCTAAATCGAGTAACGTTTCTATGGAAACGACAGGATTTTCTTTTGGGATACGACAATCACATTTCCGATCCACTAATCGTTCTTTACTGCATCCCTCACTCCCAAACATTGACGAATTCACACGGAAATTCCGTCGCTGTGAAATACGAGTACTATGTGTTCTAAGACATTTCCTTCTAAATCGATTAACGTTTCTATGGAAACGACAGGATTTTCTTTTGGGATACGACAATCACATTTCCGATCCACTAATCGTTCTTTACTGCATCCCTCACTCCCAAACATTGACGAATTCACACGGAAATTCCGTCGCTGTGAAATACGAGTACTATGTGTTCTAAGACATTTCCTTCTAAATCGAGTAACGTTTCTATGGAAACGACAGGATTTTCTTTTGGGATACGACAATCACATTTCCGTACCACTAATCGTTCTTTACTGCATCCCTCACTCCCAAACATTGACGAATTCACACGGAAATTGCGTCGCTGTGAAATACGAGTACTATGTGTTCTAAGACATTTCCTTCTAAATCGAGTAACGTTTCTATGGAAACGACACAATTTTCTTTTGGGATACGACAATCACATTTCCGATCCACTAATCGTTCTTTACTGCATCCCTCACTCCCAAACATTGACGAATTCACACGGAAATTGCGTCGCTGTGAAGTACGAGTACTATGTGTTCTAAAACATTTCCTTCAAAATCGAGTAACGTTTCTATGGAAACGACAGGATTTTCTTTTGGGATACGACAATCACATTTCCGATCCACTAATCGTTCTTTACTGCATCCCTCACTCCCAAACATTGACGAATTCACACGGAAATTGCGTCGCTGTGAAATACGAGTACTATGTGTTCTAAGACATTTCCTTCTAAATCGAGTAACGTTTCTATGGATACGACAGGATCTTCTTTTGGGATACGACAATCACATTTCCGATCCACTAATCGTTCTTTACTGCATCCCTCACTCCCAAACATTGACGAATTCACACGGAAATTGCGTCGCTGTGAAATACGAGTACTATGTGTTCTAAGACATTTCCTTCTAAATCGAGTAACGTTTCTATGGAAACGACAGGATTTTCTTTTGGGATACGACCATCTCATTTCCGATCCACTAATCGTTCTTTACTGCATCCCTCACTCCCAAACATTGACGAATTCACACGGAAATTGCGTCGCTGTGAATTACGAGTACTATGTGTTCTAAGACATTTCCTTCTAAATCGAGTAACGTTTCTATGGAAACGACAGGATTTTCTTTTGGCATACGACAATCACATTTCCGATCCACTAATCGTTCTTTACTGCATCCCTCACTCCCAAACATTGACAAATTCACACGGAAATTGCGTCGCTGTGAAATACGAGTACTATGTGTTCTAAGACATTTCCTTCTAAATCGAGTAACATTTCTATGGAAACGACAGGATTTTCTTTTGGGATACGACAATCACATTTCCGATCCACTAATCGTTCTTTACTGCATCCCTCGCTCCCAAACATTGACGAATTCACACGGAAATTCCATTGCTGTGAAATACGAGTACTATGTGTTCTAAGACATTTCCTTCTACATCGAGTAACGTTTCTATGGAAACGACAGGATTTTCATTTGGGATACGACAATCACATTTCCGATCCACTAATCGATCTTTACTGCTTCCCTCACTCCCAAACATTGACGAATTCACACGGAAATTGCGTCGCTGTGAAATACGAGTACTATGTGTTCTAAGACATTTCCTTCTAAATCGAGTAACGTTTCTATGGAAACGACAGGATTTTCTTTTGGGATACGACAATCACATTTCCGATCCACTAATCGTTCTTTACTGCATCCCTCACTCCCAAACATTGACGAATTCACACGGAAATTCCGTCGCTGTGAAATACGAGTACTATGTGTTCCAAGACATTTCCTTCTAAATCGAGTAACGTTTCTATGGAAACGACAGGATTTTCTTTTGGGATACGACAATCACATTTCCGATCCACTAATCGTTCTTTACTGCATCCCTCACTCCCAAACACTGACGAATTCACACGGAAATTCCGTCGCTTTGAAATACGAGTACTATGTGTTCTAAGACATTTCCTTCTAAATCGAGTAACGTTTCTATGGAAACGACAGGATTTTCTTTTGGGATACGACAATCACATTTCCAATCCACTAATCGTTCTTTACTGGATCCCTCACTCCCAAACATTGTCGAATTCACACGGAAATTGCGTCGTTGTGAAATACGAGACCTATGTGTTCTAAGACATTTCCTTCTAAATCGAGTAACGTTTCTATGGAAACGACAGGATTTTCTTTTGGGATACGACAATCACATTTCCGATCCACTAATCGTTCTTTACTGCATCCCTCACTCCCAAACATTGACGAATTCACACGGAAATTGCGTCGTTGTGAAATACGAGTACTATAAGATCTAAGACATTTCCTTCTAAATCGAGTAACGTTTCTATGGAAACGACAGGATTTTCTTTTGGGATACGACAATCTCATTTCCGATCCACTAATCCTTCTTTACTGCATCCCTCACTCCCAAACATTGACGAATTCACACGGAAATTGCGTCGCTGTGAAATACGAGTACTATGTGTTCTAAGACATTTCCTTCTAAATCGAGTAACGTTTCTATGGAAACGACAGGATTTTCTTTTGGGATACGACAATCACATTTCCGATCCACTAATCGTTCTTTACTGCATCCCTCACTCCCAAACATTGACGAATTCACACGGAAATTCCGTCGCTGTGAAATACGAGTACTATGTGTTCTAAGACATTTTCTTCTAAATCGAGTAACGTTTCTGTGGAAACGACAGGATTTTCTTTTGGGATACGACAATCACATTTCCGATCCACTAATCGTTCTTTACTGCATCCCTCACTCCCAAACATTGACGAATTCACACGGAAATTCCGTCGCTGTGAAATACGAGTAGTATGTGTTCTAAGACATTTCCTTCTAAATCGATTAACGTTTCTATGGAAACGACAGGATTTTCTTTTGGAATACGACAATCACATTTCCGATCCACTAATCGTTCTTTACTGCATCCCTCACTCCCAAACATTGACGAATTCACACGGAAATTCCGTCGCTGTGAAATACGAGTACTATGTGTTCTAAGACATTTCCTTCTAAATCGAGTAACGTTTCTATGGAAACGACAGGATTTTCTTTTGGGATACGACAATCACATTTCCGTACCACTAATCGTTCTTTACTGCATCCCTCACTCCCAAACATTGACGAATTCACACGGAAATTGCGTCGCTGTGAAATACGAGTACTATGTGTTCTAAGACATTTCCTTCTAAATCGAGTAACGTTTCTATGGAAACGACACAATTTTCTTTTGGGATACGACAATCACATTTCCGATCCACTAATCGTTCTTTACTGCATCCCTCACTCCCAAACATTGACGAATTCACACGGAAATTGCGTCGCTGTGAAATACGAGTACTATGTGTTCTAAAACATTTCCTTCAAAATCGAGTTACGTTTCTATGGAAACGACAGGATTTTCTTTTGGGATACGACAATCACATTTCCGATCCACTAATCGTTCTTTACTGCATCCCTCACTCCCAAACATTGACGAATTCACACGGAAATTGCGTCGCTGTGAAATACGAGTACTATGTGTTCTAAGACATTTCCTTCTAAATCGAGTAACGTTTCTATGGAAACGACAGGATCTTCTTTTGGGATACGACAATCACATTTCCGATCCACTAATCGTTCTTTACTGCATCCCTCACTCCCAAACATTGACGAATTCACACGGAAATTGCGTCGCTGTGAAATACGAGTACTATGTGTTCTAAGACATTTCCTTCTAAATCGAGTAACGTTTCTATGGAAACGACAGGATTTTCTTTTGGGATACGACCATCTCATTTCCGATCCACTAATCGTTCTTTACTGCATCCCTCACTCCCAAACATTGACGAATTCACACGGAAATTGCGTCGCTGTGAATTACGAGTACTATGTGTTCTAAGACATTTCCTTCTAAATCGAGTAACGTTTCTATGGAAACGACAGGATTTTCTTTTGGCATACGACAATCACATTTCCGATCCACTAATCGTTCTTTACTGCATCCCTCACTCCCAAACATTGACAAATTCACACGGAAATTGCGTCGCTGTGAAATACGAGTACTATGTGTTCTAAGACATTTCCTTCTAAATCGAGTAACATTTCTATGGAAACGACAGGATTTTCTTTTGGGATACGACAATCACATTTCCGATCCACTAATCGTTCTTTACTGCATCCCTCGCTCCCAAACATTGACGAATTCACACGGAAATTCCATTGCTGTGAAATACGAGTACTATGTGTTCTAAGACATTTCCTTCTACATCGAGTAACGTTTCTATGGAAACGACAGGATTTTCATTTGGGATACGACAATCACATTTCCGATCCACTAATCGATCTTTACTGCTTCCCTCACTCCCAAACATTGACGAATTCACACGGAAATTGCGTCGCTGTGAAATACGAGTACTATGTGTTCTAAGACATTTCCTTCTAAATCGAGTAACGTTTCTATGGAAACGACAGGATTTTCTTTTGGGATACGACAATCACATTTCCGATCCACTAATCGTTCTTTACTGCATCCCTCACTCCCAAACATTGACGAATTCACACGGAAATTTCGTCGCTGTGAAATACGAGTACTATGTGTTCTAAGACATTTCCTTCTAAATCGAGTAACGTTTCTATGGAAACGACAGGATTTTCTTTTGGGATACGACAATCACATTTCCGATCCACTAATCGTTCTTTACTGCATCCCTCACTCCCAAACATTGACGAATTCACACGGAAATTGCGTCGCTGTGAAATACGAGTACTATGTGTTCTAAGACACTTCTTTCTAAATCGAGTAACGTTTCTATGGAAACGACAGGATTTTCTTTCGGGATACGACAATCACATTTCCGATCCACTAATCGTTCTTTACTGCATCCCTCACTCCCAAACATTGACGAATTCACACGGAAATTCCGTCGCTGTGAAATACGAGTACTATGTGTTCCAAGACATTTCCTTCTAAATCGAGTAACGTTTCTATGGAAACGACAGGATTTTCTTTTGGGATACGACAATCACATTTCCGATCCACTAATCGTTCTTTACTGCATCCCTCACTCCCAAACACTGACGAATTCACACGGAAATTCCGTCGCTTTGAAATACGAGTACTATGTGTTCTAAGACATTTCCTTCTAAATCGAGTAACGTTTCTATGGAAACGACAGGATTTTCTTTTGGGATACGACAATCACATTTCCAATCCACTAATCGTTCTTTACTGGATCCCTCACTCCCAAACATTGTCGAATTCACACGGAAATTGCGTCGTTGTGAAATACGAGACCTATGTGTTCTAAGACATTTCCTTCTAAATCGAGTAACGTTTCTATGGAAACGACAGGATTTTCTTTTGGGATACGACAATCACATTTCCGATCCACTAATCGTTCTTTACTGCATCCCTCACTCCCAAACATTGACGAATTCACACGGAAATTGCGTCGTTGTGAAATACGAGTACTATAAGATCTAAGACATTTCCTTCTAAATCGAGTAACGTTTCTATGGAAACGACAGGATTTTCTTTTGGGATACGACAATCTCATTTCCGATCCACTAATCCTTCTTTACTGCATCCCTCACTCCCAAACATTGACGAATTCACACGGAAATTGCGTCGCTGTGAAATACGAGTACTATGTGTTCTAAGACATTTCCTTCTAAATCGAGTAACGTTTCTATGGAAACGACAGGATTTTCTTTTGGGATACGACAATCACATTTCCGATCCACTAATCGTTCTTTACTGCATCCCTCACTCCCAAACATTGACGAATTCACACGGAAATTCCGTCGCTGTGAAATACGAGTACTATGTGTTCTAAGACATTTCCTTCTAAATCGAGTAACGTTTCTATGGAAACGACAGGATTTTCTTTTGGGATACGACAATCACATTTCCGAACCACTAATCGTTCTTTACTGAATCCCTCACTCCCAAACATTGACGAATTCACACGGAAATTCCGTCGCTGTGAAATACGAGTACTATGTGTTCTAAGACATTTCCTTCTAAATCGAGTAACGTTTCTATCGAAACGACAGGATTTTCTTTTGGGATACGACAATCACATTTCCGATCCACTAATCGTTCTTTACTGCATCCCTCACTCCCAAACATTGACGAATTCACACGGAAATTGCGTCGCTGTGAAATGCGAGTACTATGTGTTCTAAGACATTTCCTTCTAAATCGAGTAACGTTTCTGTGGAAACGACAGGATTTTCTTTTGGGATACGACAATCACATTTCCGATCCACTAATCGTTCTTTACTGCATCCCTCACTCCCAAACATTGACGAATTCACACGGAAATTGCGTCGCTGTCAAATACGAGTACTATGTGTTCTAAGACATTGCCTTCTAAATCGAGTAACGTTTCTATGGAAACGACAGGATTTTCTTTCTGGATAGGACAATCACATTTCTGATCCACTAATCGTTCTTTACTGCATCCCTCACTCCCAAACATTGACGAATTCACACGGAAATTCCGTCGCTGTGAAATACGAGTAGTATGTGTTCTAAAACATTTCCTTCTAAATCGAGTAACGTTTCTATGGAAACGACAGGATTTTCTTTTGGGATACGACAATCACATTTCCGATCCACTAATCGTTCTTTACTGCATCCCTCACTCACAAACATTGACGAATTCACACGGAAATTGCGTCGCTGTGAAATACGAGTACTATGTGTTCTAAGACATTTCCTTCTAAATCGAGTAACGTTTCTATGGAAACGACACAATTTTCTTTTGGGATACGACAATCACATTTCCGATCCACTAATCGTTCTTTACTGCATCCCTCACTCCCAAACATTGACGAATTCACACGGAAATTCCGTCGCTGTGAAATACGAGTACTATGTGTTCTAAGACATTTCCTTCTAAATCGAGTAACGTTTCTATGGAAACGACAGGATTTTCTTTTGGGATACGACAATCACATTTCCGATCCACTAATCGTTCTTTACTGCATCCCTCACTCCCAAACATTGACGAATTCACACGGAAATTGCGTCGCTGTGAAATACGAGTACTATGTGTTCTAAGACATTTCCTTCTAAATCGAGTAACGTTTCTATGGAAACGACAGGATCTTCTTTTGGGATACGACAATCACATTTCCGATCCACTAATCGTTCTTTACTGCATCCCTCACTCCCAAACATTGACGAATTCACACGGAAATTGCGTCGCTGTGAAATACGAGTACTATGTGTTCTAAGACATTTCCTTCTAAATCGAGTAACGTTTCTATGGAAACGACAGGATTTTCTTTTGGGATACGACCATCTCATTTCCGATCCACTAATCGTTCTTTACTGCATCCCTCACTCCCAAACATTGACGAATTCACACGGAAATTGCGTCGCTGTGAATTACGAGTACTATGTGTTCTAAGACATTTCCTTCTAAATCGAGTAACGTTTCTATGGAAACGACAGGATTTTCTTTTGGCATACGACAATCACATTTCCGATCCACTAATCGTTCTTTACTGCATCCCTCACTCCCAAACATTGACGAATTCACACGGAAATTGCGTCGCTGTGAAATACGAGTACTATGTGTTCTAAGACACTTCTTTCTAAATCGAGTAACGTTTCTATGGAAACGACAGGATTTTCTTTCGGGATACGACAATCACATTTCCGATCCACTAATCGTTCTTTACTGCATCCCTCACTCCCAAACATTGCATTGACGAATTCACACGGAAATTCCGTCGCTGTGAAATACGAGTACTATGTGTTCCAAGACATTTCCTTCTAAATCGAGTAACGTTTCTATGGAAACGACAGGATTTTCTTTTGGGATACGACAATCACATTTCCGATCCACTAATCGTTCTTTACTGCATCCCTCACTCCCAAACATTGACGAATTCACACGGAAATTCCGTCGCTTTGAAATACGAGTACTATGTGTTCTAAGACATTTCCTTCTAAATCGAGTAACGTTTCTTTGGAAACGACAGGATTTTCTTTTGGGATACGACAATCACCTTTCCAATCCACTAATCGTTCTTTACTGGATCCCTCACTCCCAAACATTGTCGAATTCACACGGAAATTGCGTCGTTGTGAAATACGAGACCTATGTGTTCTAAGACATTTCCTTCTAAATCGAGTAACGTTTCTATGGAAACGACAGGATTTTCTTTTGGGATACGACAATCACATTTCCGATCCACTAATCGTTCTTTACTGCATCCCTCACTCCCAAACATTGACGAATTCACACGGAAATTGCGTCGTTGTGAAATACGAGTACTATAAGATCTAAGACATTTCCTTCTAAATCGAGTAACGTTTCTATGGAAACGACAGGATTTTCTTTTGGGATACGACAATCTCATTTCCGATCCACTAATCCTTCTTTACTGCATCCCTCACTCCCAAACATTGACGAATTCACACGGAAATTGCGTCGCTGTGAAATACGAGTACTATGTGTTCTAAGACATTTCCTTCTAAATCGAGTAACGTTTCTATGGAAACGACAGGATTTTCTTTTGGGATACGACAATCACATTTCCGATCCACTAATCGTTCTTTACTGCATCCCTCACTCCCAAACATTGACGAATTCACACGGAAATTCCGTCGCTGTGAAATACGAGTACTATGTGTTCTAAGACATTTCCTTCTAAATCGAGTAACGTTTCTATGGAAACGACAGGATTTTCTTTTGGGATACGACAATCACATTTCCGATCCACTAATCGTTCTTTACTGAATCCCTCACTCCCAAACATTGACGAATTCACACGCAAATTACGTCGCTGTGAAATACGAGTACTATGTGTTCTAAGACATTTCCTTCTAAATCGAGTAACGTTTCTATCGAAACGACAGGATTTTCTTTTGGGATACGACAATCACATTTCCGATCCACTAATCGTTCTTTACTGCATCCCTCACTCCCAAACATTGACGAATTCACACGGAAATTGCGTCGCTGTGAAATACGAGTACTATGTGTTCTAAGACATTGCCTTCTAAATCGAGTAACGTTTCTATGGAAACGACAGGATTTTCTTTCTGGATACGACAATCACATTTCTGATCCACTAATCGTTCTTTACTGCGTCCCTCACTCCCAAACATTGCCGAATTCACACGGAAATTCCGTCGCTGTGAAATACGAGTAGTATGTGTTCTAAGACATTTCCTTCTAAATCGAGTAACGTTTCTATGGAAACGACAGGATTTTCTTTTGGGATACGACAATCACATTTCCGATCCACTAATCGTTCTTTACTGCATCCCTCACTCACAAACATTGACGAATTCACACGGAAATTGCGTCGCTGTGAAATACGAGTACTATGTGTTCTAAGACATTTCCTTCTAAATCGAGTAACGTTTCTATGGAAACGACACAATTTTCTTTTGGGATACGACAATCACATTTCCGATCCACTAATCGTTCTTTACTGCATCCCTCACTCCCAAACATTGACGAATTCACACGGAAATTCCGTCGCTGTGAAATACGAGTACTATGTGTTCTAAGACATTTCCTTCTACATCGAGTAACGTTTCTATGGAAACGACAGGATTTTCTTTTGGGATACGACAATCACATTTCCGATCCACTAATCGTTCTTTACTGCATCCCTCACTCCCAAACATTGACGAATTCACACGGAAATTGCGTCGCTGTGAAATACGAGTACTATGTGTTCTAAGACATTTCCTTCTAAATCGAGTAACGTTTCTATGGAAACGACAGGATCTTCTTTTGGGATACGACAATCACATTTCCGATCCACTAATCGTTCTTTACTGCATCCCTCACTCCCAAACATTGACGAATTCACACGGAAATTGCGTCGCTGTGAAATACGAGTACTATGTGTTCTAAGACATTTCCTTCTAAATCGAGTAACGTTTCTATGGAAACGACAGGATTTTCTTTTGGGATACGACCATCTCATTTCCGATCCACTAATCGTTCTTTACTGCATCCCTCACTCCCAAACATTGACGAATTCACACGGAAATTGCGTCGCTGTGAATTACGAGTACTATGTGTTCTAAGACATTTCCTTCTAAATCGAGTAACGTTTCTATGGAAACGACAGGATTTTCTTTTGGCATACGACAATCACATTTCCGATCCACTAATCGTTCTTTACTGCATCCCTCACTCCCAAACATTGACGAATTCACACGGAAATTGCGTCGCTGTGAAATACGAGTACTATGTGTTCTAAGACATTTCCTTCTAAATTGAGTAACATTTCTATGGAAACGACAGGATTTTCTTTTGGGATACGACAATCACATTTCCGATCCACTAATCGTTCTTTACTGCATCCCTCGCTCCCAAACATTGACGAATTCACACGGAAATTCCATCGCTGTGAAATACGAGTACTATGTGTTCTAAGACATTTCCTTCTACATCGAGTAACGTTTCTATGGAAACGACAGGATTTTCATTTGGGATACGACAATCACATTTCCGATCCACTAATCGATCTTTACTGCATCCCTCACTCCCAAACATTGACGAATTCACACGGAAATTGCGTCGCTGTGAAATACGAGTACTATGTGTTCTAAGACATTTCCTTCTAAATCGAGTAACGTTTCTATGGAAACGACAGGATTTTCTTTTGGGATACGACAATCACATTTCCGATCCACTAATCGTTCTTTACTGCATCCCTCACTCCCAAACATTGACGAATTCACACGGAAATTGCGTCGCTGTGAAATACGAGTACTATGTGCTCTAAGACATTTCCTTCTAAATCGAGTAACGTTTCTATGGAAACAACAGGATTTTCTTTTGGGATACGACAATCACATTTCCGATCCACTAATCGTTCTTTACTGCATCCCTCACTCCCAAACATTGACGAATTCACACGGAAATTGCGTCGCTGTGAAATACGAGTAGTATGTGTTCTAAGACACTTAGTTCTAAATCGAGTAACGTTTCTATGGAAACGACAGGATTTTCTTTCGGGATACGACAATCACATTTCCGATCCACTAATCGTTCTTTACTGCATCCCTCACTCCCAAACATTGACGAATTCGCACGGAAATTCCGTCGCTGTGAAATACGAGTACTATGTGTTCTAAGACATTTCCTTCTAAATCGAGTAACGTTTCTATGGAAACGACAGGATTTTCTTTTGGGATACGACAATCACATTTCCGATCCACTAATCGTTCTTTACTGCATACCTCACTCCCAAACATTGACGAATTCACACGGAAATTGCGTCGCTGTGAAATACGAGTACTATGTGTTCTAAGACATTTCCTTCTAAATCGAGTAACGTTTCTATGGAAACGCCAGGATTTTCATTTGGGATACGACAATCACATTTCCGATCCACTAATCGTTCTTTACTGCTTCCCTCACTCCCAAACATTGTCGAATTCACACGGAAATTGCGTCGTTGTGAAATACGAGTACTATGTGTTCTAAGACATTTCCTTCTACATCGAGTAACGTTTCTATGGAAACGACAGGATTTTCATTTGGGATACGACAATCACATTTCCGATCCACTAATCGATCTTTACTGCTTCCCTCACTCCCAAACATTGACGAATTCACACGGAAATTGCGTCGCTGTGAAATACGAGTACTATGTGTTCTAAGACATTTCCTTCTAAATCGAGTAACGTTTCTATGGAAACGACAGGATTTTCTTTTGGGATACGACAATCACATTTCCGATCCACTAATCGTTCTTTACTGCATCCCTCACTCCCAAACATTGACGAATTCACACGGAAATTGCGTCGCTGTGAAATACGAGTACTATGTGTTCTAAGACATTTCCTTCTAAATCGAGTAACGTTTCTATGGAAACGACAGGATTTTCTTTTGGGATACGACAATCACATTTCCGATCCACTAATCGTTCTTTACTGCATCCCTCACTCCCAAACATTGACGAATTCACACGGAAATTGCGTCGCTGTGAAATACGAGTACTATGTGTTCTAAGACACTTCCTTCTAAATCGAGTAACGTTTCTATGAAAACGACAGGATTTTCTTTCGGGATACGACAATCACATTTCCGATCCACTAATCGTTCTTTACTGCATCCCTCACTCCCAAACATTGACGAATTCACACGGAAATTCCGTCGCTGTGAAATACGAGTACTATGTGTTCTAAGACATTTCCTTCTAAATCGAGTAACGTTTCTATGGAAACGACAGGATTTTCTTTTGGGATACGACAATCACATTTCCGATCCACTAATCGTTCTTTACTGCATCCGTCACTCCCAAACATTGACGAATTCACACGGAAATTGCGTCGCTGTGAAATACGAGTACTATGTGTTCTAAGACATTTCCTTCTAAATCGAGTAACGTTTCTATGGAAACGACAGGATCTTCTTTTGGGATACGACAATCACATTTCCGATCCACTAATCGTTCTTTACTGCATCCCTCACTCCCAAACATTGACGAATTCACACGGAAATTGTGTCGCTGTGAAATACGAGTACTATGTGTTCCAAGACATTTCCTTCTAAATCGAGTAATGTTTCTATGGAAACGACAGGATTTTCTTTTGGGATACGACAATCTCATTTCCGATCCACTAATCGTTCTTTACTGCATCCCTCACTCCCAAACATTGACGAATTCACACGGAAATTGCGTCGCTGTGAATTACGAGTACTATGTGTTCTAAGACATTTCCTTCTAAATCGAGTAACGTTTCTATGGAAACGACAGGATTTTCTTTTGGCATACGACAATCACATTTCCGATCCACTAATCGTTCTTTACTGCATCCTCCACTCCCAAACATTGACGAATTCACACGGAAATTGCGTCGCTGTGAAATACGAGTACTATGTGTTCTAAGACATTTCCTTCTAAATCGAGTAACATTTCTACGGATACGACAGGATTTTCTTTTGGGATACGACAATCACATTTCCGATCCACTAATCGTTCTTTACTGCATCCCTCGCTCCCAAACATTGACGAATTCACACGGAAATTGCGTCGCTGTAAAATACGAGTACTATGTGTTCTAAGACATTTCCTTCTAAATCGAGTAACGTTTCTATGGAAACGACAGGATTTTCTTTTGGGATACGACAATCACATTTCCGATCCTCTAATCGTTCTTTACTGCATCTCTCACTCCCAAACATTGACGAATTCACACGGAAATCCCGTCGCTGTGAAATACGAGTACTATGTGTTCTAAGACATTTCCTTCTAAATCGAGTAACGTTTCTATGGAATCGACAGGATCTTCTTTTGGGATACGACAATCACATTTCCGATCCACTAATCGTTCTTTACTGCATCCCTCACTCCCAAACATTGACGAATTCACACGGAAACTGCGTCGCTGTGAAATACGAGTACTATGTGTTCTAAGACATTTCCTTCTAAATTGAGTAACGTTTCTATGGAAACGACAGGATTTTCTTTTGGGATACGACAATCACATTTCCGATCCACTAATCGTTCTTTACTGCATCCCTCACTCCCAAACATTGACGAATTCACACGGAAATTGCGTCGCTGTGAAATACGAGTACTATGTGTTCTAAGACATTTCCTTCTAAATCGAGTAACGTTTCTATGGAAACGACAGGATCTTCTTTTGGGATACGACAATCACATTTCCGATCCACTAATCGTTCTTTACTGCATCCCTCACTCCCAAACATTGACGAATTCACACGGAAATTGCGTCGCTGTGAAATACGAGTACTATGTGTTCTAAGACACTTCCTTCTAAATCGAGTAACGTTTCTATGGAAACGACAGGATTTTCTTTTGGGATACGACAATCTCATTTCCGATCCACTAATCGTTCTTTTCTGCATCCCTCACTCCCAAACATTGACGAATTCACACGGAAATTGCGTCGCTGTGAATTACGAGTACTATGTGTTCTAAGACATTTCCTTCTAAATCGAGTAACGTTTCTATGGAAACGACAGGATTTTCTTTTGGCATACGACAATCACATTTCCGATCCACTAATCGTTCTTTACTGCATCCCTCACTCCCAAACATTGACGAATTCACACGGAAATTGCGTCGCTGTGAAATACGAGTACTATGTGTTCTAAGACAATTCCTTCTAAATCGAGTAACATTTCTATGGAAACGACAGGATTTTCTTTTGGGATACGACAATCACATTTCCGATCCTCTAATCGTTCTTTACTGCATCCCTCGCTCCCAAACATTGACGAATTCACACGGAAATTCCATCGCTGTGAAATACGAGTACAATGTGTTCTAAGACATTTCCTTCTACATCGAGTAACGTTTCTATGGAAACGACAGGATTTTCTTTTGGGATACGACAATCACATTTCCGATCCACTAATCGATCTTTACTGCTTCCCTCACTCCCAAACATTGACGAATTCACACGGAAATTGCGTCGCTGTGAAATGCGAGTACTATGTGGTCTAAGACATTTCCTTCTAAATCGAGTAACGTTTCTATGGAAACGACAGGATTTTCTTTTGGGATACGACAATCACATTTCCGATCCACTAATCGTTCTTTACTGCATCCCTCACTCCCAAACATTGACGAATTCACACGGAAATTGCGTCGCTGTGAAATACGAGTACTATGTGTTCTAAGACATTTCCTTCTAAATCGAGTAACGTTTCTATGGAAACGACAGGATTTTCTTTTGGGATACGACAATCACATTTCCGATCCACTAATCGTTCTTTACTGCATCCCTCACTCCCAAACATTGACGAATTCACACGGAAATTGCGTCGCTGTGAAATACGAGTACTATGTGTTCTAAGACACTTCCTTCTAAATCGAGTATCGTTTCTATGGAAACGACAGGATTTTCTTTCGGGATACGACAATCACATTTCCGATCCACTAATCGTTCTTTACTGCATCCCTCACTCCCAAACATTGACGAATTCACACGGAAATTCCGTCGCTGTGAAATACGAGTACTATGTGTTCTAAGACATTTCCTTCTAAATCGAGTAACGTTTCTACGGAAACGACAGGATTCTCATTTGGGATACGACAATCACATTTCCGATCCACTAATCGTTCTTTACTGCTTCCCTCACTCCCAAACATTGACGAATTCACACGGAAATTGCGTCGCTGTAAAATACGAGTACTATGTGTTCTAAGACATTTCCTTCTAAATCGAGTAACGTTTCCATGGAAACGACAGGATTTTCTTTTGGGATACGACAATCACATTTCCGATCCTCTAATCGTTCTTTACTGCATCTCTCACTCCCAAACATTGACGAATTCACACGGAAATCCCGTCGCTGTGAAATACGAGTACTATGTGTTCTAAGACATTTCCTTCTAAATCGAGTAACGTTTCTATGGAAACGACAGGATCTTCTTTTGGGATACGACAATCACATTTCCGATCCACTAATCGTTCTTTACTGCATCCCTCACTCCCAAACATTGACGAATTCACACGGAAATTGCGTCGCTGTGAAATTCGAGTACTATGTGTTCTAAGACATTTCCTTCTAAATCGAGTAACGTTTCTATGGAAACGACAGGATTTTCTTTTGGGATACGACAATCTCATTTCCGATCCACTACTCCTTCTTTACTGCATCCCTCACTCCCAAACATTGACGAATTCACACGGAAATTGCGTCGCTGTAAAATACGAGTACTATGTGTTCTAAGACATTTCCTTCTAAATCGAGTAACGTTTCTATGGAAACGACAGGATTTTTTTTGGGATACGACAATCACATTTCCGATCCACTAATCGTTCTTTACTGCATCCCTCACTCCCAAACATTGACGAATTCACACGGAAATTGCGCCGCTGTGAAATACGAGTACTATGTGTTCTAAGACATTTCCTTCTAAATCGAGTAACGTTTCTATGGAAACGACAGGATTTTCTTTTGGGATACGACAATCACATTTCCGATCCACTAATCGTTCTTTACTGCATCCCTCACTCCCAAACATTGACGAATTCACACGGAAATTGCGTCGCTGTGAAATACGAGTACTATGTGTTCTAAGACATTTCCTTCTAAATCGAGTAACGTTTCTATGGAAACGACAGGATTTTCTTTTGGGATACGACAATCACATTTCCGATCCACTAATCCTTCTTTACTGCATCCCTCACTCATAAAAACATTGACGAATTCACACGGAAATTCCGGCGCTGTGAAATACGAGTACTATGTGGTCTAAGACATTTCCTTCTAAATCGAGTTACGTTTCTATGGAAACGACAGGATTTTCTTTTGGGATACGGCAATCACATTTCCGATCCACTAATCGTTCTTTACTGCATCCCTCACTCCCAAACATTGACGAATTCACACGGAAATTGCGTCGCTGTGAAATACGAGTACTATGTGTTCTAAGACATTTCCTTCTAAATCGAGTAACATTTCTATGGAAACGACAGTATTTTCTTTTGGGATACGACAATGACATTTCCGATCCACTAATCGTTCTTTACTGCATCCCTCACTCCCAAACATTGACGAATTCACACGGAAATTCCGTCGCTGTGAAATACGAGTGCTATGTGTTCTAAGACGTTTACTTCTAAATCGAGTAACGTTTCTATGGAAACGACAGGATTTTCTTTTGGGATACGACAATCACATTTCCGATCCACTAATCGTTCTTTACTGCATCCCTCACTCCCAAACATTGACGAATTCACACGGAAATTTCGTCGCTGTGAAATACGAGTACTATGTGTTCTAAGACATTTCCTTCTAAATCGAGTAACGTTTCTATGGAAACGACAGGATTTTCTTTTGGGATGCGACAATCTCATTTCCGGTCCACAACTCCATCTTTACTGCATCCCTCACTCCCAAACATTGACGAATTCACACGGAAATTCCGTCGCTGTGAAATACGAGTACTATGTGTTCTAAGACATTTCCTTCTAAATCGAGTAACGTTTCTATGGAGACGACAATATTTTCTTTTGGGATACGACAATCACATTTCCGATCCACTAATCGTTCTTTACTGCATCCCTCACTCCCAAACAATGACGAATTCACACGGAAATTGCGTCGCTGTGAAATACGAGTATTATGTGTTCTAAGACATTTCCTTCTAAATCGAGTAACGTTTCTATGGAAACGACAGGATTTTCTTTTGGGATACGACAATCACATTTCCGATCCACTAATCGTTCTTTACTGCATCCCTTACTCCCAAACATTGACGAATTCACACGGATATTGCGTCCCTGTGAAATACGAGTACTATGTGTTCTAAGACATTTCCTTCTAAATCGAGTAACGTTTCTATGGAAACGACAGGATTTTCTTTTGGGTTACGACAATCTCATTTCCGATCCACTAATCCTTCTTTACTGCATCCCTCACTCACAAACATTGACGAATTCACACGGAAATTGCGTCGCTGTGAAATACGAGTACTATGTGTTCTAAGACATTACCTTCTAAATCGAGTAACGTTTCTATGGAAACGACAGGATTTTCTTTTGGGATACGATAATCACATTTCCGATCCACTAATCGTTCGTTACTGCATCCCTCACTCCCAAACATTGACGAATTCACACGGAAATTGCGTCGCTGTGAAATACGAGTACTATGTGTTCTAAGACATTTCCTTCTAAATCGAGTAACATTTCTATGGAAACGACAGGATTTTCTTTTGGGATACGACAATCACATTTCCGATCCACTAATCGTTCTTTACTGCATCCCTCACTCCCAAACATTGACGAATTCACACGGAAATTCCGTCGCTGTGAAATACGAGTACTATGTGTTCTAAGACGTTTACTTCTAAATCGAGTAACGTTTCTATGGAAACGACAGGATTTTCTTTTGGGATACGACAATCACAATCCCGATCCACTAATCGTTCTTTACTGCATCCCTCACTCCCAAACATTGACGAATTCACACGGAAATTGCGTCGCTGTGAAATACGAGTACTATGTGTTCTAAGACATTTCCTTCTAAATCGAGTAACGTTTCTATGGAAACGACAGGATTTTCTTTTGGGATGCGACAATCTCATTTCCGATCCACTACTCCATCTTTACTGCATCCCTCACTCCCAAACATTGACGAATTCACACGGAAATTCCGTCGCTGTGAAATACGAGTACTATGTGTTCTAAGACTTTTCCTTCCAAATCGAGTAACGTTTCTATGGAAACGACAATATTTTCTTTTGGGATACGACAATCACATTTCCGATCCACTAATCGTTCTTTACTGCATCCCTCACTCCCAAACATTGACGAATTCACACGGAAATTGCGTCGCTGTGAAATACGAGTATTATGTGTTCTAAGACATTTCCTTCTAAATCGAGTAACGTTTCTATGGAAACGACAGGATTTTCTTTTGGGATACGACAATCACATTTCCGATC
This sequence comes from Schistocerca piceifrons, assembly GCF_021461385.2. Lineage (NCBI taxonomy): Eukaryota > Metazoa > Arthropoda > Insecta > Orthoptera > Acrididae > Schistocerca > Schistocerca piceifrons. The sequence continues at coordinate 603,169,636 of NC_060144.1, read as the reverse complement.
CACTAATCGTTCTTTACTGCATCCCTCACTCCCAAACATTGACGAATTCACACGGATATTGCGTCCCTGTGAAATACGAGTACTATGTGTTCTAAGACATTTCCTTCTAAATCGAGTAACGTTTCTATGGAAACGACAGGATTTTCTTTTGGGTTACGACAATCTCATTTCCGATCCACTAATCCTTCTTTACTGCATCCCTCACTCCCAAACATTGACGAATTCACACGGAAATTGCGTCGCTGTGAAATACGAGTATTATGTGTTCTAAGACATTACCTTCTAAATCAAGTAACGTTTCTATGGAAACGACAGGATTTTCTTTTGGGATACGATAATCACATTTCCGATCCACTAATCGTTCGTTACTGCATCCCTCACTCCCAAACATTGACGAATTCACACGGAAATTGCGTCGCTGTGAAATACGAGTACTATGTGTTCTAAGACATTTCCTTCTAAATCGAGTAACGTTTCTATGGAAACGACAGGATTTTCTTTTGGGATACGACAATCACATTTCCGATCCACTAATCCTTCTTTACTGCATCAATCACTCATAAAAACATTGACGAATTCACACGGAAATTCCGGCGCTGTGAAATACGAGTACTATGTGTTCTAAGACATTTCCTTCTAAAGCGAGTTACGTTTCTATGGAAACGACAGGATTTTCTTTTGGGATACGACAATCACATTTCCGATCCACTAATCGTTCTTTACTGCATCCCTCACTCCCAAACATTGACGAATTCACGCGGAAATTGCGTCGCTGTGAAATACGAGTACTATGTGTTCTAAGACATTTCCTTCTAAATCGAGTAACGTTTCTATGGAAACGACAGGATTTTCTTTTGGCATACGACAATCACATTTCCGATCCACTAATCGTTCTTTACTGCATCCTCCACTCCCAAACATTGACGAATTCACACGGAAATTGCGTCGCTGTGAAATACGAGTACTATGTGTTCTAAGACATTTCCTTCTAAATCGAGTAACATTTCTACGGAAACGACAGGATTTTCTTTTGGGATACGACAATCACATTTCCGATCCACTAATCGTTCTTTACTGCATCCCTCGCTCCCAAACATTGACGAATTCACACGGAAATTGCGTCGCTGTAAAATACGAGTACTATGTGTTCTAAGACATTTCCTTCTAAATCGAGTAACATTTCTACGGAAACGACAGGATTTTCTTTTGGGATACGACAATCACATTTCCGATCCACTAATCGTTCTTTACTGCATCCCTCGCTCCCAAACATTGACGAATTCACACGGAAATTGCGTCGCTGTAAAATACGAGTACTATGTGTTCTAAGACATTTCCTTCTAAATCGAGTAACGTTTCTATGGAAACGACAGGATTTTCTTTTGGGATACGACAATCACATTTCCGATCCTCTAATCGTTCTTTACTGCATCTCTCACTCCCAAACATTGACGAATTCACACGGAAATCCCGTCGCTGTGAAATACGAGTACTATGTGTTCTAAGACATTTCCTTCTAAATCGAGTAACGTTTCTATGGAATCGACAGGATCTTCTTTTGGGATACGACAATCACATTTCCGATCCACTAATCGTTCTTTACTGCATCCCTCACTCCCAAACATTGACGAATTCACACGGAAACTGCGTCGCTGTGAAATACGAGTACTATGTGTTCTAAGACATTTCCTTCTAAATTGAGTAACGTTTCTATGGAAACGACAGGATTTTCTTTTGGGATACGACAATCACATTTCCGATCCACTAATCGTTCTTTACTGCATCCCTCACTCCCAAACATTGACGAATTCACACGGAAATTGCGTCGCTGTGAAATACGAGTACTATGTGTTCTAAGACATTTCCTTCTAAATCGAGTAACGTTTCTATGGAAACGACAGGATCTTCTTTTGGGATACGACAATCACATTTCCGATCCACTAATCGTTCTTTACTGCATCCCTCACTCCCAAACATTGACGAATTCACACGGAAATTGCGTCGCTGTGAAATACGAGTACTATGTGTTCTAAGACACTTCCTTCTAAATCGAGTAACGTTTCTATGGAAACGACAGGATTTTCTTTTGGGATACGACAATCTCATTTCCGATCCACTAATCGTTCTTTTCTGCATCCCTCACTCCCAAACATTGACGAATTCACACGGAAATTGCGTCGCTGTGAATTACGAGTACTATGTGTTCTAAGACATTTCCTTCTAAATCGAGTAACGTTTCTATGGAAACGACAGGATTTTCTTTTGGCATACGACAATCACATTTCCGATCCACTAATCGTTCTTTACTGCATCCCTCACTCCCAAACATTGACGAATTCACACGGAAATTGCGTCGCTGTGAAATACGAGTACTATGTGTTCTAAGACAATTCCTTCTAAATCGAGTAACATTTCTATGGAAACGACAGGATTTTCTTTTGGGATACGACAATCACATTTCCGATCCTCTAATCGTTCTTTACTGCATCCCTCGCTCCCAAACATTGACGAATTCACACGGAAATTCCATCGCTGTGAAATACGAGTACAATGTGTTCTAAGACATTTCCTTCTACATCGAGTAACGTTTCTATGGAAACGACAGGATTTTCTTTTGGGATACGACAATCACATTTCCGATCCACTAATCGATCTTTACTGCTTCCCTCACTCCCAAACATTGACGAATTCACACGGAAATTGCGTCGCTGTGAAATGCGAGTACTATGTGGTCTAAGACATTTCCTTCTAAATCGAGTAACGTTTCTATGGAAACGACAGGATTTTCTTTTGGGATACGACAATCACATTTCCGATCCACTAATCGTTCTTTACTGCATCCCTCACTCCCAAACATTGACGAATTCACACGGAAATTGCGTCGCTGTGAAATACGAGTACTATGTGTTCTAAGACATTTCCTTCTAAATCGAGTAACGTTTCTATGGAAACGACAGGATTTTCTTTTGGGATACGACAATCACATTTCCGATCCACTAATCGTTCTTTACTGCATCCCTCACTCCCAAACATTGACGAATTCACACGGAAATTGCGTCGCTGTGAAATACGAGTACTATGTGTTCTAAGACACTTCCTTCTAAATCGAGTATCGTTTCTATGGAAACGACAGGATTTTCTTTCGGGATACGACAATCACATTTCCGATCCACTAATCGTTCTTTACTGCATCCCTCACTCCCAAACATTGACGAATTCACACGGAAATTCCGTCGCTGTGAAATACGAGTACTATGTGTTCTAAGACATTTCCTTCTAAATCGAGTAACGTTTCTACGGAAACGACAGGATTCTCATTTGGGATACGACAATCACATTTCCGATCCACTAATCGTTCTTTACTGCTTCCCTCACTCCCAAACATTGACGAATTCACACGGAAATTGCGTCGCTGTAAAATACGAGTACTATGTGTTCTAAGACATTTCCTTCTAAATCGAGTAACGTTTCCATGGAAACGACAGGATTTTCTTTTGGGATACGACAATCACATTTCCGATCCTCTAATCGTTCTTTACTGCATCTCTCACTCCCAAACATTGACGAATTCACACGGAAATCCCGTCGCTGTGAAATACGAGTACTATGTGTTCTAAGACATTTCCTTCTAAATCGAGTAACGTTTCTATGGAAACGACAGGATCTTCTTTTGGGATACGACAATCACATTTCCGATCCACTAATCGTTCTTTACTGCATCCCTCACTCCCAAACATTGACGAATTCACACGGAAATTGCGTCGCTGTGAAATTCGAGTACTATGTGTTCTAAGACATTTCCTTCTAAATCGAGTAACGTTTCTATGGAAACGACAGGATTTTCTTTTGGGATACGACAATCTCATTTCCGATCCACTACTCCTTCTTTACTGCATCCCTCACTCCCAAACATTGACGAATTCACACGGAAATTGCGTCGCTGTAAAATACGAGTACTATGTGTTCTAAGACATTTCCTTCTAAATCGAGTAACGTTTCTATGGAAACGACAGGATTTTTTTTGGGATACGACAATCACATTTCCGATCCACTAATCGTTCTTTACTGCATCCCTCACTCCCAAACATTGACGAATTCACACGGAAATTGCGCCGCTGTGAAATACGAGTACTATGTGTTCTAAGACATTTCCTTCTAAATCGAGTAACGTTTCTATGGAAACGACAGGATTTTCTTTTGGGATACGACAATCACATTTCCGATCCACTAATCGTTCTTTACTGCATCCCTCACTCCCAAACATTGACGAATTCACACGGAAATTGCGTCGCTGTGAAATACGAGTACTATGTGTTCTAAGACATTTCCTTCTAAATCGAGTAACGTTTCTATGGAAACGACAGGATTTTCTTTTGGGATACGACAATCACATTTCCGATCCACTAATCCTTCTTTACTGCATCCCTCACTCATAAAAACATTGACGAATTCACACGGAAATTCCGGCGCTGTGAAATACGAGTACTATGTGGTCTAAGACATTTCCTTCTAAATCGAGTTACGTTTCTATGGAAACGACAGGATTTTCTTTTGGGATACGGCAATCACATTTCCGATCCACTAATCGTTCTTTACTGCATCCCTCACTCCCAAACATTGACGAATTCACACGGAAATTGCGTCGCTGTGAAATACGAGTACTATGTGTTCTAAGACATTTCCTTCTAAATCGAGTAACATTTCTATGGAAACGACAGTATTTTCTTTTGGGATACGACAATGACATTTCCGATCCACTAATCGTTCTTTACTGCATCCCTCACTCCCAAACATTGACGAATTCACACGGAAATTCCGTCGCTGTGAAATACGAGTGCTATGTGTTCTAAGACGTTTACTTCTAAATCGAGTAACGTTTCTATGGAAACGACAGGATTTTCTTTTGGGATACGACAATCACATTTCCGATCCACTAATCGTTCTTTACTGCATCCCTCACTCCCAAACATTGACGAATTCACACGGAAATTTCGTCGCTGTGAAATACGAGTACTATGTGTTCTAAGACATTTCCTTCTAAATCGAGTAACGTTTCTATGGAAACGACAGGATTTTCTTTTGGGATGCGACAATCTCATTTCCGGTCCACAACTCCATCTTTACTGCATCCCTCACTCCCAAACATTGACGAATTCACACGGAAATTCCGTCGCTGTGAAATACGAGTACTATGTGTTCTAAGACATTTCCTTCTAAATCGAGTAACGTTTCTATGGAGACGACAATATTTTCTTTTGGGATACGACAATCACATTTCCGATCCACTAATCGTTCTTTACTGCATCCCTCACTCCCAAACAATGACGAATTCACACGGAAATTGCGTCGCTGTGAAATACGAGTATTATGTGTTCTAAGACATTTCCTTCTAAATCGAGTAACGTTTCTATGGAAACGACAGGATTTTCTTTTGGGATACGACAATCACATTTCCGATCCACTAATCGTTCTTTACTGCATCCCTTACTCCCAAACATTGACGAATTCACACGGATATTGCGTCCCTGTGAAATACGAGTACTATGTGTTCTAAGACATTTCCTTCTAAATCGAGTAACGTTTCTATGGAAACGACAGGATTTTCTTTTGGGTTACGACAATCTCATTTCCGATCCACTAATCCTTCTTTACTGCATCCCTCACTCACAAACATTGACGAATTCACACGGAAATTGCGTCGCTGTGAAATACGAGTACTATGTGTTCTAAGACATTACCTTCTAAATCGAGTAACGTTTCTATGGAAACGACAGGATTTTCTTTTGGGATACGATAATCACATTTCCGATCCACTAATCGTTCGTTACTGCATCCCTCACTCCCAAACATTGACGAATTCACACGGAAATTGCGTCGCTGTGAAATACGAGTACTATGTGTTCTAAGACATTTCCTTCTAAATCGAGTAACATTTCTATGGAAACGACAGGATTTTCTTTTGGGATACGACAATCACATTTCCGATCCACTAATCGTTCTTTACTGCATCCCTCACTCCCAAACATTGACGAATTCACACGGAAATTCCGTCGCTGTGAAATACGAGTACTATGTGTTCTAAGACGTTTACTTCTAAATCGAGTAACGTTTCTATGGAAACGACAGGATTTTCTTTTGGGATACGACAATCACAATCCCGATCCACTAATCGTTCTTTACTGCATCCCTCACTCCCAAACATTGACGAATTCACACGGAAATTGCGTCGCTGTGAAATACGAGTACTATGTGTTCTAAGACATTTCCTTCTAAATCGAGTAACGTTTCTATGGAAACGACAGGATTTTCTTTTGGGATGCGACAATCTCATTTCCGATCCACTACTCCATCTTTACTGCATCCCTCACTCCCAAACATTGACGAATTCACACGGAAATTCCGTCGCTGTGAAATACGAGTACTATGTGTTCTAAGACTTTTCCTTCCAAATCGAGTAACGTTTCTATGGAAACGACAATATTTTCTTTTGGGATACGACAATCACATTTCCGATCCACTAATCGTTCTTTACTGCATCCCTCACTCCCAAACATTGACGAATTCACACGGAAATTGCGTCGCTGTGAAATACGAGTATTATGTGTTCTAAGACATTTCCTTCTAAATCGAGTAACGTTTCTATGGAAACGACAGGATTTTCTTTTGGGATACGACAATCACATTTCCGATCCACTAATCGTTCTTTACTGCATCCCTCACTCCCAAACATTGACGAATTCACACGGATATTGCGTCCCTGTGAAATACGAGTACTATGTGTTCTAAGACATTTCCTTCTAAATCGAGTAACGTTTCTATGGAAACGACAGGATTTTCTTTTGGGTTACGACAATCTCATTTCCGATCCACTAATCCTTCTTTACTGCATCCCTCACTCCCAAACATTGACGAATTCACACGGAAATTGCGTCGCTGTGAAATACGAGTATTATGTGTTCTAAGACATTACCTTCTAAATCAAGTAACGTTTCTATGGAAACGACAGGATTTTCTTTTGGGATACGATAATCACATTTCCGATCCACTAATCGTTCGTTACTGCATCCCTCACTCCCAAACATTGACGAATTCACACGGAAATTGCGTCGCTGTGAAATACGAGTACTATGTGTTCTAAGACATTTCCTTCTAAATCGAGTAACGTTTCTATGGAAACGACAGGATTTTCTTTTGGGATACGACAATCACATTTCCGATCCACTAATCCTTCTTTACTGCATCAATCACTCATAAAAACATTGACGAATTCACACGGAAATTCCGGCGCTGTGAAATACGAGTACTATGTGTTCTAAGACATTTCCTTCTAAAGCGAGTTACGTTTCTATGGAAACGACAGGATTTTCTTTTGGGATACGACAATCACATTTCCGATCCACTAATCGTTCTTTACTGCATCCCTCACTCCCAAACATTGACGAATTCACGCGGAAATTGCGTCGCTGTGAAATACGAGTACTATGTGTTCTAAGACATTTCCTTCTAAATCGAGTAACGTTTCTATGGAAACGACAGGATTTTCTTTTGGGATGCGACAATCTCATTTCCGATCCACTACTCCATCTTTACTGCATCCCTCACTCCCAAACATTGACGAATTCACACGGAAATTCCGTCGCTGTGAAATACGAGTACTATGTGTTCTAAGACATTTCCTTCTAAATCGAGTAACGTTTCTATGGAAACGACAATATTTTCTTTTGGGATACGACAATCACATTTCCGATCCACTAATCGTTCTTTACTGCATCCCTCACTCCCAAACAATGACGAATTCACACGGAAATTGCGTCGCTGTGAAATACGAGTATTATGTGTTCTAAGACATTTCCTTCTAAATCGAGTAACGTTTCTATGGATACGACAGGATTTTCTTTTGGGATACGACAATCACATTTCCGATCCACTAATCGTTCTTTACTGCATCCCTCACTCCCAAACAATGACGAATTCACACGGAAATTGCGTCGCTGTGAAATACGAGTATTATGTGTTCTAAGACATTTCCTTCTAAATCGAGTAACGTTTCTATGGAAACGACAGGATTTTCTTTTGGGATACGACAATCACATTTCCGATCCACTAATCGTTCTTTACTGCATCCCTCACTCCCAAACATTGACGAATTCACACGGATATTGCGTCCCTGTGAAATACGAGTACTATGTGTTCTAAGACATTTCCTTCTAAATCGAGTAACGTTTCTGTGGAAACGACAGGATTTTCTTTTGGGTTACGACAATCTCATTTCCGATCCACTAATCCTTCTTTACTGCATCCCTCACTCCCAAACATTGACGAATTCACACGGAAATTGCGTCGCTGTGAAATACGAGTACTATGTGTTCTAAGACATTACCTTCTAAATCGAGTAACGTTTCTATGGAAACGACAGGATTTTCTTTTGGGATACGATAATCACATTTCCGATCCACTAATCGTTCGTTACTGCATCCCTCACTCCCAAACATTGACGAATTCACACGGAAATTGCGTCGCTGTGAAATACGAGTACTATGTGTTCTAAGACATTTCCTTCTAAATCGAGTAACATTTCTATGGAAACGACAGGATTTTCTTTTGGGATACGACAATCACATTTCCGATCCACTAATCGTTCTTTACTGCATCCCTCACTCCCAAACATTGACGAATTCACACGGAAATTCCGTCGCTGTGAAATACGAGTACTATGTGTTCTAAGACGTTTACTTCTAAATCGAGTAACGTTTCTATGGAAACGACAGGATTTTCTTTTGGGATACGACAATCACATTTCCGATCCACTAATCGTTCTTTACTGCATCCCTCACTCCCAAACATTGACGAATTCACACGGAAATTGCGTCGCTGTGAAATAAGAGTACTATGTGTTCTAAGACATTTCCTTCTAAATCGAGTAACGTTTCTATGGAAACGACAGGATTTTCTTTTGGGATGCGACAATCTCATTTCCGATCCACTACTCCATCTTTACTGCATCCCTCACTCCCAAACATTGACGAATTCACACGGAAATTCCGTCGCTGTGAAATACGAGTACTATGTGTTCTAAGACATTTCCTTCTAAATCGAGTAACGTTTCTATGGAAACGACAATATTTTCTTTTGGGATACGACAATCACATTTCCGATCCACTAATCGTTCTTTACTGCATCCCTCACTCCCAAACATTGACGAATTCACACGGAAATTGCGTCACTGTGAAATACGAGTATTATGTGTTCTAAGACATTTCCTTCTAAATCGAGTAACGTTTCTATGGAAACGACAGGATTTTCTTTTGGGATACGACAATCACATTTCCGATCCACTAATCGTTCTTTACTGCATCCCTCACTCCCAAACATTGACGAATTCACACGGAAATTGCGTCCCTGTGAAATACGAGTACTATGTGTTCTAAGACATTTCCTTCTAAATCGAGTAACGTTTCTATGGAAACGACAGGATTTTCTTTTGGGTTACGACAATCTCATTTCCGATCCACTAATCCTTCTTTACTGCATCCCTCACTCCCAAACATTGACGAATTCACACGGAAATTGCGTCGCTGTGAAATACGAGTACTATGTGTTCTAAGACATTACCTTCTAAATCGAGTAACGTTTCTATGGAAACGACAGGATTTTCTTTTGGGATACGATAATCACATTTCCGATCCACTAATCGTTCGTTACTGCATCCCTCACTCCCAAACATTGACGAATTCACACGGAAATTGCGTCGCTGTGAAATACGAGTACTATGTGTTCTAAGACATTTCCTTCTAAATCGAGTAACGTTTCTATGGAAACGACAGGATTTTCTTTTGGGATACGACAATCACATTTCCGATCCACTAATCCTTCTTTACTGCATCAATCACTCATAAAAACATTGACGAATTCACACGGAAATTCCGGCGCTGTGAAATACGAGTACTATGTGTTCTAAGACTTTTCCTTCTAAAGCGAGTTACGTTTCTATGGAAACGACAGGATTTTCTTTTGGGATACGACAATCACATTTCCGATCCACTAATCGTTCTTTACTGCATCCCTCACTCCCAAACATTGACGAATTCACGCGGAAATTGCGTCGCTGTGAAATACGAGTACTATGTGTTCTAAGACATTTCCTTCTAAATCGAGTAACGTTTCTATGGAAACGACAGGATTTTCTTTTGGGATACGACAATCACATTTCCGATCCACTAATCCTTCTTTACTGCATCAATCACTCATAAAAACATTGACGAATTCACACGGAAATTCCGGCGCTGTGAAATACGAGTACTATGTGTTCTAAGACATTTCCTTCTAAAGCGAGTTACGTTTCTATGGAAACGACAGGATTTTCTTTTGGGATACGACAATCACATTTCCGATCCACTAATCGTTCTTTACTGCATCCCTCACTCCCAAACATTGACGAATTCACGCGGAAATTGCGTCGCTGTGAAATACGAGTACTATGTGTTCTAAGACATTTCCTTCTAAATCGAGTAACGTTTCTATGGAAACGACAGGATTTTCTTTTGGGATGCGACAATCTCATTTCCGATCCACTACTCCATCTTTACTGCATCCCTCACTCCCAAACATTGACGAATTCACACGGAAATTCCGTCGCTGTGAAATACGAGTACTATGTGTTCTAAGACATTTCCTTCTAAATCGAGTAACGTTTCTATGGAAACGACAATATTTTCTTTTGGGATACGACAATCACATTTCCGATCCACTAATCGTTCTTTACTGCATCCCTCACTCCCAAACAATGACGAATTCACACGGAAATTGCGTCGCTGTGAAATACGAGTATTATGTGTTCTAAGACATTTCCTTCTAAATCGAGTAACGTTTCTATGGAAACGACAGGATTTTCTTTTGGGATACGACAATCACATTTCCGATCCACTAATCGTTCTTTACTGCATCCCTCACTCCCAAACAATGACGAATTCACACGGAAATTGCGTCGCTGTGAAATACGAGTATTATGTGTTCTAAGACATTTCCTTCTAAATCGAGTAACGTTTCTATGGAAACGACAGGATTTTCTTTTGGGATACGACAATCACATTTCCAATCCACTAATCGTTCTTTACTGCATCCCTCACTCCCAAACATTGACGAATTCGAACGCATATTGCGTCCCTGTGAAATACGAGTACTATGTGTTCTAAGACATTTCCTTCTAAATCGAGTAACGTTTCTGTGGAAACGACAGGATTTTCTTTTGGGTTACGACAATCTCATTTCCGATCCACTAATCCTTCTTTACTGCATCCCTCACTCCCAAACATTGACGAATTCACACGGAAATTGCGTCGCTGTGAAATACGAGTACTATGTGTTCTAAGACATTACCTTCTAAATCGAGTAACGTTTCTATGGAAACGACAGGATTTTCTTTTGGGATACGATAATCACATTTCCGATCCACTAATCGTTAGTTACTGCATCCCTCACTCCCAAACATTGACGAATTCACACGGAAATTGCGTCGCTGTGAAATACGAGTACTATGTGTTCTAAGACATTTCCTTCTAAATCGAGTAACATTTCTATGGAAACGACAGGATTTTCTTTTGGGATACGACAATCACATTTCCGATCCACTAATCGTTCTTTACTGCATCCCTCACTCCCAAACATTGACGAATTCACACGGAAATTCCGTCGCTGTGAAATACGAGTACTATGTGTTCTAAGACGTTTACTTCTAAATCGAGTAACGTTTCTATGGAAACGACAGGATTTTCTTTTGGGATACGACAATCACATTTCCGATCCACTAATCGTTCTTTACTGCATCCCTCATTCCCAAACATTGACGAATTCACACGGAAATTGCGTCGCTGTGAAATAAGAGTACTATGTGTTCTAAGACATTTCCTTCTAAATCGAGTAACGTTTCTATGGAAACGACAGGATTTTCTTTTGGGATGCGACAATCTCATTTCCGATCCACTACTCCATCTTTACTGCATCCCTCACTCCCAAACATTGACGAATTCACACGGAAATTCCGTCGCTGTGAAATACGAGTACTATGTGTTCTAAGACATTTCCTTCTAAATCGAGTAACGTTTCTATGGAAACGACAATATTTTCTTTTGGGATACGACAATCACATTTCCGATCCACTAATCGTTCTTTACTGCATCCCTCACTCCCAAACATTGACGAATTCATACGGAAATTGCGTCGCTGTGAAATACGAGTACTATGTGTTCTAAGACATTACCTTCTAAATCGAGTAACGTTTCTATGGAAACGACAGGATTTTCTTTTGGGATACGATAATCACATTTCCGATCCACTAATCGTTCGTTACTGCATCCCTCACTCCCAAACATTGACGAATTCACGCGGAAATTGCGTCGCTGTGAAATACGAGTACTATGTGTTCTAAGACATTTCCTTCTAAATCGAGTAACGTTTCTATGGAAACGACAGGATTATCTTTTGGGATACGACAATCACATTTCCGATCCACTAATCCTTCTTTACTGCATCAATCACTCATAAAAACATTGACGAATTCACACGGAAATTCCGGCGCTGTGAAATACGAGTACTATGTGTTCTAAGACATTTCCTTCTAAAGCGAGTTACGTTTCTATGGAAACGACAGGATTTCCTTTTGGGATACGACAATCACATTTCCGATCCACTAATCGTTCTTTACTGCATCCCTCACTCCCAAACATTGACGAATTCACGCGGAAATTGCGTCGCTGTGAAATACGAGTACTATGTGTTCTAAGACATTTCCTTCTAAATCGAGTAACGTTTCTATGGAAACGACAGGATTTTCTTTTGGGATGCGACAATCTCATTTCCGATCCACTACTCCATCTTTACTGCATCCCTCACTCCCAAACATTGACGAATTCACACGGAAATTCCGTCGCTGTGAAATACGAGTACTATGTGTTCTAAGACATTTCCTTCTAAATCGAGTAACGTTTCTATGGAAACGACAATATTTTCTTTTGGGATACGACAATCACATTTCCGATCCACTAATCGTTCTTTACTGCATCCCTCACTCCCAAACAATGACGAATTCACACGGAAATTGCGTCGCTGTGAAATACGAGTATTATGTGTTCTAAGACATTTCCTTCTAAATCGAGTAACGTTTCTATGGAAACGACAGGATTTTCTTTTGGGATACGACAATCACATTTCCGATCCACTAATCGTTCTTTACTGCATCCCTCACTCCCAAACAATGACGAATTCACACGGAAATTGCGTCGCTGTGAAATACGAGTATTATGTGTTCTAAGACATTTCCTTCTAAATCGAGTAACGTTTCTATGGAAACGACAGGATTTTCTTTTGGGATACGACAATCACATTTCCAATCCACTAATCGTTCTTTACTGCATCCCTCACTCCCAAACATTGACGAATTCGAACGCATATTGCGTCCCTGTGAAATACGAGTACTATGTGTTCTAAGACATTTCCTTCTAAATCGAGTAACGTTTCTGTGGAAACGACAGGATTTTCTTTTGGGTTACGACAATCTCATTTCCGATCCACTAATCCTTCTTTACTGCATCCCTCACTCCCAAACATTGACGAATTCACACGGAAATTGCGTCGCTGTGAAATACGAGTACTATGTGTTCTAAGACATTACCTTCTAAATCGAGTAACGTTTCTATGGAAACGACAGGATTTTCTTTTGGGATACGATAATCACATTTCCGATCCACTAATCGTTAGTTACTGCATCCCTCACTCCCAAACATTGACGAATTCACACGGAAATTGCGTCGCTGTGAAATACGAGTACTATGTGTTCTAAGACATTTCCTTCTAAATCGAGTAACATTTCTATGGAAACGACAGGATTTTCTTTTGGGATACGACAATCACATTTCCGATCCACTAATCGTTCTTTACTGCATCCCTCACTCCCAAACATTGACGAATTCACACGGAAATTCCGTCGCTGTGAAATACGAGTACTATGTGTTCTAAGACGTTTACTTCTAAATCGAGTAACGTTTCTATGGAAACGACAGGATTTTCTTTTGGGATACGACAATCACATTTCCGATCCACTAATCGTTCTTTACTGCATCCCTCATTCCCAAACATTGACGAATTCACACGGAAATTGCGTCGCTGTGAAATAAGAGTACTATGTGTTCTAAGACATTTCCTTCTAAATCGAGTAACGTTTCTATGGAAACGACAGGATTTTCTTTTGGGATGCGACAATCTCATTTCCGATCCACTACTCCATCTTTACTGCATCCCTCACTCCCAAACATTGACGAATTCACACGGAAATTCCGTCGCTGTGAAATACGAGTACTATGTGTTCTAAGACATTTCCTTCTAAATCGAGTAACGTTTCTATGGAAACGACAATATTTTCTTTTGGGATACGACAATCACATTTCCGATCCACTAATCGTTCTTTACTGCATCCCTCACTCCCAAACATTGACGAATTCATACGGAAATTGCGTCGCTGTGAAATACGAGTACTATGTGTTCTAAGACATTTCCTTCTAAATCGAGTAACGTTTCTATGGAAACGACAGGATTTTCTTTTGGGATACGACAATCACATTTCCGATCCACTAATCCTTCTTTACTGCATCAATCACTCATAAAAACATTGACGAATTCACACGGAAATTCCGGCGCTGTGAAATACGAGTACTATGTGTTCTAAGACATTTCCTTCTAAAGCGAGTTACGTTTCTATGGAAACGACAGGATTTTCTTTTGGGATACGACAATCACATTTCCGATCCACTAATCGTTCTTTACTGCATCCCTCACTCCCAAACATTGACGAATTCACGCGGAAATTGCGTCGCTGTGAAGTACGAGTACTATGTGTTCTAAGACATTTCCTTCTAAATCGAGTAACGTTTCTATGGAAACGACAGGATTTTCTTTTGGGATACGACAATCACATTTCCGATCCACTAATCCTTCTTTACTGCATCAATCACTCATAAAAACATTGACGAATTCACACGGAAATTGCGTCGCTGTGAAATACGAGTACTATGTGTTCTAAGACATTTCCTTCTAAATCGAGTAACGTTTCTATGGAAACGACAGGATTTTCTTTTGGGATACGATAATCACATTTCCGATCCACTAATCGTTCGTTACTGCATCCCTCACTCCCAAACATTGACGAATTCACACGGAAATTGCGTCGCTGTGAAATACGAGTACTATGTGTTCTAAGACATTTCCTTCTAAATCGAGTAACGTTTCTATGGAAACGACAGGATTTTCTTTTGGGATACGACAATCACATTTCCGATCCACTAATCCTTCTTTACTGCATCAATCACTCATAAAAACATTGACGAATTCACACGGAAATTCCGGCGCTGTGAAATACGAGTACTATGTGTTCTAAGACATTTCCTTCTAAAGCGAGTTACGTTTCTATGGAAACGACAGGATTTTCTTTTGGGATACGACAATCACATTTCCGATCCACTAATCGTTCTTTACTGCATCCCTCACTCCCAAACATTGACGAATTCGAACGCATATTGCGTCCCTGTGAAATACGAGTACTATGTGTTCTAAGACATTTCCTTCTAAATCGAGTAACGTTTCTGTGGAAACGACAGGATTTTCTTTTGGGTTACGACAATCTCATTTCCGATCCACTAATCCTTCTTTACTGCATCCCTCACTCCCAAACATTGACGAATTCACACGGAAATTGCGTCGCTGTGAAATACGAGTACTATGTGTTCTAAGACATTACCTTCTAAATCGAGTAACGTTTCTATGGAAACGACAGGATTTTCTTTTGGGATATGATAATCACATTTCCGATCCACTAATCGTTAGTTACTGCATCCCTCACTCCCAAACATTGACGAATTCACACGGAAATTGCGTCGCTGTGAAATACGAGTACTATGTGTTCTAAGACATTTCCTTCTAAATCGAGTAACATTTCTATGGAAACGACAGGATTTTCTTTTGGGATACGACAATCACATTTCCGATCCACTAATCGTTCTTTACTGCATCCCTCACTCCCAAACATTGACGAATTCACACGGAAATTCCGTCGCTGTGAAATACGAGTACTATGTGTTCTAAGACGTTTACTTCTAAATCGAGTAACGTTTCTATGGAAACGACAGGATTTTCTTTTGGGATACGACAATCACATTTCCGATCCACTAATCGTTCTTTACTGCATCCCTCATTCCCAAACATTGACGAATTCACACGGAAATTGCGTCGCTGTGAAATAAGAGTACTATGTGTTCTAAGACATTTCCTTCTAAATCGAGTAACGTTTCTATGGAAACGACAGGATTTTCTTTTGGGATGCGACAATCTCATTTCCGATCCACTACTCCATCTTTACTGCATCCCTCACTCCCAAACATTGACGAATTCACACGGAAATTCCGTCGCTGTGAAATACGAGTACTATGTGTTCTAAGACATTTCCTTCTAAATCGAGTAACGTTTCTATGGAAACGACAATATTTTCTTTTGGGATACGGCAATCACATTTCCGATCCACTAATCGTTCTTTACTGCATCCCTCACTCCCAAACATTGACGAATTCACACGGAAATTGCGTCGCTGTGAAATACGAGTATTATGTGTTCTAAGACATTTCCTTCTAAATCGAGTAACGTTTCTATGGAAACGACAGGATTTTCTTTTGGGATACGACAATCACATTTCCGATCCACTAATCGTTCTTTACTGCATCCCTCACTCCCAAACATTGACGAATTCACACGGATATTGCGTCCCTGTGAAATACGAGTACTATGTGTTCTAAGACATTTCCTTCTAAATCGAGTAACGTTTCTATGGAAACGACAGGATTTTCTTTTGGGTTACGACAATCTCATTTCCGATCCACTAATCCTTCTTTACTGCATCCCTCACTCCCAAACATTGACGAATTCACACGGAAATTGCGTCGCTGTGAAATACGAGTACTATGTGTTCTAAGACATTACCTTCTAAATCGAGTAACGTTTCTATGGAAACGACAGGATTTTCTTTTGGGATACGATAATCACATTTCCGATCCACTAATCGTTCGTTACTGCATCCCTCACTCCCAAACATTGACGAATTCACACGGAAATTGCGTCGCTGTGAAATACGAGTACTATGTGTTCTAAGACATTTCCTTCTAAATCGAGTAACGTTTCTATGGAAACGACAGGATTTTCTTTTGGGATACGACAATCACATTTCCGATCCACTAATCCTTCTTTACTGCATCAATCACTCATAAAAACATTGACGAATTCACACGGAAATTCCGGCGCTGTGAAATACGAGTACTATGTGTTCTAAGACATTTCCTTCTAAAGCGAGTTACGTTTCTATGGAAACGACAGGATTTTCTTTTGGGATACGACAATCACATTTCCGATCCACTAATCGTTCTTTACTGCATCCCTCACTCCCAAACATTGACGAATTCACGCGGAAATTGCGTCGCTGTGAAATACGAGTACTATGTGTTCTAAGACATTTCCTTCTAAATCGAGTAACGTTTCTATGGAAACGACAGGATTTTCTTTTGGGATACGACAATCACATTTCCGATCCACTAATCCTTCTTTACTGCATCAATCACTCATAAAAACATTGACGAATTCACACGGAAATTGCGTCGCTGTGAAATACGAGTACTATGTGTTCTAAGACATTTCCTTCTAAATCGAGTAACGTTTCTATGGAAACGACAGGATTTTCTTTTGGGATACGACAATCACATTTCCGATCCACTAATCGTTCTTTACTGCATCCCTCACTCCCAAACATTGACGAATTCACACGGAAATTCCGTCGCTGTGAAATACGAGTACTATGTGTTCTAAGACGTTTACTTCTAAATCGAGTAACGTTTCTATGGAAACGACAGGATTTTCTTTTGGGATACGACAATCACATTTCCGATCCACTAATCGTTCTTTACTGCATCCCTCACTCCCAAACATTGACGAATTCACACGGAAATTGCGTCGCTGTGAAATACGAGTACTATGTGTTCTAAGACATTTCCTTCTAAATCGAGTAACGTTTCTATGGAAACGACAGGATTTTCTTTTGGGATGCGACAATCTCATTTCCGATCCAATACTCCATCTTTACTGCATCCCTCACTCCCAAACATTGACGAATTCACACGGAAATTCCGTCGCTGTGAAATACGAGTACTATGTGTTCTAAGACATTTCCTTCTAAACGAGTAACGTTTCTATGGAAACGACAATATTTACTTTTGGGATACGACAATCACATTTCCGATCCACTAATCGTTCTTTACTGCATCCCTCACTCCCAAACAATGACGAATTCGCACGGAAATTGCGTCGCTGTGAAATACGAGTATTATGTGTTCTAAGACATTTCCTTCTAAATCGAGTAACGTTTTTATGGAAACGACAGGATTTTCTTTTGGGATACGACAATCACATTTCCGATCCACTAATCGTTCTTTACTGCATCCCTCACTCCCAAACATTGACGAATTCACACGGATATTGCGTCCCTGTGAAGTACGAGTACTATGTGTTCTAAGACATTTCCTTCTAAATCGAGTAACGTTTCTATGGAAACGACAGGATTTTCTTTTGGGATACGACAATCTCATTTCCGATCCACTAATCCTTCTTTACTGCATCCCTCACTCCCAAACATTGACGAATTCACACGGAAATTGCGTCGCTGTGAAATACGAGTACTATGTGTTCTAAGACATTACCTTCTAAATCGAGTAACGTTTCTATGGAAACGACAGGATTTTCTTTTGGGATACGATAATCACATTTCCGATCCACTAATCGTTCGTTACTGCATCCCTCACTCCCAAACATTGACGAATTCACACGGAAATTGCGTCGCTGTGAAATACGAGTACTATGTGTTCTAAGACATTTCCTTCTAAATCGAGTAACATTTCTATGGAAACGACAGGATTTTCTTTCGGGATACGACAATCACATTTCCGATCCACTAATCGTTCTTTACTGCATCCCTCACTCCCAAACATTGACGAATTCACACGGAAATTCCGTCGCTGTGAAATACGAGTACTATGTGTTCTAAGACGTTTACTTCTAAATCGAGTAACGTTTCTATGGAAACGACAGGATTTTCTTTTGGGTTACGACAATCACATTTCCGATCCACTAATCGTTCTTTACTGCATCCCTCACTCCCAAACATTGACGAATTCACACGGAAATTGCGTCGCTGTGAAATACGAGTACTATGTGTTCTAAGACATTTCCTTCTAAATCGAGTAACGTTTCTATGGAAACGACAGGATTTTCTTTTGGGATGCGACAATCTCATTTCCGATCCACTACTCCACCTTTACTGCATCCCCCACTCCCAAACATTGACGAATTCACACGGAAATTCCGTCGCTGTGAAATACGAGTATTATGTGTTCTAAGACATTTCCTTCTAAATCGAGTAACGTTTCTATGGAAACGACAGGATTTTCTTTTGGGATACGACAATCACATTTCCGATCCACTAATCGTTCTTTACTGCATCCCTCACTCCCAAACATTGACGAATTCACACGGATATTGCGTCCCTGTGAAATACGAGTACTATGTGTTCTAAGACATTTCCTTCTAAATCGAGTAACGTTTCTATGGAAACGACAGGATTTTCTTTTGGGTTACGACAATCTCATTTCCGATCCACTAATCCTTCTTTACTGCATCCCTCACTCACAAACATTGACGAATTCACACGGAAATTGCGTCGCTGTGAAATACGAGTACTATGTGTTCTAAGACATTACCTTCTAAATCGAGTAACGTTTCTATGGAAACGACAGGATTTTCTTTTGGGATACGATAATCACATTTACGATCCACTAATCGTTCGTTACTGCATCCCTCACTCCCAAACATTGACGAATTCACACGGAAATTGCATCGCTGTGAAATACGAGTACTATGTGTTCTAAGACATTTCCTTCTAAATCGAGTAACATTTCTATGGAAACGACAGGATTTTCTTTTGGGATACGACAATCACATTTCCGATCCACTAATCGTTCTTTACTGCATCCCTCACTCCCAAACATTGACGAATTCACACGGAAATTCCGTCGCTGTGAAATACGAGTACTATGTGTTCTAAGACGTTTACTTCTAAATCGAGTAACGTTTCTATGGAAACGACAGGATTTTCTTTTGGGATACGACAATCACATTTCCGATCCACAAATCGTTCTTTACTGCATCCCTCACTCCCAAACATTGACGAATTCACACGGAAATTGCGTCGCTGTGAAATACGAGTACTATGTGTTCTAAGACATTTCCTTCTAAATCGAGTAACGTTTCTATGGAAACGACAGGATTTTCTTTTGGGATGCGACAATCTCATTTCCGATCCACTACTCCATCTTTACTGCATCCCTCACTCCCAAACATTGACGAATTCACACGGAAATTCCGTCGCTGTGAAATACGAGTACTATGTGTTCTAAGACATTTCCTTCTAAATCGAGTAACGTTTCTATGGAAACGACAATATTTTCTTTTGGGATACGACAATCACATTTCCGATCCACTAATCGTTCTTTACTGCATCCCTCACTCCCAAACATTGACGAATTCACACGGAAATTGCGTCGCTGTGAAATACGAGTATTATGTGTTCTAAGACATTTCCTTCTAAATCGAGTAACGTTTCTATGGAAACGACAGGATTTTCTTTTGGGATACGACAATCACATTTCCGATCCACTAATCGTTCTTTACTGCATCCCTCACTCCCAAACATTGACGAATTCACACGGATATTGCGTCCCTGTGAAATACGAGTACTATGTGTTCTAAGACATTTCCTTCTAAATCGAGTAACGTTTCTATGGAAACGAAAGGATGTTCTTTTGGGATACGACAATCACATTTCCGATCCACTAATCCTTCTTTACTGCATCAATCACTCATAAAAACATTGACGAATTCACACGGAAATTCCGGCGCTGTGAAATACGAGTACTACGTGTTCTAAGACATTTCCTTCTAAAGCGAGTTACGTTTCTATGGAAACGACAGGATTTTCTTTTGGGATACGACAATCTCATTTCCGATCCACTAATCCTTCCTTACTGCATCCCTCACTCCCACTCATTGACGAATTCACACGGAAAATGCGTCGCTATGAAATACTATGGGTTCTATGACTTCTCCTTCTGAATCGAGTACCGTTTCTATGGAAACGACAGGATTTTCTTTTGGGATACGACAATCACATTTCCGATCCACTAATCGTTCTTTACTGCATCCCTCACTCCCAAACATTGACGAATTCACACGGAAATTCCGTCGCTGTGAAATACGAGTACTATGTGTTCTAAGACGTTTACTTCTAAATCGAGTAACGTTTCTATGGAAACGACAGGATTTTCTTTTGGGATACGACAATCACATTTCCGATCCACTAATCCTTCTTTACTGCATCAATCACTCATAAAAACATTGACGAATTCACACGGAAATTGCGTCGCTGTGAAATACGTGTACTATGTGTTCTAAGACATTTCCTTCTAAATCGAGTAACGTGTCTATGGAAACGACAGGATTTTCTATTGGGATACGACAATCTCATTTCCGATCCACTAATCCTTCTTTACTGCATCCCTCACTCCCAAACATTGACGAATTCACACGGAAATTCCGTCGCTGTGAAATACGAGTACTATGTGTTCTAAGACATTTCCTTCTAAATCGAGTAACGGTCCTATGGAAACGACAGGATTTTCTTTTGGGATACGACAATCACATTTCCGATCCACTAATCGTTCTTTACTGCATCCCTCACTCCCAAACATTGACGAATTCACACGGAAATTGCGTCGCTGTGAAATACGAGTACTATGTGTTCTAAGAGATTTCCTTCTAAATCGAGTAACGTTTCTATGGAAACGACAGGATTTTCTTTTAGGATACGACAATCACATTTCCGATCCACTAATCGTTCTTTACAGCATCCCTCACTCCCAAACATTGACGAATTCACACGGAAATTGCGTCGCTGTGAAATACGAGTACTATGTGTTCTAAGACATTTCCTTCTAAATCGAGTAACGTTTCTATGGAAACGACAGGATTTTCTTTTGGGATACGACAATCACATTTGCGATCCATTAATCATTCTTTACTGCATCCCTCACTCCCAAACATTGACGAATTCACACGGAAATTCCGTCGCTGTGAAATACGAGTACTATGTGTTCTAAGACATTTCCTTCTAAATCGAGTAACGTTTCTATGGAAACGACAGGATTTTCTTTTGTGATACGACAATCACATTTCCGATCCACTAATCCTTCTTTACTGCATCAATCACTCATAAAAACATTGACGAATTCACACGGAAATTCCGGCGCTGTGAAATACGAGTACTATGTGTTCTAAGACATTTCCTTCTAAATCGAGTTACGTTTCTATGGAAACGACAGGATTTTCTGTTGGGATACGACAATCACATTTCCGATCCACTAATCGTTCTTTACTGCATCCCTCACTCCCAAACATTGACGAATTCACGCGGAAATTGCGTCGCTGTGAAATACGAGTACTATGTGTTCTAAGACATTTCCTTCTAAATCGAGTAACGTTTCTATGGAAACGACAGGATTTTCTTTTGGGATACGACAATCACATTTCCGATCCACTAATCCTTCTTTACTGCATCAATCACTCATAAAAACATTGACGTATTCACACGGAAATTCCGGCGCTGTGAAATACGAGTACTATGTGTTCTAAGACATTTCCTTCTAAATCGAGTTACGTTTCTATGGAAACGACAGGATTTTCTTTTGGGATACGACAATCACATTTCCGATCCACTAATCGTTCTTTACTGCATCCCTCACTCCCAAACATTGACGAATTCACACGGAAATTGCGTCGCTGTGAAATACGAGTACTATGTGTTCTAAGACATTTCCTTCTAAATCGAGTAACGTTTCTATGGAAACGACAGGATTTTTTTTTGGGATACGACAATCACATTTCCGATCCACTAATCGTTCTTTACTGCATCCCTCACTCCCAAACATTGACGAATTCACACGGAAATTGCGCCGCTGTGAAATACGAGTACTATGTGTTCTAAGACATTTCCTTCTAAATCGAGTAACGTTTCTATGGAAACGACAGGATTTTCTTTTGGGATACGACAATCACATTTCCGATCCACTAATCGTTCTTTACTGCATCCCTCACTCCCAAACATTGACGAATTCACACGGAAATTGCGTCGCTGTGAAATACGAGTACTATGTGTTCTAAGACATTTCCTTCTAAATCGAGTAACGTTTCTATGGAAACGACAGGATTTTCTTTTGGGATACGACAATCACATTTCCGATCCACTAATCCTTCTTTACTGCATCCCTCACTCATAAAAACATTGACGAATTCACACGGAAATTCCGGCGCTGTGAAATACGAGTACTATGTGGTCTAAGACATTTCCTTCTAAATCGAGTTACGTTTCTATGGAAACGACAGGTTTTTCTTTTGGGATACGGCAATCACATTTCCGATCCACTAATCGTTCTTTACTGCATCCCTCACTCCCAAACATTGACGAATTCACACGGAAATTGCGTCGCTGTGAAATACGAGTACTATGTGTTCTAAGACATTTCCTTCTAAATCGAGTAACATTTCTATGGAAACGACAGGATTTTCTTTTGGGATACGACAATCACATTTCCGATCCACTAATCGTTCTTTACTGCATCCCTCACTCCCAAACATTGACGAATTCACACGGAAATTCCGTCGCTGTGAAATACGAGTACTATGTGTTCTAAGACGTTTACTTCTAAATCGAGTAACGTTTCTATGGAAACGACAGGATTTTCTTTTGGGATACGACAATCACATTTCCGATCCACTAATCGATCTTTTCTGCATCCCTCACTCCCAAACATTGACGAATTCACACGGAAATTGCGTCGCTGTGAAATACGAGTACTATGTGTTCTAAGACATTTCCTTCTAAATCGAGTAACGTTTCTATGGAAACGACAGGATTTTCTTTTGGGATGCGACAATCTCATTTCCGATCCACTACTCCATCTTTACTGCATCCCTCACTCCCAAACATTGACGAATTCACACGGAAATTCCGTCGCTGTGAAATACGAGTACTATGCGTTCTAAGACATTTCCTTCTAAATCGAGTAACGTTTCTATGGAAACGACAATACTTTCTTTTGGGATACGACAATCACATTTCCGATCCACTAATCGTTCTTTACTGCATCCCTCACTCCCAAACATTGACGAATTCACACGGAAATTGCGTCGCTGTGAAATACGAGTACTATGTGTTCTAAGACATTTCCTTCTAAATCGAGTAACGTTTCTATGGAAACGACAGGATTTTCTTTTGGGATACGACAATCACATTTCCGATCCACTAATCGTTCTTTACTGCATCCCTCACTCCCAAACATTGACGAATTCACACGGATATTGCGTCCCTGTGAAATACGAGTACTATGTGTTCTAAGACATTTCCTTCTAAATCGAGTAACGTTTCTTTGGAAACGACAGGATTTTCTTTTGGGTTACGACAATCTCATTTCCGATCCACTAATCCTTCTTTACTGCATCCCTCACTCCCAAACATTGACGAATTCACACTGAAATTGCGTCGCTGTGAAATACGAGTACTATGTGTTCTAAGACATTTCCTTCTAAATCGAGTAACGTTTCTATGGAAACGACAGGATTTTCTTTTGGGATACGATAATCACATTTCCGATCCACTAATCGTTCGTTACTGCATCCCTCACTCCCAAACATTGACGAATTCACACGGAAATTGCGTCGCTGTGAAATACGAGTACTATGTGTTCTAAGACATTTCCTTCTAAATCGAGTAACGTTTCTATGGAAACGACAGGATTATCTTTTGGGATACGACAATCACATTTCCGATCCACTAATCCTTCTTTACTGCATCAATCACTCATAAAAACATTGACGAATTCACACGGAAATTCCGGCTCTGTGAAATACGAGTACTATGTGTTCTAAGACATTTCCTTCTAAATCGAGTTACTTTTCTATGGAAACGACAGGATTTTCTTTTGGGATACGACAATCACATTTCCGATCCACTAATCCTTCTTTACTGCATCAATCACTCATAAAAACATTGACGAATTCACACGGAAATTCCGGCGCTGTGAAATACGAGTACTATGTGTTCTAAGACATTTCCTTCTAAATCGAGTTACGTTTCTATGGAAACGACAGGATTTTCTTTTGGGATACGACAATCACATTTCCGATCCACTAATCGTTCTTTACTGCATCCCTCACTCCCAAACATTGACGAATTCACACGGAAATTGCGTCGCTGTGAAATACGAGTACTATGTGTTCTAAGACATTTCCTTCTAAATCGAGTAACGTGTCTATGGAAACGACAGGATTTTCTATTGGGATACGACAATCTCATTTCCGATCCACTAATCCTTCTTTACTGCATCCCTCACTCCCAAACATTGACGAATTCACACGGAAATTCCGTCGCTGTGAAATACGAGTACTATGTGTTCTAAGACATTTCCTTCTAAATCGAGTAACGGTCCTATGGAAACGACAGGATTTTCTTTTGGGATACGACAATCACATTTCCGATCCACTAATCGTTCTTTACTGCATACCTCACTCCCAAACATTGACGAATTCACACGGAAATTGCGTCGCTGTGAAATACGAGTACTATGTGTTCTAAGACATTTCCTTCTAAATCGAGTAACGTTTCTATGGAAACGACAGGATTTTCTTTCGGGATACGACAATCACATTTCCGATCCACTAATCGTTCTTTACAGCATCCCTCACTCCCAAACATTGACGAATTCACACGGAAATTGCGTCGCTGTGAAATACGAGTACTATGTGTTCTAAGACATTTCCTTCTAAGTCGAGTAACGTTTCTATGGAAACAACAGGATTTTCTTTTGGGATACGACAATCTCATTTCCGATCCACTAATCCTTCTTTACTGCATCCCTCACTCCCAAACATTGACGAATTCACACGGATATTCCGTCGCTGTGAAATACGAGTACTATGCGTTCTAAGACATTTCCTTCTAAATCGAGTAACGTTTCTATGGAAACGACAGGATTTTCTTTTGGGATACGACAATCACATTTCAAATCCACTAATCGTTCTTTACTGCATCCCTCACTCCCAAACATTGACGAATTCACACGGAAATTGCGTCGCTGTGGAATACGAGTACTATGTGTTCTAAGACATTTCCTTCTAAATCGAGTAACGTTTCTATGGAAACGACAGGATTTTCTTTTGGGATACGACAATCACATTTCCGATCCACTAATCGTTCTTTACTGCATCCCTCACTCCCAAACATTGACGAATTCACACGGATATTGCGTCGCTGTGAAATACGAGTACTATGTGTTCTAAGACATTTCCTTCTAAATCGAGTAACGTTTCTATGGAAACGACAGGATTTTCTTTTGGGATACGACAATCTCATTTCCGATCCACTAATCCTTCTTTACTGCATCCCTCACTCCCAAACATTGACGAATTCACACGGAAATTGCGTCGCTGTGAAATACGAGTACTATGTGTTCTAAGACATTTCCTTCCAAATCGAGTAACGTTTCTATGGAAACGACAGGATTTTCTATTGGGATACGACAATCTCATTTCCGATCCACTAATCCTTCTTTACTGCATCCCTCACTCCCAAACATTGACGAATTCACACGGAAATTCCGTTGCTGTGAAATACGAGTACTATGTGTTCTAAGACCTTTCCTTCTAAATCGAGTAACGGTCCTATGGAAACGACAGGATTTTCTTTTGGGATACGACAATCACATTTCCGATCCACTAATCGTTCTTTACTGCATCCCTCACTCCCAAACATTGACGAATTCACACGGAAATTGCGTCGCTGTGAAATACGAGTACTATGTGTTCTAAGACATTTCCTTCTAAATCGAGTAACGTTTCTATGGAAACGACAGGATTTTCTTTTGGGATACGACAATCACATTTCCGATCCACTAATCGTTCTTTACAGCATCCCTCACTCCCAAACATTGACGAATTCACACGGAAATTGCGTCGCTGTGAAATACGAGTACTATGTGTTCTAAGACATTTCCTTCTAAATCGAGTAACGTTTCTATGGAAACGACAGGATTTTCTTTTGGGATACGACAATCACATTTGCGATCCATTAATCATTCTTTACTGCATCCCTCACTCCCAAACATTGACGAATTCACACGGAAATTCCGTCGCTGTGAAATACGAGTACTATGTGTTCTAAGACATTTCCTTCTAAATCGAGTAACGTTTCTATGGAAACGACAGGATTTTCTTTTGGGATACGACAATCACATTTCCGATCCACTAATCGTTCTTTACTGCATCCCTCACTCCCAAACATTGACGAATTCACACGGAAATTGCGTCGCTGTGAAATACGAGTACTATGTGTTCTAAGACATTTCCTTCTAAGTCGAGTAACGTTTCTATGGAAACAACAGGATTTTCTTTTGGGATACGACAATCACATTTCCGATCCACTAATCCTTCTTTACTGCATCCCTCACTCCCAAACATTGACGAATTCACACGGAAATTCCGTCGCTGTGAAATACGAGTACTATGCGTTCTAAGACATTTCCTTCTAAATCGAGTAACGTTTCTATGGAAACGACAGGATTTTCTTTTGGGATACGACAATCACATTTCCGATCCACTAATCGTTCTTTACTGCATCCCTCACTCCCAAACATTGAGGAATTCACACGGAAATTGCGTCGCTGTGGAATACGAGTACTATGTGTTCTAAGACATTTCCTTCTAAATCGAGTAACGTTTCTATGGAAACGACAGGATTTTCTTTTGGGATACGATAATCACATTTCCGATCCACTAATCGTTCGTTACTGCATCCCTCACTCCCAAACATTGACGAATTCACACGGAAATTGCGTCGCTGTGAAATACGAGTACTATGTGTTCTAAGACATTTCCTTCTAAATCGAGTAACGTTTCTATGGAAACGACAGGATTTTCTTTTGGGATACGACAATCACATTTCCGATCCACTAATCCTTCTTTACTGCATCAATCACTCATAAAAACATTGACGAATTCACACGGAAATTCCGGCGCTGTGAAATACGAGTACTATGTGTTCTAAGACATTTCCTTCTAAATCGAGTTACGTTTCAATGGAAACGACAGGATTTGCTGTTGGGATACGACAATCACATTTCCGATCCACTAATCCTTCTTTACTGCATCCCTCACTCCCAAACATTGACGAATTCACGCGGAAATTGCGTCGCTGTGAAATACGAGTACTATGTGTTCTAAGACATTTCCTTCTAAATCGAGTAACGTTTCTATGGAAACGACAGGATTTTCTTTTGGGATACGACAATCACATTTCCGATCCACTAATCCTTCTTTACTGCATCAATCACTCATAAAAACATTGACGAATTCACACGGAAATTCCGGCGCTGTGAAATACGAGTACTATGTGTTCTAAGACATTTCCTTCTAAATCGAGTTACGTTTCTATGGAAACGACAGGATTTTCTTTTGGGATACGACAATCACATTTCCGATCCACTAATCGTTCTTTACTGCATCCCTCACTCCCAAACATTGACGAATTCACACGGAAATTGCGTCGCTGTGAAATACGAGTACTATGTGTTCTAAGACATTTCCTTCTAAATCGAGTAACGTGTCTATGGAAACGACAGGATTTTCTATTGGGATACGACAATCTCATTTCCGATCCACTAATCCTTCTTTACTGCATCCCTCACTCCCAAACATTGACGAATTCACACGGAAAATCCGTCGCTGTGAAATACGAGTACTATGTGTTCTAAGACATTTCCTTCTAAATCGAGTAACGGTCCTATGGAAACGACAGGATTTTCTTTTGGGATACGACAATCACATTTCCGATCCACTAATCGTTCTTTACTGCATCCCTCACTCCCAAACATTGACGAATTCACACGGAAATTGCGTCGCTTTGAAATACGAGTACTATGTGTTCTAAGACATTTCCTTCTAAATCGAGTAACGTTTCTATGGAAACGACAGGATTTTCTTTTGGGATACGACAATCACATTTCCGATCCACTAATCGTTCTTTACAGCATCCCTCACTCCCAAACATTGACGAATTCACACGGAAATTGCGTCGCTGTGAAATACGAGTACTATGTGTTCTAAGACATTTCCTTCTAAATCGAGTAACGTTTCTATGGAAACGACAGGATTTTCTTTTGGGATACGACAATCACTTTTCCGATCCATTAATCATTCTTTACTGCATCCCTCACTCCCAAACATTGACGAATTCACACGGAAATTCCGTCCTGTGAAATACGAGTACTATGTGTTCTAAGACATTTCCTTCTAAATCGAGTAACGTTTCTATGGAAACGACAGGATTTTCTTTTGGGATACGACAATCACATTTCCGATCCACTAATCGTTCTTTACTGCATCCCTCACTCCCAAACATTGACGAATTCACACGGAAATTGCGTCGCTGTGAAATACGAGTACTATGTGTTCTAAGACATTTCCTTCTAAGTCGAGTAACGTTTCTATGGAAACAACAGGATTTTCTTTTGGGATACGACAATCTCATTTCCGATCCACTAATCCTTCTTTACAGCATCCCTCACTCCCAAACATTGACGAATTCACACGGAAATTGCGTCGCTGTGAAATACGAGTACTATGTGTTCTAAAACATTTCCTTCTAAATCGAGTAACGTTTCTATGGAAACGACAGGATTTTCTTTTGGGATACGACAATCACATTTCCGATCCATTAATCATTCTTTACTGCATCCCTCACTCCCAAACATTGACGAATTCACACGGAAATTCCGTCCTGTGAAATACGAGTACTATGTGTTCTAAGACATTTCCTTCTAAATCGAGTAACGTTTCTATGGAAACGACAGGATTTTCTTTTGGGATACGACAATCACATTTCCGATCCACTAATCGTTCTTTACTGCATCCCTCACTCCCAAACATTGACGAATTCACACGGAAATTGCGTCGCTGTGAAATACGAGTACTATGTGTTCTAAGACATTTCCTTCTAAGTCGAGTAACGTTTCTATGGAAACAACAGGATTTTCTTTTGGGATACGACAATCACATTTCCGATCCACTAATCCTTCTTTACTGCATCCCTCACTCCCAAACATTGACGAATTCACGCGGAAATTGCGTCGCTGTGAAATACGAGTACTATGTGTTCTAAGACATTTCCTTCTAAATCGAGTAACGTTTCCATGGAAACGACAGGATTTTCTTTTGGGATACGACAATCACATTTCCGATCCACTAATCCTTCTTTACTGCATCAATCACTCATAAAAACATTGACGAATTCACACGGAAATTCCGGCGCTGTGAAATACGAGTACTATGTGTTCTAAGACATTTCCTTCTAAATCGAGTTACGTTTCTATGGAAACGACAGGATTTTCTTTTGGGATACGACAATCACATTTCCGATCCACTAATCGTTCTTTACTGCATCCCTCACTCCCAAACATTGACGAATTCACACGGAAATTGCGTCGCTGTGAAATACGAGTACTATGTGTTCTAAGACATTTCCTTCTAAATCGAGTAACGTGTCTATGGAAACGACAGGATTTTCTATTGGGATACGACAATCTCATTTCCGATCCACTAATCCTTCTTTACTGCATCCCTCACTCCCAAACATTGACGAATTCACACGGAAATTCCGTCGCTGTGAAATACGAGTACTATGTGTTCTAAGACATTTCCTTCTAAATCGAGTAACGGTCCTATGGAAACGACAGGATTTTCTTTTGGGATACGACAATCACATTTCCGATCCACTAATCGTTCTTTACTGCATCCCTCACTCCCAAACATTGACGAATTCACACGGAAATTGCGTCGCTTTGAAATACGAGTACTATGTGTTCTAAGACATTTCCTTCTAAATCGAGTAACGTTTCTATGGAAACGACAGGATTTTCTTTTGGGATACGACAATCACATTTCCGATCCACTAATCGTTCTTTACAGCATCCCTCACTCCCAAACATTGACGAATTCACACGGAAATTGCGTCGCTGTGGAATACGAGTACTATGTGTTCTAAGACATTTCCTTCTAAATCGAGTAACGTTTCTATGGAAACGACAGGATTTTCTTTTGGGATACGACAATCACATTTCCGATCCACTAATCGTTCTTTACTGCATCCCTCACTCCCAAACATTGACGAATTCACACGGATATTGCGTCGCTGTGAAATACGAGTACTATGTGTTCTAAGACATTTCCTTCTAAATCGAGTAACGTTTCTATGGAAACGACAGGATTTTCTTTTGGGATACGACAATCTCATTTCCGATCCACTAATCCTTCTTTACTGCATCCCTCACTCCCAAACATTGACGAATTCACACGGAAATTGCGTCGCTGTGAAATACGAGTACTATGTGTTCTAAGACATTTCCTTCCAAATCGAGTAACGTTTCTATGGAAACGACAGGATTTTCTATTGGGATACGACAATCTCATTTCCGATCCACTAATCCTTCTTTACTGCATCCCTCACTCCCAAACATTGACGAATTCACACGGAAATTCCGTTGCTGTGAAATACGAGTACTATGTGTTCTAAGACCTTTCCTTCTAAATCGAGTAACGGTCCTATGGAAACGACAGGATTTTCTTTTGGGATACGACAATCACATTTCCGATCCACTAATCGTTCTTTACTGCATCCCTCACTCCCAAACATTGACGAATTCACACGGAAATTGCGTCGCTGTGAAATACGAGTACTATGTGTTCTAAGACATTTCCTTCTAAATCGAGTAACGTTTCTATGGAAACGACAGGATTTTCTTTTGGGATACGACAATCACATTTCCGATCCACTAATCGTTCTTTACAGCATCCCTCACTCCCAAACATTGACGAATTCACACGGAAATTGCGTCGCTGTGAAATACGAGTACTATGTGTTCTAAGACATTTCCTTCTAAATCGAGTAACGCTTCTATGGAAACGACAGGATTTTCTTTTGGGATACGACAATCACATTTGCGATCCATTAATCATTCTTTACTGCATCCCTCACTCCCAAACATTGACGAATTCACACGGAAATTCCGTCGCTGTGAAATACGAGTACTATGTGTTCTAAGACATTTCCTTCTAAGTCGAGTAACGTTTCTATGGAAACAACAGGATTTTCTTTTGGGATACGACAATCACATTTCCGATCCACTAATCCTTCTTTACTGCATCCCTCACTCCCAAACATTGACGAATTCACACGGAAATTCCGTCGCTGTGAAATACGAGTACTATGTGTTCTAAGACATTTCCTTCTAAATCGAGTAACGTGTCTATGGAAACGACAGGATTTTCTATTGCGATACGACAATCTCATTTCCGATCCACTAATCCTTCTTTACTGCATCCCTCACTCCCAAACATTGACGAATTCACACGGAAATTCCGTCGCTGTGAAATACGAGTACTATGTGTTCTAAGACATTTCCTTCTAAATCGAGTAACGGTCCTATGGAAACGACAGGATTTTCTTTTGGGATACGACAATCACATTTCCGATCCACTAATCGTTCTTTACTGCATCCCTCACTCCCAAACATTGACGAATTCACACGGAAATTGCGTCGCTTTGAAATACGAGTACTATGTGTTCTAAGACATTTCCTTCTAAATCGAGTAACGTTTCTATGGAAACGACAGGATTTTCTTTTGGGATACGACAATCACATTTCCGATCCACTAATCGTTCTTTACAGCATCCCTCACTCCCAAACATTGACGAATTCACACGGAAATTGCGTCGCTGTGAAATACGAGTACTATGTGTTCTAAGACATTTCCTTCTAAATCGAGTAACGTTTCTATGGAAACGACAGGATTTTCTTTTGGGATACGACAATCACATTTCCGATCCATTAATCATTCTTTACTGCATCCCTCACTCCCAAACATTGACGAATTCACACTGAAATTCCGTCCTGTGAAATACGAGTACTATGTGTTCTAAGACATTTCCTTCTAAATCGAGTAACGTTTCTATGGAAACGACAGGATTTTCTTTTGGGATACGACAATCACATTTCCGATCCACTAATCGTTCTTTACTGCATCCCTCACTCCCAAACATTGACGAATTCACACGGAAATTGCGTCGCTGTGAAATACGAGTACTATGTGTTCTAAGACATTTCCTTCTAAGTCGAGTAACGTTTCTATGGAAACAACAGGATTTTCTTTTGGGATACGACAATCTCATTTCCGATCCACTAATCCTTCTTTACAGCATCCCTCACTCCCAAACATTGACGAATTCACACGGAAATTGCGTCGCTGTGAAATACGAGTACTATGTGTTCTAAAACATTTCCTTCTAAATCGAGTAACGTTTCTATGGAAACGACAGGATTTTCTTTTGGGATACGACAATCACATTTCCGATCCATTAATCATTCTTTACTGCATCCCTCACTCCCAAACATTGACGAATTCACACGGAAATTCCGTCCTGTGAAATACGAGTACTATGTGTTCTAAGACATTTCCTTCTAAATCGAGTAACGTTTCTATGGAAACGACAGGATTTTCTTTTGGGATACGACAATCACATTTCCGATCCACTAATCGTTCTTTACTGCATCCCTCACTCCCAAACATTGACGAATTCACACGGAAATTGCGTCGCTGTGAAATACGAGTACTATGTGTTCTAAGACATTTCCTTGTAAGTCGAGTAACGTTTCTATGGAAACAACAGGATTTTCTTTTGGGATACGACAATCTCATTTCCGATCCACTAATCCTTCTTTACTGCATCCCTCACTCCCAAACATTGACGAATTCACGCGGAAATTGCGTCGCTGTGAAATACGAGTACTATGTGTTCTAAGACATTTCCTTCTAAATCGAGTAACGTTTCTATGGAAACGACAGGATTTTCTTTTGGGATACGACAATCACATTTCCGATCCACTAATCCTTCTTTACTGCATCAATCACTCATAAAAACATTGACGAATTCACACGGAAATTCCGGCGCTGTGAAATACGAGTACTATGTGTTCTAAGACATTTCCTTCTAAATCGAGTTACGTTTCTATGGAAACGACAGGATTTTCTTTTGGGATACGACAATCACATTTCCGATCCACTAATCGTTCTTTACTGCATCCCTCACTCCCAAACATTGACGAATTCACACGGAAATTGCGTCGCTGTGAAATACGAGTACTATGTGTTCTAAGACATTTCCTTCTAAATCGAGTAACGTGTCTATGGAAACGACAGGATTTTCTATTGGGATACGACAATCTCATTTCCGATCCACTAATCCTTCTTTACTGCATCCCTCACTCCCAAACATTGACGATTTCACACGGAAATTCCGTCGCTGTGAAATACGAGTACTATGTGTTCTAAGACATTTCCTTCTAAATCGAGTAACGGTCCTATGGAAACGACAGGATTTTCTTTTGGGATACGACAATCACATTTCCGATCCACTAATCGTTCTTTACTGCATCCCTCACTCCCAAACATTGACGAATTCACACGGAAATTGCGTCGCTTTGAAATACGAGTACTATGTGTTCTAAGACATTTCCTTCTAAATCGAGTAACGTTTCTATGGAAACGACAGGATTTTCTTTTGGGATACGACAATCACATTTCCGATCCACTAATCGTTCTTTACAGCATCCCTCACTCCCAAACATTGACGAATTCACACGGAAATTGCGTCGCTGTGAAATACGAGTACTATGTGTTCTAAGACATTTCCTTCTAAATCGAGTAACGTTTCTATGGAAACGACAGGATTTTCTTTTGGGATACGACAATCACATTTCCGATCCATTAATCATTCTTTACTGCATCCCTCACTCCCAAACATTGACGAATTCACACGGAAATTCCGTCCTGTGAAATACGAGTACTATGTGTTCTAAGACATTTCCTTCTAAATCGAGTAACGTTTCTATGGAAACGACAGGATTTTCTTTTGGGATACGACAATCACATTTCCGATCCACTAATCGTTCTTTACTGCATCCCTCACTCCCAAACATTGACGAATTCACACGGAAATTGCGTCGCTGTGAAATACGAGTACTATGTGTTCTAAGACATTTCCTTCTAAGTCGAGTAACGTTTCTATGGAAACAACAGGATTTTCTTTTGGGATACGACAATCTCATTTCCGATCCACTAATCCTTCTTTACTGCATCCCTCACTCCCAAACATTGACGAATTCACACGGAAATTCCGTCGCTGTGAAATACGAGTACTATGCGTTCTAAGACATTTCCTTCTAAATCGAGTAACGTTTCTATGGAAACGACAGGATTTTCTTTTGGGATACGACAATCACATTTCAAATCCACTAATCGTTCTTTACTGCATCCCTCACTCCCAAACATTGACGAATTCACACGGAAATTGCGTCGCTGTGGAATACGAGTACTATGTGTTCTAAGACATTTCCTTCTAAATCGAGTAACGTTTCTATGGAAACGACAGGATTTTCTTTTGGGATACGACAATCACATTTCCGATCCACTAATCGTTCTTTACTGCATCCCTCACTCCCAAACATTGACGAATTCACACGGATATTGCGTCGCTGTGAAATACGAGTACTATGTGTTCTAAGACATTTCCTTCTAAATCGAGTAACGTTTCTATGGAAACGACAGGATTTTCTGTTGGGATACGACAATCTCATTTCCGATCCACTAATCCTACTTTACTGCATCCCTCACTCCCAAACATTGACGAATTCACACGGAAATTGCGTCGCTGTGAAATACGAGTACCATGTGTTCTAAGACATTTCCTTCCAAATCGAGTAACGTTTCTATGGAAACGACAGGATTTTCTATTGGGATACGACAATCTCATTTCCGATCCACTAATCCTTCTTTACTGCATCCCTCACTCCCAAACATTGACGAATTCACACGGAAATTCCGTTGCTGTGAAATACGAGTACTATGTGTTCTAAGACCTTTACTTCTAAATCGAGTAACGGTCCTATGGAAACGACAGGATTTTCTTTTGGGATACGACAATCACATTTCCGATCCACTAATCGTTCTTTACTGCATCCCTCACTCCCAAACATTGACGAATTCACACGGAAATTGCGTCGCTGTGAAATACGAGTACTATGTGTTCTAAGACATTTCCTTCTAAATCGAGTAACGTTTCTATGGAAACGACAGGATTTTCTTTTGGGATACGACAATCACATTTCCGATCCACTAATCGTTCTTTACAGCATCCCTCACTCCCAAACATTGACGAATTCACACGGAAATTGCGTCGCTGTGAAATACGAGTACTATGTGTTCTAAGACATTTCCTTCTAAATCGAGTAACGTTTCTATGGAAACGACAGGATTTTCTTTTGGGATACGACAATCACATTTGCGATCCATTAATCATTCTTTACTGCATCCCTCACTCCCAAACATTGACGAATTTACACGGAAATTCCGTCGCTGTGAAATACGAGTACTATGTGTTCTAAGACATTTCCTTCTAAATCGAGTAACGTTTCTATGGAAACGACAGGATTTTCTTTTGGGATACGACAATCACATTTCCGATCCACTAATCGTTCTTTACTGCATCCCTCACTCCCAAACATTGACGAATTCTCACGGAAATTGCGTCGCTGTGAAATACGAGTACTATGTGTTCTAAGACGTTTCCTTCTAAGTCGAGTAACGTTTCTATGGAAACAACAGGATTTTCTTTTGGGATACGACAATCACATTTCCGATCCACTAATCCTTCTTTACTGCATCCCTCACTCCCAAACATTGACGAATTCACACGGAAATTCCGTCGCTGTGAAATACGAGTACTATGCGTTCTAAGACATTTCCTTCTAAATCGAGTAACGTTTCTATGGAAACGACAGGATTTTCTTTTGGGATACGACAATCACATTTCCGATCCACTAATCGTTCTTTACTGCATCCCTCACTCCCAAACATTGACGGATTCACACGGAAATTGCGTCGCTGGGGAATACGAGTACTATGTGTTCTAAGACATTTCCTTATAAATCGAGTAACGTTTCTATGGAAACGACAGGATTTTCTTTTGGGATACGATAATCACATTTCCGATCCACTAATCGTTCGTTACTGCATCCCTCACTCCCAAACATTGACGAATTCACACGGAAATTGCGTCGCTGTGAAATACGAGTACTATGTGTTCTAAGACATTTCCTTCTAAATCGAGTAACGTTTCTATGGAAATGACAGGATTTTCTTTTGGGATACGACAATCACATTTCCGATCCACTAATCCTTCTTTACTGCATCAATCACTCATAAAAACATTGACGAATTCACACGGAAATTCCGGCGCTGTGAAATACGAGTACTATGTGTTCTAAGACATTTCCTTCTAAATCGAGTTACGTTTCAATGGAAACGACAGGATTTGCTGTTGGGATACGACAATCACATTTCCGATCCACTAATCCTTCTTTACTGCATCCCTCACTCCCAAACATTGACGAATTCACGCGGAAATTGCGTCGCTGTGAAATACGAGTACTATGTGTTCTAAGACATTTCCTTCTAAATCGAGTAACGTTTCTATGGAAACGACAGGATTTTCTTTTGGGATACGACAATCACATTTCCGATCCACTAATCCTTCTTTACTGCATCAATCACTCATAAAAACATTGACGAATTCACACGGAAATTCCGGCGCTGTGAAATACGAGTACTATGTGTTCTAAGACATTTCCTTCTAAATCGAGTTACGTTTCTATGGAAACGACAGGATTTTCTTTTGGGATACGACAATCACATTTCCGATCCACTAATCGTTCTTTACTGCATCCCTCACTCCCAAACATTGACGAATTCACACGGAAATTGCGTCGCTGTGAAATACGAGTACTATGTGTTCTAAGACATTTCCTTCTAAATCGAGTAACGTGTCTATGGAAACGACAGGATTTTCTATTGGGATACGACAATCTCATTTCCGATCCACTAATCCTTCTTTACTGCATCCCTCACTCCCAAACATTGACGAATTCACACGGAAATTCCGTCGCTGTGAAATACGAGTACTATGTGTTCTAAGACATTTCCTTCTAAATCGAGTAACGGTCCTATGGAAACGACAGGATTTTCTTTTGGGATACGACAATCACATTTCCGATCCACTAATCGTTCTTTACTGCATCCCTCACTCCCAAACATTGACAAATTCACACGGAAATTGCGTCGCTGTGAAATACGAGTACTATGTGTTCTAAGACATTTCCATCTAAATCGAGTAACGTTTCTATGGAAACGACAGGATTTTCTTTTGGGATACGACAATCTCATTTCCGATCCACTACTCCTTCTTTACTGCATCCCTCACTCCCAAACATTGACGAATTCACACGGAAATTGCGTCGCTGTGAAATACGAGTACTATGTGTTCTAAGACATTTCCTTCTAAATCGAGTAACGTTTCTATGGAAACGACAGGATTTTTTTTTGGGATACGACAATCACATTTCCGATCCACTAATCGTTCTTTACTGCATCCCTCACTCCCAAACATTGACGAATTCACACGGAAATTGCGCCGCTGTGAAATACGAGTACTATGTGTTCTAAGACATTTCCTTCTAAATCGAGTAACGTTTCTATGGAAACGACAGGATTTTCTTTTGGGATACGACAATCACATTTCCGATCCACTAATCGTTCTTTACTGCATCCCTCACTCCCAAACATTGACGAATTCACACGGAAATTGCGTCGCTGTGAAATACGAGTACTATGTGTTCTAAGACATTTCCTTCTAAATCGAGTAACGTTTCTATGGAAACGACAGGGTTATCTTTTGGGATACGACAATCACATTTCCGATCCACTAATCCTTCTTTACTGCATCCCTCACTCATAAAAACATTGACGAATTCACACGGAAATTCCGGCGCTGTGAAATACGAGTACTATGTGGTCTAAGACATTTCCTTCTAAATCGAGTTACGTTTCTATGGAAACGACAGGTTTTTCTTTTGGGATACGGCAATCACATTTCCGATCCACTAATCGTTCTTTACTGCATCCCTCACTCCCAAACATTGACGAATTCACACGGAAATTGCGTCGCTGTGAAATACGAGTACTATGTGTTCTAAGACATTTCCTTCTAAATCGAGTAACATTTCTATGGAAACGACAGGATTTCCTTTTGGGATACGACAATCACATTTCCGATCCACTAATCGTTCTTTACTGCATCCCTCACTCCCAAACATTGACGAATTCACACGGAAATTCCGTCGCTGTGAAATACGAGTACTATGTGTTCTAAGACGTTTACTTCTAAATCGAGTAACGTTTCTATGGAAACGACAGGATTTTCTTTTGGGATACGACAATCACATTTCCGATCCACTAATCGTTCTTTTCTGCATCCCTCACTCCCAAACACTGACGAATTCACACGGAAATTGCGTCGCTGTGAAATACGAGTACTATGTGTTCTAAGACATTTCCTTCTAAATCGAGTAACGTTTCTATGGAAACGACAGGATTTTCTTTTGGGATGCGACAATCTCATTTCCGATCCACTACTCCATCTTTACTGCATCCCTCACTCCCAAACATTGACGAATTCACACGGAAATTCCGTCGCTGTGAAATACGAGTACTATGTGTTCTAAGACATTTCCTTCTAAATCGAGTAACGTTTCTATGGAAACGACAATATTTTCTTTTGGGATACGACAATCACATTTCCGATCCACTAATCGTTCTTTACTGCATCCCTCACTCCCAAACATTGACGAATTCACACGGAAATTGCGTCGCTGTGAAATACGAGTACTATGTGTTCTAAGACATTTCCTTCTAAATCGAGTAACGTTTCTATGGAAACGACAGGATTTTCTTTTGGGATACGACAATCACATTTCCGATCCACTAATCGTTCTTTACTGCATCCCTCACTCCCAAACATTGACGAATTCACACGGATATTGCGTCCCTGTGAAATACGAGTACTATGTGTTCTAAGACATTTCCTTCTAAATCGAGTAACGTTTCTATGGAAACGACAGGATTTTCTTTTGGGTTACGACAATCTCATTTCCGATCCACTAATCCTTCTTTACTGCATCCCTCACTCCCAAACATTGACGAATTCACACGGAAATTGCGTCGCTGTGAAATACGAGTACTATGTGTTCTAAGACATTTCCTTCTAAATCGAGTAACGTTTCTATGGAAACGACAGGATTTTCTTTTGGGATACGATAATCACATTTCCGATCCACTAATCGTTCGTTACTGCATCCCTCACTCCCAAACATTGACGAATTCACACGGAAATTGCGTCGCTGTGAAATACGAGTACTATGTGTTCTAAGACATTTCCTTCTAAATCGAGTAACGTTTCTATGGAAACGACAGGATTTTCTTTTGGGATACGACAATCACATTTCCGATCCACTAATCCTTCTTTACTGCATCAATCACTCATAAAAACATTGACGAATTCACACGGAAATTCCGGCGCTGTGAAATACGAGTACTATGTGTTCTAAGACATTTCCTTCTAAATCGAGTTACGTTTCTATGGAAACGACAGGATTTTCTTTTGGGATACGACAATCACATTTCCGATCCACTAATCGTTCTTTACTGCATCCCTCACTCCCAAACATTGACGAATTCACGCGGAAATTGCGTCGCTGTGAAATACGAGTACTATGTGTTCTAAGACATTTCCTTCTAAATCGAGTAACGTTTCTATGGAAACGACAGGATTTTATTTTGGGATACGACAATCACATTTCCGATCCACTAATCCTTCTTTAATGCATCAATCACTCATAAAAACATTGACGAATTCACACGGAAATTCCGGCGCTGTGAAATACGAGTACTATGTGTTCTAAGACATTTCCTTCTAAATCGAGTAACGTTTCTATGGAAACGACAGGATTTTCTTTTGGGTTACGACAATCACATTTCCGATCGACTAATCGTTCTTTACTGCATCCCTCACTCCCAAACATTGACGAATTCACACGGAAATTGCGTCGCTGTGAAATACGAGTACTATGTGTTCTAAGACATTTCCTTCTAAATCGAGTAACGTGTCTATGGAAACGACAGGATTTTCTATTGGGATACGACAATCTCATTTCCGATCCACTAATCCTTCTTTACTGCATCCCTCACTCCCAAACATTGACGAATTCACACGGAAATTCCGTCGCTGTGAAATACGACTACTATGTGTTCTAAGACATTTCCTTCTAAATCGAGTAACGTTTCCATGGAAACGACAGGATTTTCTTTTGGGATACGACAATCACATTTCCGATCCACTAATAGTTCTTTACTGCATCCCTCACTCCCAAACATTGACGAATTCACACGGAAATTGCGTCGCTGTGAAATACGAGTACTATGTGTTCTAAGACATTTCCTTCTAAATCGAGTAACGTTTCTATGGAAACGACAGGATTTTCTTTTGGGATACGACAATCACATTTCCGATCCACTAATCGTTCTTTACAGCATCCCTCACTCCCAAACATTGACGAATTCACACGGAAATTGCGTCGCTGTGAAATACGAGTACTATGTGTTCTAAGACATTTCCTTCTAAATCGAGTAACGTTTCTATGGAAACGACAGGATTTTCTTTTGGGATACGACAATCACATTTCCGATCCATTAATCATTCTTTACTGCATCCCTCACTCCCAAACATTGACGAATTCACACGGAAATTCCGTCGCTGTGAAATACGAGTACTATGTGTTCTAAGACATTTCCTTCTAAATCGAGTAACGTTTCTATGGAAACGACAGGATTTTCTTTTGGGATACGACAATCACATTTCCGATCCACTAATCGTTCTTTACTGCATCCCTCACTCCCAAAAATTGACGAATTCACACGGAAATTGCGTCGCTGTGAAATACGAGTACTATGTGTTCTAAGACATTTCCTTCTAAGTCGAGTAACGTTTCTATGGAAACAACAGGATTTTCTTTTGGGATACGACAATCTCATTTCCGATCCACTAATCCTTCTTTACTGCATCCCTCACTCCCAAACATTGACGAATTCACACGGAAATTCCGTCGCTGTGAAATACGAGTACTATGCGTTCTAAGACATTTCCTTCTAAATCGAGTAACGTTTCTATGGAAACGACAGGATTTTCTTTTGGGATACGACAATCACATTTCCGATCCACTAATCGTTCTTTACTGCATCCCTCACTCCCAAACATTGACGAATTCACACGGAAATTGCGTCGCTGTGGAATACGAGTACTATGTGTTCTAAGACATTTCCTTCTAAATCGAGTAACGTTTCTATGGAAACGACAGGATTTTCTTTTGGGATACGACAATCACATTTCCGATCCACTAATCGTTCTTTACTGCATCCCTCACTCCCAAACATTGACGAATTCACACGGATATTGCGTCGCTGTGAAATACGAGTACTATGTGTTCTAAGACATTTCCTTCTAAATCGAGTAACGTTTCTATGGAAACGACAGGATTTTCTTTTGGGATACGACAATCTCATTTCCGATCCACTAATCCTTCTTTACTGCATCCCTCACTCCCAAACATTGACGAATTCACACGGAAATTGCGTCGCTGTGAAATACGAGTACTATGTGTTCTAAGACATTTCCTTCCAAATCGAGTAACGTTTCTATGGAAACGACAGGATTTTCTTTTGGGATACGACAATCTCATTTCCGATCCACTAATCGTTCTTTACTGCATCCCTCACTCCCAAACATTGACGAATTCACACGGAAATTGCGTCGCTGTGAAATACGAGTACTATGTGTTCTAAGACATTTCCTTCTAAATCGAGTAACGTTTCTATGGAAACGACAGGATTTTCTTTTGGGATACGACAATCACATTTCCGATCCACTAATCCTTCTTTACTGCATCCCTCACTCCCAAACATTGACGAATTCACACGGAAATTCCGTCGCTGTGAAATACGAGTACTATGTGTTCTAAGACATTTCCTTCTAAATCGAGTAACGTTTCTATGGAAACGACAGGATTTTCTTTTGGGATACGACAATCACATTTCCGATCCACTAATCGTTCTTTACGGCATCCCTCACTCCCAAACATTGACGAGTTCACACGGAAATTGCGTCGCTGTGAAATACGAGTACTATGTGTTCTAAGACATTTCCTTCTAAATCGAGTAACGTTTCTATGGAAACGACAGGATTTTCTTTTGGGATACGACAATCTCATTTCCGATCCACTAATCCTTCTTTACTGCATCCCTCACTCCCAAACATTGACGAATTCACACGGAAATTCCGTCGCTGTGAAATACGAGTACTATGTGTTCTAAGACATTTCCTTCTAAATCGAGTAACGTTTCTATGGAAACGACAGGATTTTCTTTTGGGATACGACAATCACATTTCCGATCCACTAATCGTTCTTTACTGCATCCCTCACTCCCAAACATTGACGAATTCACACGG
This sequence comes from Schistocerca piceifrons, assembly GCF_021461385.2. NCBI lineage: Eukaryota > Metazoa > Arthropoda > Insecta > Orthoptera > Acrididae > Schistocerca > Schistocerca piceifrons. Next base: position 603,125,892 of record NC_060144.1, on the reverse strand, counting down.
AAATTGCGGCCCTGTGAAATACGAGTACTATGTGTTCTAAGATATTTCCTTCTAAATCGAGTAACGTTTCTATGGAAACGACATGAATTTCTTTTGGGATACGACAATCACATTTCCGATCCACTAATCGTTCTTTACTGCATCCCTCACTCCCAAACATTGACGTATTCACACGGAAATTGCGTCGCTGTGAAATACGAGTACTATGTGTTCTAAGACATTTCCTTCTAAATCGAGTAACGTTTCTATGGAAACGACAAGATTTTCTTTTGGGATACGACAATCACATTTCCGATCCACTAATCATTCTTTACTGCATCCCTCACTCCCAAACATTGACGAATTCACACGGAAATTGCGTCGCTGTGAAATACGAGTACTATGTGTTCTAAGACATTTCCTTCTAAATCGAATAACGTTTCTATGGAAACGACAGGATTTTTTTTTTGGGATACGACAATCACATTTCCGATCCACTAATCGTTTTTTACTGCATCCCTCACTCCAAAACATTGACGAATTCACACGGAAATTTCGTCGCTTTGAAATACGAGTACTATGTGTTCTAAGACATTTCCTTCTAAATCGAGTAACGTTTCTATGGAAACGACAGGATTTTCTTTTGGGATACGACAATAACATTTCCGATCAACTAATCGTTCTTTACTGCATCCCTCACTCCCAAACATTGACGAATTCACACGGAAATTGCGTCGCTATGAAATACGAGTACTATGTGTTCTAAGACATTTCCTTCTAAATGGAGTAACGTTTCAATGGAAACGACAGGATTCTCTTTTGGGATACGACAATCACATTTCCGATCCACTAATCGTTCTTTACTGCATCCCTCACTCCCAAACATTGACGAATTCACACGGAAATTGCGTCGCTATGAAATACGAGTACTATGTGTTCCAAGACATTTCCTTCTAAATCGAGTAACCTTTCTATGGAAACGACAGGATTTTCTTTTGGGATACGACAATCACATTTCAGATCCACTAATCGTTCTTTACTGCATCCCTCACTCCCAAACATTGACGAATTCACACGGAAGTTGCGTCGCTATGAAATACGAGTACTATGTGTTCTAAGACATTTCCTTCTAAATCGAGTAACGTTTCTATGGAAACGACAGGATTTTCTTTTGGGATACGACAATCACATTTCAGATCCACTAATCGTTCTTTACTGCATCCCTCACTCCCAAACATTGACGAATTCACACGGAAATTGCGTCGCTTTCAAATACGAGTACTATGTGTTCTAAGACATTTCCTTCTAAATCGAGTAACGTTTCTATGGAAACGACATAATTTTCTTTTGGGATACGACAATCACATATCCGATCCACTAATCGTTCTTTTCAGCATCCCTCACTCGCAAACATTGACGAATTCACACGGAAATTGCGTCGCTATGAACTACGAGTACTATGTGTTCTAAGACATTTCCTTCAAAATCGAGTAACGTTTCTATGGAAACGACAGGATTTTCTTTTGGGATACGACAATCACATTTCCGATCCACTAATCGTTCTTTACTGCATCCCTCACTCCCAAACATTGACGAATTCACACGGAAATTGCGTCGCTATGAAATACGAGTACTATGTGTTCTAAGACATTTCCTTCTAAATCGAGTAACGTTTCTATGGAAACGACAGGATTTTCTTTTGGGATACGACAATCACATTTCCGATCCACTAATCGTTCTTTACTGCATCCCTCACTCCCAAACATTGACGAATTCACACGGAAGTTGCGTCGCTATGAAATACGAGTACCATGTGTTCTAAGGCATTTCCTTCTAAATCGATTAACTTTTCTATGGAAACGACAGGATTTTCTTTTGGGATACGACAATCACATTTCAGATCCACTAATCGTTCTTTACTGCATCCCTCACTCCCAAACATTGACGAATTCACACGGAAATTGCGTCGCTATGAAATACGAGTACTATGTGTTCTAAGACATTTCCTTCTAAATCGAGTAACGTTTCTATGGAAACGACAGGATTTTCTTTTGGGATACGACAATCACATTTCCGATCCACTAATCGTTTTTTACTGCATCCCTCACTCCCAAACATTGACGAATTCACACGGATATTGCGTCGCTATGAAATACGAGTACTATGTGTTCTAAGACATTTCCTTCTAAATCGAGTAACGTTTCTATGGAAACGACAGGATTTTCTTTTGGGATACGACAATCACATTTCCGATTCACTAATCGTTCTTTACTGCATCCCTCACTCCCAAACATTGACGAATTCACACCGAAGTTGCGTCGCTATGAAATACGAGTACTATGTGTTCTAAGACATTTCCTTCTAAATCGAGTAACGTTTGTATGGAAACGACAGGATTTTCTTTTGGGATACGACAATCACATTTCCGATCCACTGACCGTTCTTTACTGCATCCCTCACTCCCAAACATTGACGAATTCACACGGAAAATGCGTCGCTATGAAATACGAGTACTATGTGTTCTAAGACATTTCCTTCTAAATCGAGTAACGTTTCTATGGAAACGACAGGATTTTCTTTTGGGATACGACAATCACATTTCCGATCCACTAATCGTTCTTTACTGCATCCCTCACTCCCAAACATTGACGAATTCACACGGAAGTTGCGTCGCTATGAAATACGAGTACTATATGTTCTAAGACATTTCCTTCTAAAACGATTAACGTTTCTATGGAAACGACAGGATTTTCTTTTGGGATACGACAATCACATTTCAGATCCACTAATCGTTCCTTACTGCATCCCTCACTCCCAAACATTGACGAATTCACACGGAAATTGCGTCGCTATGAAAAACGAGTACTATGTGTTCTAAGACATTTCCTTCTAAATCGAGTAACGTATCTATGGAAACGACAGGATTTTCTTTTGGGATACGACAATCACATTTCCGATCCACTAATCGTTCTTTACTGCATCCCTCACTCCCAAACATTGACGAATTCACACGGATATTGCGTCGCTATGAAATACGAGTACTATGTGTTCTAAGACATTTCCTTCTAAATCGAGTAACGTTTCTATGGAAACGACAGGATTTTCTTTTGGGATACGACAATCACATTTCCGATCCACTAATCGTTCTTTACTGCATCCCTCACTCCCAAACATTGACGAATTCACACGGAAGTTGCGTCGCTATGAAATACGAGTACTATGTGTTCTAAGGCATTTCCTTCTAAATCGAGTAACGTTTCTATGGAAACGACAGGATTTTCTTTTGGGATACGACAATCACATTTCAGATCCACTAATCGTTCTTTACTGCATCCCTCACTCCCAAACATTGACGAAATCACACGGAAATTGCGTCGCTTAGAAATACGAGTACTATGTGTTCTAAGACATTTCCTTCTAAATCAAGTAACGTTTCTATGGAAACGACATAATTTTCTTTTGGGATACGACAATCACATTTCCGATCCACTAATCGTTCATTGGTGCATCCCTCACTCCCAAACATTGACGAATTCACACGGAAATTGCGTCGCTGTGAAATACGAGTACTATGTGTTCTGAGACATTTCCTTCTAAATCGAGTAACGTTTCTATGGAAACGACAGGATTCTCTTTTGGGATACGACAATCACATTTCCGATCTGCTAATCGTTCTTTACTGCGTCCCTCACTCCCAAACATTGACGAATTCACACGGAAATTGCGTCGCTATGAAATACGAGTACTATGTGTTCTAAGACATTTCCTTCCAAATCGAGTAACGTTTCCATGGAAACGACAGGATTTTCTTTTGGGTTACGACAATCACATTTCAGATCCACTAATCGTTCTTTACTGCATCCCTCACTCCCAAACATTGACGAATTCACACGGAAATTGCGTCGCTTTGAAATACGAGTACTATGTGTTCTAAGACATTTCCTTCTAAATCGAGTAACGTTTCTATGGAAACGACATAATTTTCTTTTGGGATACGACAATCACATTTCCGATCCACTAATCGTTCTTTACAGCATCCCTCACTCGCAAACATTGACGAATTCACACGGAAATTGCGTCGCTATGAAATACGAGTACTATGTGTTCTAAGACATTTCCTTCTAAATCGAGTAACGTTTCTATGGAAACGAAAGGATTTTCTTTTGGGATACGACAATCACATTTCCGATCCACTAATCGTTCATTACTGCATCCCTCACTCCCAAACATTGACGAATTCACACGGAAATTGCGTCGCTATGAAATACGAGTACTATGTGTTCTAAGACATTTCCTTCTAAATCGAGTAACGTTTCTATGGAAACGACAGGATTTTCTTTTGGGATACGACAATCACATTTCCGATCCACTAATCGTTCTTTACTGCATCCCTCACTCCCAAACATTGACGAATTCACACGAAAATTGCGTCGCTATGAAATACGAGTACTATGTGTTCTAAGACATTTCCTTCTAAATCGAGTAACGTTTCTATGGAAACGACAGGATTTTCTTTTGGGATACGACAATCACATTTCCGATCCACTGACCGTTCTTTACTGCATCCCTCACTCCCAAACATTGACGAATTCACACGGAAAATGCGTCGCTATGAAATACGAGTACTATGTGTTCTAAGACATTTCCTTCTAAATCGAGTAACGTTTCTATGGAAACGACAGGATTTTCTTTTGGGATATGACAATCACATTTCCGATCCACTAATCGTTCTTTACTGCATCCCTCACTCCCAAACATTGACGAATTCACACGGAAGTTGCGTCGCTATGAAATACGAGTACTATGTGTTCTAAGACATTTCCTTCTAAATCGATTATCGTTTCTATGGAAACGACAGGATTTTCTTTTGGGATACGACAATCACATTTCAGATCCACTAATCGTTCTTTACTGCATCCCTCACTCCCAAACATTGACGAATTCACACGGAAATTGCGTCGCTATGAAATACGAGTACTACGTGTTCTAAGCCATTTCCTTCTAAATCGAGTAACGTTTCTATGGAAACGACAGGATTTTCTTTTGGGATACGACAATCACATTTCCGATCCACTAATCGTTCTTTACTGCATCCCTCACTCCCAAACATTGACGAATTCACACGGATATTGCGTCGCTATGAAATACGAGTACAATGTGTTCTAAGACATTTCCTTCTAAATCGAGTAACGTTTCTATGGAAACGACAGGATTTTCTTTTGGGATACGACAATCACATTTCCGATCCACTAATCGTTCTTTACTGCATCCCTCACTCCCAAACATTGACGAATTCACACGGAAGTTGCGTCGCTATGAAATACGAGTACTATGTGTTCTAAGACATTTCCTTCTAAATCGAGTAACGTTTCTATGGAAACGACAGGATTTTCTTTTGGGATACGACAATCACATTTCAGATCCACTAATCGTTCTTTACTGCATCCCTCACTCCCAAACATTGACGAATTCACACGGAAATTGCGTCGCTTAGAAATACGAGTACTATGTGTTCTAAGACATTTCCTTCTAAATCGAGTAACGTTTCTATGGAAACGACATAATTTTCTTTTGGGATACGACAATCACATTTCCGATCCACTAATCGTTCATTGCTGCATCCCTCACTCCCAAACATTGACGAATTCACACGGAAATTGCGTCGCTGTGAAATACGAGTACTATGTGCTCTAAGACATTTCCTTCTAAATCGAGTAACGTTTCTATGGAAACGACAGGATTCTCTTTTGGGATACGACAATCACATTTCCGATCTGCTAATCGATCTTTACTGCATCCCTCACTCCCAAACATTGACGAATTCACACGGAAATTGCGTCGCTATGAAATACGAGGACTATGTGTTCTAAGACATTTCCTTCTAAATCGAGTAACGTTTCTATGGAAACGACAGGATTTTCTTTTGGGATACGACAATCACATTTCCGATCCACTAATCGTTCTTTACTGCATCCCTCCCTCCCAAACATTGACGAATTCACACGGAAGTTGCGTCGCTATGAAATACGAGTACTATGTGTTCTAAGACATTTCCTTCTAAATCGAGTAACGTTTCTATGGAAACGACAGGATTTTCTTTTGGGATACGACAATCACATTTCCGATCCACTAATCGTTCTTTACTGCATCCCTCACTCCCAAACATTGACGAATTCACACGGATATTGCGTCGCTATGAAATACGAGTACTATGTGTTCTAAGACATTTCCTTCTAAATCGAGTAACGTTTCTATGGAAACGACAGGATTTTCTTTTGGGATACGACAATCACATTTCCGATCCACTAATCGTTCTTTACTGCATCCCTCACTCCCAAACATTGACGAATTCACACGGAAGTTGCGTCGCTATGAAATACGAGTACTATGTGTTCTAAGGCATTTCCTTCTAAATCGAGTAACGTTTCTATGGAAACGACAGGATTTTCTTTTGGGATGCGACAATCACATTTCAGATCCACTAATCGTTCTTTACTGCATCCCTCACTCCCAAACATTGACGAAATCACACGGAAATTGCGTCGCTTAGAAATACGAGTACTATGTGTTCTAAGACATTTCCTTCTAAATCAAGTAACGTTTCTATGGAAACGACATAATTTTCTTTTGGGATACGACAATCACATTTCCGATCCACTAATCGTTCATTGGTGCATCCCTCACTCCCAAACATTGACGAATTCACACGGAAATTGCGTCGCTGTGAAATACGAGTACTATGCGTTCTGAGACATTTCCTTCTAAATCGAGTAACGTTTCTATGGAAACGACAGGATTCTCTTTTGGGATACGACAATCACATTTCCGATCTGCTAATCGTTCTTTACTGCGTCCCTCACTCCCAAACATTGACGAATTCACACGGAAATTGCGTCGCTATGAAATACGAGTACTATGTGTTCTAAGACATTTCCTTCCAAATCGAGTAACGTTTCCATGGAAACGACAGGATTTTCTTTTGGGTTACGACAATCACATTTCAGATCCACTAATCGTTCTTTACTGCATCCCTCACTCCCAAACATTGACGAATTCACACGGAAATTGCGTCGCTTTGAAATACGAGTACTATGTGTTCTAAGACATTTCCTTCTAAATCGAGTAACGTTTCTATGGAAACGACATAATTTTCTTTTGGGATACGACAATCACATTTCCGATGCACTAATCGTTCTTTACAGCATCCCTCACTCGCAAACATTGACGAATTCACACGGAAATTGCGTCGCTATGAAATACGAGTACTATGTGTTCTAAGAAATTTCCTTCTAAATCGAGTAACGTTTCTATGGAAACGAAAGGATTTTCTTTTGGGATACGACAATCACATTTCCGATCCACTAATCGTTCTTTACTGCATCCCTCACTCCCAAACATTGACGAATTCACACGGAAATTGCGTCGCTATGAAATACGAGTACTATGTGTTCTAAGACATTTCCTTCTAAATCGAGTAACGTTTCTATGGAAACGACAGGATTTTCTTTTGGGATACGACAACCTCATTTCCGATCCACTAATCGTTCTTTACTGCATCCCTCACTCCCAAACATTGACGAATTCACACGAAAATTGCGTCGCTATGAAATACGAGTACTATGTGATCTAAGACATTTCCTTCTAAATCGAGTAACGTTTCTATGGAAACGACAGGATTTTCTTTTGGGATACGACAATCACATTTCCGATCCACTGACCGTTCTTTACTGCATCCCTCACTCCCAAACATTGACGAATTCACACGGAAAATGCGTCGCTATGAAATACGAGTACTATGTGTTCTAAGACATTTCCTTCTAAATCGAGTAACGTTTCTATGGAAACGACAGGATTTTCTTTTGGGATATGACAATCACATTTCCGATCCACTAATCGTTCTTTACTGCATCCCTCACTCCCAAACATTGACGAATTCACACGGAAGTTGCGTCGCTATGAAATACGAGTACTATGTGTTCTAAGACATTTCCTTCTAAATCGATTATCGTTTCTATGGAAACGACAGGATTTTCTTTTGGGATACGACAATCACATTTCAGATCCACTAATCGTTCTTTACTGCATCCCTCACTCCCAAACATTGACGAATTCACACGGAAGTTGCGTCGCTATGAAATACGAGTACTATGTGTTCTAAGACATTTCCTTCTAAATCGAGTAACGTTTCTATGGAAACGACAGGATTTTCTTTTGGGATACGACAATCACATTTCAGATCCACTAATCGTTCTTTACTGCATCCCTCACTCCCAAACATTGACGAATTCACACGGAAATTGCGTCGCTTAGAAATACGAGTACTATGTGTTCTAAGACATTTCCTTCTAAATCGAGTAACGTTTCTATGGAAACGACATAATTTTCTTTTGGGATACGACAATCACATTTCCGATCCACTAATCGTTCATTGCTGCATCCCTCACTCCCAAACATTGACGAATTCACACGGAAATTGCGTCGCTGTGAAATACGAGTACTATGTGCTCTAAGACATTTCCTTCTAAATCGAGTAACGCTTCTATGGAAACGACAGGATTCTCTTTTGGGATACGACAATCACATTTCCGATCTGCTAATCGTTCTTTACTGCATCCCTCACTCCCAAACATTGACGAATTCACACGGAAATTGCGTCGCTATGAAATACGAGTACTATGTGTTCTAAGACATTTCCTTCTAAATCGAGTAACGTTTCTATGGAAACGACAGGATTTTCTTTTGGGATACGTCAATCACATTTCCGATCCACTAATCGTTCTTTACTGCATCCCTCACTCCCAAACATTGACGAATTCACACGGAAGTTGCGTCGCTATGAAATACGAGTACTATGTGTTCTAAGACATTTCCTTCTAAATCGAGTAACGTTTGTATGGAAACGACAGGATTTTCTTTTGGGATACGACAATCACATCTCCGATCCACTAATCATTCTTTACTGCATCCCTCACTCCCAAACATTGACGAATTCACACGGAAATTGCGTCGCTATGAAATACGAGTACTATGTGTTCTAAGACATTTCCTTCTAAATCGAGTAACGTTTCTATGGAAACGACAGGATTTTCTTTTGGGATACGACAATCACATTTCCGATCCACTAATCGTTCTTTACTGCATCCCTCACTCCCAAACATTGACGAATTCACACGGAAATTGCGTCGCTATGAAATACGAGTACTATGTGTTCTAAGACATTTCCTTCTAAATTGAGTTACGTTTCTATGGAAACGACAGGATTTTCTTTTGGGATACGACAATCACATTTCCGATCCACTAATCGTTCTTTACTGCATCCCTCACTCCCAAACATTGATGAATTCACACGGAAATTGCGTCGCTATGAAATACGAGTACTATGTGTTCTAAGACATTTCATTCTAAATCGAGTAACGTTTCTATGGAAACGACAGTATTTTCTTTTGGGGTACGACAATCACATTGCCGATCCACTAATCATTCTTCACTGCATCCCTCACTCCCAAACATTGACGAATTCACACGGAAATTGCGTCGCTATGAAATACGAGTACTATGTGTTCTAAGACATTTCCTTCTAATTCGAGTAACGTTTCTATGGAAACGACAGGATTTTCTTTTGGGATACGACAATCACATTTCCGATCCACTAATCGTTCTTTACTGCATCCCTCACTCCCAAATATTGACGAATTCACACGGAAGTTGCGTCGCTATGAAATGCGAGTTCTATGTGTTCTAAGACATTTCCTTCTAAATCGAGTAACGTTTCTATGGAAACGACAGGATTTTCTTTTGGGATACGACAATCACATTTCCGATCCACTAATCGTTCTTTACTGCATCCCTCACTCCCAAACATTGACGAATTCACACGGAAGTTGCGTCGCTATGAAATACGAGTACTATGTGTTCTAAGACATTTCCTTCTAAATCGAGTAACGTTTCTATGGAAACGACAGGATTTTCTTTTGGGATACGACAATCACATCTCCGATCCACTAATCGTTCTTTACTGCATCCCTCACTCCCAAATATTGACGAATTCACACGGAAGTTGCGTCGCTATGAAATGCGAGTTCTATGTGTTCTAAGACATTTCCTTCTAAATCGAGTAACGTTTCTATGGAAACGACAGGATTTTCTTTTGGGATACGACAATCACATTTCCGATCCACTAATCGTTCTTTACTGCATCCCTCACTCCCAAATATTGACGAATTCACACGGAAGTTGCGTCGCTATGAAATGCGAGTTCTATGTGTTCTAAGACATTTCCTTCTAAATCGAGTAACGTTTCTATGGAAACGACAGGATTTTCTTTTGGGATACGACAATCACATTTCCGATCCACTAATCGTTCTTTACTGCATCCCTCACTCTCAAATATTGACGAATTCACACGGAAGTTGCGTCGCTATGAAATGCGAGTTCTATGTGTTCTAAGACATTTCCTTCTAAATCGAGTAACGTTTCTATAAAAACGACAGGATTTTCTTTTAGGATACGACAATCTCATTCCCGATCCGCTAATCATTGTTTACTGCATCCCTCACTCCCAAACATTGACGAATTCACACGGAAATTGCGTCGCTATGAAATACGAGTACTATGTGTTCTAAGACATTTCCTTCTAAATCGAGTAACGTTTCTATGGAAACGACAGGATTTTCTTTTGGGATACGACAATCACATTTCCGATCCACTAATCGTTCTTTACTGCATCCCTCACTCCCAAACATTGACGAATTCACACGGAAATTGCGTCGCTATGAAATACGAGTACTATGTGTTCTAAGACATTTCCTTCTAAATCGAGTAACGTTTCTATGGGAACGACAGGATTTTCTTTTGGGATACGACAATCACATTTCCGATCCACTAATCGTTCTTTACTGCATCCCTCACTCCCAAACATTGACGAATTCACACGGAAATTGCGTCGCTATGAAATACGAGTACTATGTGTTCTAAGACATTTCCTTCTAAATTGAGTTACGTTTCTATGGAAACGACAGGATTTTCTTTTGGGATACGACAATCACATTTCCGATCCACTAATCGTTCTTTACTGCATCCCTCACTCCCAAACATTGACGAATTCACACGGAAATTGCGTCGCTATGAAATACGAGTACTATGTGTTCTAAGACATTTCCTTCTAAATCGAGTAACGTTTCTATGGAAACGACAGGATTTTCTTTTGGGGTACGACAATCACATTTCTGATCCACTTGTCATTCTTTACTGCATCCCTCACTCCCAAACATTGACGAATTGACACGGTAGTTGCGTCGCTATGAAATACGAGTACTATGTGTTCTAAGACATTTCCTTCTAAATCGAATAACGTTTCTATGGAAACGACAGGATTTTCTTTTGGGATACGACAATCACATTTCCGATCCACTAATCGTTCTTTGCTGCATCCCTCACTCCCAAACATTGACGAATTCACACGGAAATTGCGTCGCTATGAAATACGAGTACTATGTGTTCTAAGACATTTCCTTCTAAATTGAGTTACGTTTCTATGGAAACGACAGGATTTTCTTTTGGGATACGACAATCACATTTCCGATCCACTAATCGTTCTTTACTGCATCCCTCACTCCCAAACATTGACGAATTCACACGGAAATTGCGTCGCTATGAAATACGAGTACTATGTGTTCTAAGACATTTCCTTCTAAATCGAGTAACGTTTCTATTTAAACGACAGGATTTTCTTTTGGGGTACGACAATCACATTTCTGATCCACTTGTCATTCTTAACTGCATCCCTCACTCCCAAACATTGACGAATTGACACGGAAGTTGCGTCGCTATGAAATACGAGTACTATGTGTTCTAAGACATTTCCTTCTAAATCGAATAACGTTTCTATGGAAACGACAGGATTTTCTTTTGGGATACGACAATCACATTTCCGATCCACTAATCGTTCTTTGCTGCATCCCTCACTCCCAAACATTGACGAATTCACACGGAAATTGCGTCGCTGTGAAATACGAGTACTATGTGTTCTAAGACAATTCCTTCTAAATCGAGTAACGTTTCTATGGAAACGACAGGATTTTCTTTTGGGATACGACAATCACATTTCCGATCCACTAATCGTTCTTTACTGCATCCCTCACTCCCAAACATTGACGAATTCACACGGAAGTTGCGTCGCTATGAAATACGAGTACTATGTGTTCTAAGACATTTCCTTCTAAATCGAGTAACGTTTCTATGGAAACGACAGGATTTTCTTTTGGGATACGACAATCACATTTCCGATCCACTAATCGTTCTTTACTGCATCCCTCACTCCCAAACATTGACGAATTCACACGGAAGTTGCGTCGCTATGAAATACGAGTACTATGTGTTCTAAGACATTTCCTTCTAAATCGAGTAACGTTTCTATGGAAACGACAGGATTTTCTTTTGGGATACGACAATCACATCTCCGATCCACTAATCATTCTTTACGGCATCCCTCACTCCCAAACATTGACGAAATGACACGGAAATTGCGTCGCTATGAAATACGAGTACTTTGTGTTCTAAGACATTTCCTTCTAAATCGAGTAACGTTTCTATGGAAACGACAGGATTTTCTTTTGGGATACGACAATCACATTTCCGATCCACTAATCGTTCTTTACTGCATCCCTCACTCCCAAACATTGACGAATTCACACGGAAATTGCGTCGCTATGAAATACGAGTAATATGTGTTCTAAGACATTTCCTTCAAAATTGAGTTACGTTTCTATGGAAACGACAGGATTTTCTTTTGGGATACGACAATCACATTTCCGATCCACTAATCGTTCTTTACTGCATCCCTCACTCCCAAACATTGATGAATTCACACGGAAATTGCGTCGCTATGAAATACGAGTACTATGTGTTCTAAGACATTTCATTCTAAATCGAGTAACGTTTCTATGGAAACGACAGGATCTTCTTTTGGGGTACGACAATCACATTGCCGATCCACTAATCATTCTTCACTGCATCCCTCACTCCCAAACATTGACGAATTCACACGGAAATTGCGTCGCTATGAAATACGAGTACTATGTGTTCTAAGACATTTCCTTCTAATTCGAGTAACGTTTCTATGGAAACGACAGGATTTTCTTTTGGGATACGACAATCACATTTCCGATCCACTAATCGTTCTTTACTGCATCCCTCACTCCCAAATATTGACGAATTCACACGGAAGTTGCGTCGCTATGAAATGCGAGTTCTATGTGTTCTAAGACATTTCCTTCTAAATCGAGTAACGTTTCTATGGAAACGACAGGATTTTCTTTTGGGATACGACAATCACATTTCCGATCCACTAATCGTTCTTTACTGCATCCCTCACTCCCAAGCATTGACGAATTCACACGGAAATTGCGTCGCTGTGTAATACGAGTACTATGTGTTCTAAGACATTTCCTTCTAAATCGAGTAACGTTTCTATGGAAACGACAGGATTTTCTTTTGGGATACGACAAGCTCATTCCCGATCCACTAATCATTCTTCACTGCATCCCTCACTCCCAAACATTGACGAATTCACACGGAAATTGCGTCGCTATGAAATACGAGTACTATGTGTTCGAAGACATTTCCTTCTAATTCGAGTAACGTTTCTATGGAAACGACAGGATTTTCTTTTGGGATACGACAATCACATTTCCGATCCACTAATCGTTCTTTACTGCATCCCTCACTCCCAAATATTGACGAATTCACACGGAAGTTGCGTCGCTATGAAATGCGAGTTCTATGTGTTCTAAGACATTTCCTTCTAAATCGAGTAACGTTTCTATGGAAACGACAGGATTTTCTTTTGGGATACGACAATCACATTTCCGATCCACTAATCGTTCTTTACTGCATCCCTCACTCCCAAACATTGACGAATTCACACGGAAATTGCGTCGCTGTGAAGTACGAGTACTATGTGTTCTAAGACATTTCCTTCTAAATCGAGTAACGTTTCTATGGAAACGACAGGATTTTCTTTTGGGATACGACAATCTCATTCCCGATCCGCTAATCATTGTTTACTGCATCCCTCACTCCCAAACATTGACGAATTCACACGGAAATTGCGTCGCTATGAAATACGAGTACTATGTGTTCTAAGACATTTCCTTCTAAATCGAGTAACGTTTCTATGGAAACGACAGGATTTTCTTTTGGGATACGACAATCACATTTCCGATCCACTAATCGTTCTTTACTGCATCCCTCACTCCCAAACATTGACGAATTCACACGGAAATTGCGTCGCTATGAAATACGAGTACTATGTGTTCTAAGACATTTCCTTCTAAATCGAGTAACGTTTCTATGGAAACGACAGGATTTTCTTTTGGGATACGACAATCACATTTCCGATCCACTAATCGTTCTTTACTGCATCCCTCACTCCCAAACATTGACGAATTCACACGGAAATTGCGTCGCTATGAAATACGAGTACTATGTGTTCTAAGACATTTCCTTCTAAATTGAGTTACGTTTCTATGGAAACGACAGGATTTTCTTTTGGGATACGACAATCACATTTCCGATCCACTAATCGTTCTTTACTGCTTCCCTCACTCCCAAACATTGACGAATTCACACGGAAATTGTGTCGCTATGAAATACGAGTACTATGTGTTCTAATACATTTCCTTCTAAATCGAGTAACGTTTCTATGGAAACGACAGGATTTTCTTTTGGGGTACGACAATCACATTTCCGATCCACTTGTCATTCTTTACTGCATCCCTCACTCCCAAACATTGACGAATTGACACGGAAGTTGCGTCGCTATGAAATACGAGTACTATGTGTTCTAAGACATTTCCTTCTAAATCGAATAACGTTTCTATGGAAACGACAGGATTTTCTTTTGGGATACGACAATCACATTTCCGATCCACTAATCGTTCTTTGCTGCATCCCTCACTCCCAAACATTGACGAATTCACACGGAAATTGCGTCGCTGTGAAATACGAGTACTATGTGTTCTAAGACAATTCCTTCTAAATCGAGTAACGTTTCTATGGAAACGACAGGATTTTCTTTTGGGATACGACAATCACATTTCCGATCCACTAATCGTTCTTTACTGCATCCCTCACTCCCAAACATTGACGAATTCAAACGGAAGTTGCGTCGCTATGAAATACGAGTACTATGTGTTCTAAGACATTTCCTTCTAAATCGAGTAACGTTTCTATGGAAACGACAGGATTTTCTTTTGGGATACGACAATCACATTTCCGATCCACTAATCGTTCTTTACTGCATCCCTCACTCCCAAACATTGACGAATTCACACGGAAGTTGCGTCGCTATGAAATACGAGTACTATGTGTTCTAAGACATTTCCTTCTAAATCGAGTAACGTTTCTATGGAAACGACAGGATTTTCTTTTGGGATACGACAATCACATTTCCGATCCACTAATCGTTCTTTACTGCATCCCTCACTCCCAAGCATTGACGAATTCACACGGAAATTGCGTCGCTGTGAAATACGAGTACTATGTGTTCTAAGACATTTCCTTCTAAATCGAGTAACGTTTCTATGGAAACGACAGGATTTTCTTTTGGGATACGACAAGCTCATTCCCGATCCACTAATCATTCTTCACTGCATCCCTCACTTCCAAACATTGACGAATTCACACGGAAATTGCGTCGCTATGAAATACGAGTACTATGTGTTCTAAGACATTTCCTTCTAATTCGAGTAACGTTTCTATGGAAACGACAGGATTTTCTTTTGGGATACGACAATCACATTTCCGATCCACTAATCGTTCTTTACTGCATCCCTCACTCCCAAATATTGACGAATTCACACGGAAGTTGCGTCGCTATGAAATGCGAGTTCTATGTGTTCTAAGACATTTCCTTCTAAATCGAGTAACGTTTCTATGGAAACGACAGGATTTTCTTTTGGGATACGACAATCACATTTCCGATCCACTAATCGTTCTTTACTGCATCCCTCACTCCCAAACATTGACGAATTCACACGGAAATTGCGTCGCTGTGAAGTACGAGTACTATGTGTTCTAAGACATTTCCTTCTAAATCGAGTAACGTTTCTATGGAAACGACAGGATTTTCTTTTGGGATATGACTATCTCATTCCCGATCCGCTAATCATTGTTTACTGCATCCCTCACTCCCAAACATTGACGAATTCACACGGAAATTGCGTCGCTATGAAATACGAGTACTATGTGTTCTAAGACATTTCCTTCTAAATCGAGTAACGTTTCTATGGAAACGACAGGATTTTCTTTTGGGATACGACAATCACATTTCCGATCCACTAATCGTTCTTTACTGCATCCCTCACTCCCAAACATTGACGAATTCACACGGAAATTGCGTCGCTATGAAATACGAGTACTATGTGTTCTAAGACATTTCCTTCTAAATCGAGTAACGTTTCTATGGAAACGACAGGATTTTCTTTTGGGATACGACAATCACATTTCCGATCCACTAATCGATCTTTACTGCATCCCTCACTCCCAAACATTGACGAATTCACACGGAAATTGCGTCGCTATGAAATACGAGTACTATGTGTTCTAAGACATTTCCTTCTAAATTGAGTTACGTTTCTATGGAAACGACAGGATTTTCTTTTGGGATACGACAGTCACATTTCCGATCCACTAATCGTTCTTTACTGCATCCCTCACTCCCAAACATTGACGAATTCACACGGAAATTGTGTCGCTATGAAATACGAGTACTATGTGTTCTAATGCATTTCCTTCTAAATCGAGTAACGTTTCTATGGAAACGACAGGATTTTCTTTTGGGGTACGACAATCAAATTTCCGATCCACTTATCATTCTTTACTGCATCCCTCACTCCCAAACATTGACGAATTGACACGCAAGTTGCGTCGCTATGAAATACGAGTACTATGTGTTCTAAGACATTTCCTTCTAAATCGAATAACGTTTCTATGGAAACGACAGGATTTTCTTTTGGGATACGACAATCACATTTCCGATCCACTAATCGTTCTTTGCTGCATCCCTCACTCCCAAACATTGACGAATTCACACGGAAATTGCGTCGCTGTGAAATACGAGTACTATGTGTTCTAAGACAATTCCTTCTAAATCGAGTAACGTTTCTATGGAAACGACAGGATTTTCTTTTGGGATACGACAATCACATTTCCGATCCACTAATCGTTCTTTACTGCATCCCTCACTCCCAAACATTGACGAATTCACACGGAAGTTGCGTCGCTATGAAATACGAGTACTATGTGTTCTAAGACATTTCCTTCTAAATCGAGTAACGTTTCTATGGAAACGACAGGATTTTCTTTTGGGATACGACAATCACATTTCCGATCCACTAATCGTTCTTTACTGCATCCCTCACTCCCAAACATTGACGAATTCACACGGAAGTTGCGTCGCTATGAAATACGAGTACTATGTGTTCTAAGACATTTCCTTCTAAATCGAGTAACGTTTCTATGGAAACGACAGGATTTTCTTTTGGGATACGACAATCACATCTCCGATCCACTAATCATTCTTTACTGCATCCCTCACTCCCAAACATTGACGAATTCACACGGAAATTGCGTCGCTATGAAATACGAGTACTTTGTGTTCTAAGACATTTCCTTCTAAATCGAGTAACGTTTCTATGGAAACGACAGGATTTTCTTTTGGGATACGACAATCACATTTCCGATCCACTAATCGTTCTTTACTGCATCCCTCACTCCCAAACATTGACGAATTCACACGGAAATTGCGTCGCTATGAAATACGAGTACTATGTGTTCTAAGACATTTCCTTCTAAATTGAGTTACGTTTCTATGGAAACGACAGGATTTTCTTTTGGGATACGACAATCACATTTCCGATCCACTAATCGTTCTTTACTGCATCCCTCACTCCCAAACATTGATGAATTCACACGGAAATTGCGTCGCTATGAAATACGAGTACTATGTGTTCTAAGACATTTCATTCTAAATCGAGTAACGTTTCTATGGAAACGACAGGATTTTCTTTTGGGGTACGACAATAACATTGCCGATCCACTAATCATTCTTCACTGCATCCCTCACTCCCAAACATTGACGAATTCACACGGAAATTGCGTCGCTATGAAATACGAGTACTATTTGTTCTAAGACATTTCCTTCTAATTCGAGTAACGTTTCTATGGAAACGACAGGATTTTCTTTTGGGATACGACAATCACATTTCCGATCCACTAATCGTTCTTTACTGCATCCCTCACTCCCAAATATTGACGAATTGACACGGAAGTTGCGTCGCTATGAAATGCGAGTTCTATGTGTTCTAAGACATTTCCTTCTAAATCGAGTAACGTTTCTATGGAAACGACAGGATTTTCTTTTGGGATACGACAATCACATTTCCGATCCACTAATCGTTCTTTACTGCATCCCTCACTCCCAAGCATTGACGAATTCACACGGAAATTGCGTCGCTGTGAAATACGAGTACTATGTGTTCCAAGACATTTCCTTCTAAATCGAGTAACGTTTCTCTGGAAACGACAGGATTTTCTTTTGGGATACGACAAGCTCATTCCCGATCCGCTAATCATTGTTTACTGCATCCCTCACTCCCAAACATTGACGAATTCACACGGAAATTGCGTCGCTATGAAATACGAGTACTATGTGTTCTAAGACATTTCCTTCTAAATCGAGTAACGTTTCTATGGAAACGACAGGAATTTCTTTTGGGATACGACAATCACATTTCCGATCCACTAATCGTTCTTTACTGCATCCCTCACTCCCAAACATTGACGAATTCACACGGAAATTGCGTCGCTATGAAATACGAGTACTATGTGTTCTAAGACATTTCCTTCTAAATCGAGTAACGTTTCTATGGAAACGACAGGATTTTCTTTTGGGATACGACAATCACGTTTCCGATCCACTAATCGTTCTTTACTGCATCCCTCACTCCCAAACATTGACGAATTCACACGGAAATTGCGTCGCTATGAAATACGAGTACTATGTGTTCTAAGACATTTCCTTCTAAATTGAGTTACGTTTCTATGGAAACGACAGGATTTTCTTTTGGGATACGACAATCACATTTCCGATCCACTAATCGTTCTTTACTGCATCCCTCACTCCCAAACATTGACGAATTCACACGGAAATTGCGTCGCTATGAAATACGAGTACTATGAGTTCTAAGACATTTCCTTCTAAATCGAGTAACGTTTCTATGGAAACGACAGGATTTTCTTTTGGGGTACGACAATCACATTTCCGATCCACTAGTCATTCTTTACTGCATCCCTCACTCCCAAACATTGACGAATTGACACGGAAGTTGCGTCGCTATGAAATACGAGTATTATGTGTTCTAAGACATTTCCTTCTAAATCGAATAACGTTTCTATGGAAACGACAGGATTTTCTTTTGGGATACGACAATCACATTTCCGATCCACTAATCGTTCTTTGCTGCATCCCTCACTCCCAAACATTGACGAATTCACACGGAAATTGCGTCGCTGTGAAATACGAGTACTATGTGTTCTAAGACAATTCCTTCTAAATCGAGTAACGTTTCTATGGAAACGACAGGATTTTCTTTTGGGATACGACAATCACATTTCCGATCCACTAATCGTTCTTTACTGCATCCCTCACTCCCAAACATTGACGAATTCACACGGAAGTTGCGTCGCTATGAAATACGAGTACTATGTGTTCTAAGACATTTCCTTCTAAATCGAGTAACGTTTCTATGGAAACGACAGGATTCTCTTTTGGGATACGACAATCACATCTCCGATCCACTAATCATTCTTTACTGCATCCCTCACTCCCAAACATTGAAGAATTCACACGAAAATTGCGTCGCTATGAAATACGAGTACTATGTGTTCTAAGACATTTCCTTCTAAATCGAGTGACGTTTCTATGGAAACGACAGGATTTTCTGTTGGGATACGACAATCACATTTCCGATCCACTAATCGTTCTTTACTGCATCCCTCACTCCCAAACATTGACGAATTCACACGGAAATTGCGTCGCTATGAAATACGAGTACTATGTGTTCTAAGACATTTCCTTCTAAATTGAGTTACGTTTCTATGGAAACGACAGGATTTTCTTTTGGGATACGACAATCACATTTCCGATCCACTAATCGTTCTTTACTGCATCCCTCACTCCCAAACATTGACGAATTCACACGGAAGTTGCGTCGCTATGAAATACGAGTACTATGTGTTCTAAGACATTTCCTTCTAAATCGAGTAACGTTTCTATGGAAACGACAGGATTTTCTTTTGGGATACGACAATCACATTTCCGATCCACTAATCGTTCTTTACTGCATCCCTCACTCCCAAACATTGACGAATTCACACGGAAGTTGCGTCGCTATGAAATACGAGTACTATGTGTTCTAAGACATTTCCTTCTAAATCGAGTAACGTTTCTATGGAAACGACAGGATTTTCTTTTGGGATACGACAATCACATCTCCGATCCACTAATCATTCTTTACTGCATCCCTCACTCCCAAACATTGACGAATTCACACGGAAATTGCGTCGCTATGAAATACGAGTACTTTGTGTTCTAAGACATTTCCTTCTAAATCGAGTAACGTTTCTATGGAAACGACAGGATTTTCTTTTGGGATACGACAATCACATTTCCGATCCACTAATCGTTCTTTACTGCATCCCTCACTCCCAAACATTGACGAATTCACACGGAAGTTGCGTCGCTATGAAATACGAGTACTATGTGTTCTAAGACATTTCCTTCTAAATCGAGTAACGTTTCTATGGAAACGACAGGATTTTCTTTTGGGATACGACAATCACATTTCCGATCCACTAATCGTTCTTTACTGCATCCCTCACTCCCAAATATTGACGAATTGACACGGAAGTTGCGTCGCTATGAAATGCGAGTTCTATGTGTTCTAAGACATTTCCTTCTAAATCGAGTAACGTTTCTATGGAAACGACAGGATTTTCTTTTGGGATACGACAATCACATTTCCGATCCACTAATCGTTCTTTACTGCATCCCTCACTCCCAAGCATTGACGAATTCACACGGAAATTGCGTCGCTGTGAAATACGAGTACTATGTGTTCCAAGACATTTCCTTCTAAATCGAGTAACGTTTCTCTGGAAACGACAGGATTTTCTTTTGGGATACGACAAGCTCATTCCCGATCCGCTAATCATTGTTTACTGCATCCCTCACTCCCAAACATTGACGAATTCACACGGAAATTGCGTCGCTATGAAATACGAGTACTATGTGTGCTAAGACATTTCCTTCTAAATCGAGTAACGTTTCTATGGAAACGACAGGAATTTCTTTTGGGATACGACAATCACATTTCCGATCCACTAATCGTTCTTTACTGCATCCCTCACTCCCAAACATTGACGAATTCACACGGAAATTGCGTCGCTATGAAATACGAGTACTATGTGTTCTAAGACATTTCCTTCTAAATCGAGTAACGTTTCTATGGAAACGACAGGATTTTCTTTTGGGATACGACAATCACATTTCCGATCCACTAATCGTTCTTTACTGCATCCCTCACTCCCAAACATTGACGAATTCACACGGAAATTGCGTCGCTATGAAATACGAGTACTATGTGTTCTAAGACATTTCCTTCTAAATTGAGTTACGTTTCTATGGAAACGACAGGATTTTCTTTTGGGATACGACAATCACATTTCCGATCCACTAATCGTTCTTTACTGCATCCCTCACTCCCAAACATTGACGAATTCACACGGAAATTGCGTCGCTATGAAATACGAGTACTATGAGTTCTAAGACATTTCCTTCTAAATCGAGTAACGTTTCTATGGAAACGACAGGATTTTCTTTTGGGGTACGACAATCACATTTCCGATCCACTAGTCATTCTTTACTGCATCCCTCACTCCCAAACATTGACGAATTGACACGGAAGTTGCGTCGCTATGAAATACGAGTATTATGTGTTCTAAGACATTTCCTTCTAAATCGAATAACGTTTCTATGGAAACGACAGGATTTTCTTTTGGGATACGACAATCACATTTCCGATCCACTAATCGTTCTTTGCTGCATCCCTCACTCCCAAACATTGACGAATTCACACGGAAATTGCGTCGCTGTGAAATACGAGTACTATGTGTTCTAAGACAATTCCTTCTAAATCGAGTAACGTTTCTATGGAAACGACAGGATTTTCTTTTGGGATACGACAATCACATTTCCGATCCACTAATCGTTGTGTACTGCATCCCTCACTCCCAAACATTGACGAATTCACACGGAAGTTGCGTCGCTATGAAATACGAGTACTATGTGTTCTAAGACATTTCCTTCTAAATCGAGTAACGTTTCTATGGAAACGACAGGATTCTCTTTTGGGATACGACAATCACATCTCCGATCCACTAATCATTCTTTACTGCATCCCTCACTCCCAAACATTGAAGAATTCACACGAAAATTGCGTCGCTATGAAATACGAGTACTATGTGTTCTAAGACATTTCCTTCTAAATCGAGTGACGTTTCTATGGAAACGACAGGATTTTCTGTTGGGATACGACAATCACATTTCCGATCCACTAATCGTTCTTTACTGCATCCCTCACTCCCAAACATTGACGAATTCACACGGAAATTGCGTCGCTATGAAATACGAGTACTATGTGTTCTAAGACATTTCCTTCTAAATTGAGTTACGTTTCTATGGAAACGACAGGATTTTCTTTTGGGATACGACAATCACATTTCCGATCCACTAATCGTTCTTTACTGCATCCCTCACTCCCAAACATTGACGAATTCACACGGAAATTGCGTCGCTATGAAATACGAGTACTATGTGTTCTAAGACATTTCCTTCTAAATCGAGTAACGTTTCTATGGAAACGACAGGATTTTCTTTTGGGGTACGACAATCACATTTCCGATCCACTAGTCATTCTTTACTGCATCCCTCACTCCCAAACATTGACGAATTAACACGGAAGTTGCGTCGCTATGAAATACGAGTACTATGTGTTCTAAGACATTTCCTTCTAAATCGAATAACGTTTCTATGGAAACGACAGGATTTTCTTTTGGGATACGACAATCACATTTCCGATCCACTAATCGTTCTTTACTGCATCCCTCACTCCCAAACATTGACGAATTCACACGGAAATTGCGTCGCTGTGAAATACGAGTACTATGTGTTCTAAGACAATTCCTTCTACATCGAGTAACGTTTCTATGGAAACGACAGGATTTTCTTTTGGGATACGACAGTCACATTTCCGATCCACTAATCGTTCTTTACTGCATCCCTCACTCCCAAACATTGACGAATTCACACGGAAGTTGCGTCGCTATGAAATACGAGTACTATGTGTTCTAAGACATTTCCTTCTAAATCGAGTAACGTTTCTATGGAAACGACAGGATTTTCTTTTGGGATACGACAATCACATCTCCGATCCACTAATCATTCTTTACTGCATCCCTCACTCCCAAACATTGACGAATTCACACGGAAATTGCGTCGCTATGAAATACGAGTACTATGTGTTCTAAGACATTTCCTTCTAAATCGAGTAACGTTTCTATGGAAACGACAGGACTTTCTTTTGGGATACGACAATCACATTTCCGATCCACTAATCGTTCTTTACTGCATCCCTCACTCCCAAACATTGACGAATTCACACGGAAATTGCGTCGCTATGAAATACGAGTACTATGTGTTCTAAGACATTTCCTTCTAAATTGAGTTACGTTTCTATGGAAACGACAGGATTTTCTTTTGGGATACGACAATCACATTTCCGATCCACTAATCGTTCTTTACTGCATCCCTCACTCCCAAACATTGATGAATTCACACGGAAATTGCGTCGCTATGAAATACGAGTACTATGTGTTCTAAGACATTTCATTCTAAATCGAGTAACGTTTCTATGGAAACGACAGGATTTTCTTTTATGGTACGACAATCACATTGCCGATTTACTAATCATTCTTCACTGCATCCCTCACTCCCAAACATTGACGAATTCACACGGAAATTGCGTCGCTATGAAATACGAGTACTATGTGTTCTAAGACATTTCCTTCTAATTCGAGTAACGTTTCTATGGAAACGACAGGATTTTCTTTTGGGATACGACAATCACATTTCCGATCCACTAATCGTTCTTTACTGCATCCCTCACTCCCAAATATTGACGAATTCACACGGAAGTTGCGTCGCTATGAAATGCGAGTACTATGTGTTCTAAGACATTTCCTTCTAAATCGAGTAACGTTTCTATGGAAACGACAGGATTTTCTTTGGGATACGATAATCACATTTCCGATCCACTAATCGTTCTTTACTGCATCCCTCACTCCCAAACATTGACGAATTCACACGGAAATTGCGTCGCTGTGATATACGAGTACTATGTGTTCTAAGACATTTCCTTCTAAATCGAGTAACGTTTCTATGGAAACGACAGGATTTTCTTTTGGGATACGACAATCTCATTTCCGATCCGCTAATCATTGTTTACTGCATCCCTCACTCCCAAACATTGACGAATTCACACGGAAATTGCGTCGCTATGAAATACGAGTACTATGTGTTCTAAGACATTTCCTTCTAAATCGAGTAACGTTTCTATGGAAACGACAGGATTTTCTTTTGGGATACGACAATCACATTTCCGATCCACTAATCGTTCTTTACTGCATCCCTCACTCCCAAACATTGACGAATTGACACGGAAGTTGCGTCGCTATGAAATACGAGTACTATGTGTTCTAAGACATTTCCTTCTAAATCGAATAACATTTCTATGGAAACGACAGGATTTTCTTTTGGGATACGACAATCACATTTCCGATCCACTAATCGTTCTTTACTGCATCCCTCACTCCCAAACATTGACGAATTCACACGGAAGTTGCGTCGCTATGAAATGCGAGTACTATGTGTTCTAAGACATTTCCTTCTAAATCGAGTAACGTTTCTATGGAAACGACAGGATTTTCTTTTGGGATACGACAACCACATTTCCGATCCACTAATCGTTCTTTACTGCATCCCTCACTCCCAAACATTGACGAATTCACACGGAAATTGCGTCGCTGTGAAATACGAGTACTATGTGTTCTAAGACAATTCCTTCGAAATCGAGTAACGTTTCTATGGAAACGACAGGATTTTCTTTTGGAATACGACAATCTCATTTCCGATCCACTAATCCTTCTTTACTGCATCCCTCACTCCCAAACATTGACGAATTCACACGGAAATTGCGTCGCAGTGAAATACGAGTACTATGTGTTCTAAGACATTTCCTTCTAAATCGAGTAACGTTTCTATGGAAACGACAGGATTTTCTTTTGGGATACGACAATCACATTTCGGATCCACTAATCGTTCTTAACTGCATCCCTCACTCCCAAACCTTGATGAATTCACACGGAAATTGCGTCGCTGTGATATACGAGTACTATGTGTTCTAAGACATTTCCTTCTAGATCGAGTAACGTTTCTATGGAAACGACAGGATTTTCTTTTGGGATACGACAATCACACTAATCGTTCTTAACTGCATCCCTCACTCCCAAACATTGACGAATTCACACGGAAATTCCGTCGCTGTGAATTAAGAGTACTATGTGTTCTAAGACATTTCCTTCTAAATCGAGTAACGTTTCTATGGAAACGACAGGATCTTCTTTTGGGATACGACAATTACATTTCCGATCCACTAATCGTTCTTTACTGCATCCCTCACTCCCAAACATTGACGAATTCACACGGAAGTTGCGTCGCTATGAAATACGAGTACTATGTGTTCTAAGATATTTCCTTCTAAATCGAGTAACGTTTCTATGGAAACGACAGGATTTTCTTTTGGGATACGACAATCACATTTCCGATCCACTAACCGTTCTTTACTGCATCCCTCACTCCCAAACATTGACGCCTTCACACGGAAATTGCGTCGCTATGAAATACGAGTACTATGTGTTTTAAGACATTTCCTTCTAAATCGAGTAACGTTTCTATGGAAACGACAGGATTTTCTTTTGGGATACGACAATCACATTTCCGATCCACTAATCCTTCTTTACTGTATCCCTCACTCCCACACATTGAAGAATTCACACGGAAATTGCGTCGCTGTGAAATACGAGTACTATGTGTTCTTAGACATTTCCTTCTAAATCGAGTAACGTTTCTATGGAAACGAAAGGATGTTCTTTTGGGATACGACAATCACATTTCCGATCCACTAATCCTTCTTTACTGCATCCCTCACTCCCACACATGGAAGAATTCACACGGAAATTGCGTCGCTGTGAAATACGAGTACTATGTGTTCTAAGACATTTCCTTCTAAATCGAGTAACGTTTCTATGGAAACGACAGGATTTTCTTTTGGGATACGACAATCACATTTCCGATCCACTAATCCTTCTTTACTGTATCCCACACTCCCACACATTGAAGAATTCACACGGAAATTGCGTCGCTGTGAAATACGAGTACAATGTGTTCTAAGACATTTCCTTCTAAATCGAGTAACGTTTCTATGGAAACGACAGGATTTTCTTTTGGGATACGACAATCACATTTCCGATCCACTAATCGTTCTTTACTGCATCCCTCACTCCCAAACATTGACGAATTCACACGGACATTGCGTCGCTATGAAATACGAGTACTATGTGTTCTAAGACAATTCCTTCTAAATCGAGTAACGTTTCTATGGAAACGACAGGATTTTCTTTTGGGATCCGACAATCACATTTCCGATCCACTAATCGTTCGTTACTGCATCCCACACTCCCATACATTGACGAATTCACACGGAAATTGCGTCGCTGTGAAATACGAGTACTATGTGTTCTAAGACAGTTCCTTCTAAATCGAGTAACGTTTCTATGGAAACGACAGGATTTTCTTTTGGGATACGACAATTACATTTCCGTTCCACTAATCGTTCTTTACTGCATCCCTCACTCCCAAACATTGACGAATTCACACGGAAATTCCGTCGCTGTGAAATACAAGTACTATGTGTTCTAAGACATTTCCTTCTAAATCGAGTAACGTTTCTATGGAAACGACAGGATTTACTTTTGGGATACGACAATCACATTTCCGATGACCTAATCGTTCTTTACTGCATCCCTCACTCCCAAACATTGACGAATTCACACGAAAATTGCGTCGCTGTGAAATACGAGTACTATGTGTTCTAAGACATTTCCTTCTAAATCGAGTAACGTTTCTATGGAAACGACAGGATTTTCTTTTGGGATTCGACAATCACATTTCCGATCCACTAATCCTTCTTTACTGCATCCCTCACTCCCAAACATTGACGAATTCACACGGAAATTCCGTCGCTGTGAAATACAAGTACTATGTGTTCTAAGACATTTCCTTCTAAATCGAGTAACGTTTCTATGGAAACGACAGGATTTTCTTTTGGGATACGACAATCACATTTCAGATCCACTAATCGTTCTTTACTGCAACCCTCACTCCCATACATTGACGAATTCACACGGAAATTGCGTTGCTGTGAAATACGAGTACTATGTGTTCTAAGACAGTTCCTTCTAAATCGAGTAAATCGAGTAACGTTTCTATGGAAACGACAGGATTTTCTTTTGGGATACGACAATCACATTTCCGATCCACTAATCGTTCTTTACTGCATCCCTCACTCCCAAACATTGACGAATTCACACGGAAATTGGGTCGCTACGAAATGCGAGTACTATGTGTTCTAAGACATTTCCTTCTAAATCGAGTAACGTTTCTATGGAAACGACAGGATTTTCTTTTGGGATACGACAATCACATTTCCGATCCACTAATCGTTCTTTACTGCATCCCTCACTCCCAAACATTGACGAATTCACACGGACATTGCGTCGCTATGAAATACGAGTACTATGTGTTCTAAGACATTTCCTTCTAAATCGAGTAACGTTTCTATGGAAACGACAGGATTTTCTTTTGGGATCCGACAATCACATTTCCGATCCACTAATCGTTCTTTACTGCATCCCTCACTCCCATACATTGACGAATTCACACGGAAATTGCGTCGCTGTGAAATACAAGTACTACGTGTTCTAAGACATTTCCTTCTAAATCGAGTAACGTTTCTATGGAAACGACAGGATTTTCTTTTGGGATACGACAATCACATTTCCGATCCACTAATCCTTCTTTACTGCATCCCTCACTCCCAAACATTGACGAATTCACACGGAAATTCCGTCGCTGTGAAATACAAGTACTATGTGTTCTAAGACATTTCCTTCTAAATCGAGTAACGTTTCTATGGAAACGACAGGATTTTCTTTTGGGATACGACAATCACATTTCCGATGACCTAATCGTTCTTTACTGCATCCCTCACTCCCAAACATTGACGAATTCACACGGAAATTGCGTCGCTGTGAAATACGAGTACTATGTGTTCTAAGACATTTCCTTCTAAATCGAGTAACGTTTCTATGGAAACGACAGGATTTTCTTTTGGGATACGACAATCACATTTCCGATCCACTAATCCTTCTTTACTGCATCCCTCAGTCCCAAACATTGACGAATTCACACGGAAATTCCGTCGCTGTGAAATACGAGTACTATGTGTTCTAAGACACTTCCTTCTAAATCGAGTAACGTTTCTATGGAAACGAAAGGATTTTCTTTTGGGATCCGACAATCACATTTCCGATCCACTAATCGTTCTTTACTGCAACCCTCACTCCCATACATTGACGAATTCACACGGAAATTGCGTCGCTGTGAAATACGAGTACTATGTGTTCTAAGACAGTTCCTTCTAAATCGAGTAACGTTTCTATGGAAACGACAGGATTTTCTTTTGGGATACGACAATCACATTTCCGATCCACTAATCGTTCTTTACTGCATCCCTCACTCCCAAACATTGACGAATTCACACGGAAATTGCGTCGCTATGAAATGCGAGTACTATGTGTTCTAAGACATTTCCTTCTAAATCGAGTAACGTTTCTATGGAAACGACAGGATTTTCTTTTGGGATACGACAATCACATTTCCGATCCACTAATCGTTCTTTACTGCATCCCTCACTCCCAAACATTGACGAATTCACACGGACATTGCGTCGCTATGAAATACGAGTACTATGTGTTCTAAGACATTTCCTTCTAAATCGAGTAACGTTTCTATGGAAACGACAGGATTTTCTTTTGGGATCCGACAATCACATTTCCGATCCACTAATCGTTCTTTACTGCATCCCTCACTCCCATACATTGACGAATTCACACGGAAATTGCGTCGCTGTGAAATACAAGTACTATGTGTTCTAAGACATTTCCTTCTAAATCGAGTAACGTTTCTATGGAAACGACAGGATTTTCTTTTGGGATACGACAATCACATTTCCGATCCACTTATCCTTCTTTACTGCATCCCTCACTCCCAAACATTGACGAATTCACACGGAAATTCCGTCGCTGTGAAATACAAGTACTATGTGTTCTAAGACATTTCCTTCTAAATCGAGTAACGTTTCTATGGAAACGACAGGATTTACTTTTGGGATATGACAATCACATTTCCGATGACCTAATCGTTCTTTACTGCATCCCTCACTCCCAAACATTGACGAATTCACACGGAAATTGCGTCGCTGTGAAATACGAGTACTATGTGTTCTAAGACATTTCCTTCTAAATCGAGTAACGTTTCTATGGAAACGACAGGATTTTCTTTTGGGATACGACAATCACATTTCCGATCCACTAATCGTTCTTTACTGCATCCCTCACTCCCATACATTGACGAATTCACACGGAAATTGCGTTGCTGTGAAATACGAGTACTATGTGTTCTAAGACAGTTCCTTCTAAATCGAGTAAATCGAGTAACGTTTCTATGGAAACGACAGGATTTTCTTTTGGGATACGACAATCACATTTCCGATCCACTAATCGTTCTTTACTGCATCCCTCACTCCCAAACATTGACGAATTCACACGGAAATTGCGTCGCTATGAAATGCGAGTACTATGTGTTCTAAGACATTTCCTTCTAAATCGAGTAACGTTTCTATGGAAACGACAGGATTTTCTTTTGGGATACGACAATCACATTTCCGATCCACTAATCCTTCTTTACTGTATCCCTCACTCCCACACATTGAAGAATTCACACGGAAATTGCGTCGCTGTGAAATACGAGTACTATGTGTTCTTAGACATTTCCTTCTAAATCGAGTAACGTTTCTATGGAAACGAAAGGATGTTCTTTTGGGATACGACAATCACATTTCCGATCCACTAATCCTTCTTTACTGCATCCCTCACTCCCACACATGGAAGAATTCACACGGAAATTGCGTCGCTGTGAAATACGAGTACTATGTGTTCTAAGACATTTCCTTCTAAATCGAGTAACGTTTCTATGGAAACGACAGGATTTTCTTTTGGGATACGACAATCACATTTCCGATCCACTAATCCTTCTTTACTGTATCCCACACTCCCACACATTGAAGAATTCACACGGAAATTGCGTCGCTGTGAAATACGAGTACAATGTGTTCTAAGACATTTCCTTCTAAATCGAGTAACGTTTCTATGGAAACGACAGGATTTTCTTTTGGGATACGACAATCACATTTCCGATCCACTAATCGTTCTTTACTGCATCCCTCACTCCCAAACATTGACGAATTCACACGGACATTGCGTCGCTATGAAATACGAGTACTATGTGTTCTAAGACAATTCCTTCTAAATCGAGTAACGTTTCTATGGAAACGACAGGATTTTCTTTTGGGATCCGACAATCACATTTCCGATCCACTAATCGTTCGTTACTGCATCCCACACTCCCATACATTGACGAATTCACACGGAAATTGCGTCGCTGTGAAATACGAGTACTATGTGTTCTAAGACAGTTCCTTCTAAATCGAGTAACGTTTCTATGGAAACGACAGGATTTTCTTTTGGGATACGACAATTACATTTCCGTTCCACTAATCGTTCTTTACTGCATCCCTCACTCCCAAACATTGACGAATTCACACGGAAATTCCGTCGCTGTGAAATACAAGTACTATGTGTTCTAAGACATTTCCTTCTAAATCGAGTAACGTTTCTATGGAAACGACAGGATTTACTTTTGGGATACGACAATCACATTTCCGATGACCTAATCGTTCTTTACTGCATCCCTCACTCCCAAACATTGACGAATTCACACGGAAATTGCGTCGCTGTGAAATACGAGTACTATGTGTTCTAAGACATTTCCTTCTAAATCGAGTAACGTTTCTATGGAAACGACAGGATTTTCTTTTGGGATTCGACAATCACATTTCCGATCCACTAATCCTTCTTTACTGCATCCCTCACTCCCAAACATTGACGAATTCACACGGAAATTCCGTCGCTGTGAAATACAAGTACTATGTGTTCTAAGACATTTCCTTCTAAATCGAGTAACGTTTCTATGGAAACGACAGGATTTTCTTTTGGGATACGACAATCACATTTCAGATCCACTAATCGTTCTTTACTGCAACCCTCACTCCCATACATTGACGAATTCACACGGAAATTGCGTTGCTGTGAAATACGAGTACTATGTGTTCTAAGACAGTTCCTTCTAAATCGAGTAAATCGAGTAACGTTTCTATGGAAACGACAGGATTTTCTTTTGGGATACGACAATCACATTTCCGATCCACTAATCGTTCTTTACTGCATCCCTCACTCCCAAACATTGACGAATTCACACGGAAATTGGGTCGCTACGAAATGCGAGTACTATGTGTTCTAAGACATTTCCTTCTAAATCGAGTAACGTTTCTATGGAAACGACAGGATTTTCTTTTGGGATACGACAATCACATTTCCGATCCACTAATCGTTCTTTACTGCATCCCTCACTCCCAAACATTGACGAATTCACACGGACATTGCGTCGCTATGAAATACGAGTACTATGTGTTCTAAGACATTTCCTTCTAAATCGAGTAACGTTTCTATGGAAACGACAGGATTTTCTTTTGGGATCCGACAATCACATTTCCGATCCACTAATCGTTCTTTACTGCATCCCTCACTCCCATACATTGACGAATTCACACGGAAATTGCGTCGCTGTGAAATACAAGTACTACGTGTTCTAAGACATTTCCTTCTAAATCGAGTAACGTTTCTATGGAAACGACAGGATTTTCTTTTGGGATACGACAATCACATTTCCGATCCACTAATCCTTCTTTACTGCATCCCTCACTCCCAAACATTGACGAATTCACACGGAAATTCCGTCGCTGTGAAATACAAGTACTATGTGTTCTAAGACATTTCCTTCTAAATCGAGTAACGTTTCTATGGAAACGACAGGATTTTCTTTTGGGATACGACAATCACATTTCCGATGACCTAATCGTTCTTTACTGCATCCCTCACTCCCAAACATTGACGAATTCACACGGAAATTGCGTCGCTGTGAAATACGAGTACTATGTGTTCTAAGACATTTCCTTCTAAATCGAGTAACGTTTCTATGGAAACGACAGGATTTTCTTTTGGGATACGACAATCACATTTCCGATCCACTAATCCTTCTTTACTGCATCCCTCAGTCCCAAACATTGACGAATTCACACGGAAATTGCGTCGCTGTGAAATACGAGTACTATGTGTTCTAAGACAGTTCCTTCTAAATCGAGTAACGTTTCTATGGAAACGACAGGATTTTCTTTTGGGATACGACAATCACATTTCCGATCCACTAATCGTTCTTTACTGCATCCCTCACTCCCAAACATTGACGAATTCACACGGAAATTGCGTCGCTATGAAATGCGAGTACTATGTGTTCTAAGACATTTCCTTCTAAATCGAGTAACGTTTCTATGGAAACGACAGGATTTTCTTTTGGGATACGACAATCACATTTCCGATCCACTAATCGTTCTTTACTGCATCCCTCACTCCCAAACATTGACGAATTCACACGGACATTGCGTCGCTATGAAATACGAGTACTATGTGTTCTAAGACATTTCCTTCTAAATCGAGTAACGTTTCTATGGAAACGACAGGATTTTCTTTTGGGATCCGACAATCACATTTCCGAT
Organism: Schistocerca piceifrons; assembly: GCF_021461385.2. Classification (NCBI taxonomy): domain Eukaryota; kingdom Metazoa; phylum Arthropoda; class Insecta; order Orthoptera; family Acrididae; genus Schistocerca; species Schistocerca piceifrons. Next base: position 603,092,668 of record NC_060144.1, on the reverse strand, counting down.
CCACTAATCGTTCTTTACTGCATCCCTCACTCCCATACATTGACGAATTCACACGGAAATTGCGTCGCTGTGAAATACAAGTACTATGTGTTCTAAGACATTTCCTTCTAAATCGAGTAACGTTTCTATGGAAACGACAGGATTTTCTTTTGGGATACGACAATCACATTTCCGATCCACTTATCCTTCTTTACTGCATCCCTCACTCCCAAACATTGACGAATTCACACGGAAATTCCGTCGCTGTGAAATACAAGTACTATGTGTTCTAAGACATTTCCTTCTAAATCGAGTAACGTTTCTATGGAAACGACAGGATTTACTTTTGGGATATGACAATCACATTTCCGATGACCTAATCGTTCTTTACTGCATCCCTCACTCCCAAACATTGACGAATTCACACGGAAATTGCGTCGCTGTGAAATACGAGTACTATGTGTTCTAAGACATTTCCTTCTAAATCGAGTAACGTTTCTATGGAAACGACAGGATTTTCTTTTGGGATTCGACAATCACATTTCCGATCCACTAATCCTTCTTTACTGCATCCCTCACTCCCAAACATTGACGAATTCACACGGAAATTCCGTCGCTGTGATATACGAGTACTATGTGTTCTAAGACATTTCCTTCTAAATCGAGTAACGTTTCTATGGAAACGACAGGATTTTCTTTTGGGATACGACAATCACATTTCAGATCCACTAATCGTTCTTCACTGCAACCCTCACTCACATACATTGACGAATTCACACGGAAATTGCGTTGCTGTGAAATACGAGTACTATGTGTTCTAAGACAGTTCCTTCTAAATCGAGTAAATCGAGTAACGTTTCTATGGAAACGACAGGATTTTCTTTTGGGATACGACAATCACATTTCCGATCCACTAATCGTTCTTTACTGCATCCCTCACTCCCAAACATTGACGAATTCACACGGAAATTGCGTCGCTATGAAATGCGAGTACTATGTGTTCTAAGACATTTCCTTCTAAATCGAGTAACGTTTCTATGGAAACGACAGGATTTTCTTTTGGGATACGACAATCACATTTCCGATCCACTAATCGTTCTTTACTGCATCCCTCACTCCCAAACATTGACGAATTCACACGGACATTGCGTCGCTATGAAATACGAGTACTATGTGTTCTAAGACATTTCCTTCTAAATCGAGTAACGTTTCTATGGAAACGACAGGATTTTATTTTGGGATCCGACAATCACATTTCCGATCCACTAATCGTTCTTTACTGCATCCCTCACTCCCATACATTGACGAATTCACACGGAAATTGCGTCGCTGTGAAATACAAGTACTACGTGTTCTAAGACATTTCCTTCTAAATCGAGTAACGTTTCTATGGAAACGACAAGATTTTCTTTTGGGATACGACAATCACATTTCCGATCCACTAATCCTTCTTTACTGCATCCCTCACTCCCAAACATTGACGAATTCACACGGAAATTCCGTCGCTGTGAAATACAAGTACTATGTGTTCTAAGACATTTCCTTCTAAATCGAGTAACGTTTCTATGGAAACGACAGAATTTTCTTTTGGGATACGACAATCACATTTCCGATGACCTAATCGTTCTTTACTGCATCCCTCACTCCCAAACATTGACGAATTCACGCGGAAATTGCGTCGCTGTGAAATACGAGTACTATGTGTTCTAAGACATTTCCTTCTAAATCGAGTAACGTTTCTATGGAAACGACAGGATTTTCTTTTGGGATACGACAATCACATTTCCGATCCACTAATCCTTCTTTACTGCATCCCTCACTCCCAAACATTGACGAATTCACACGGAAATTCCGTCGCTGTGAAATACGAGTACTATGTGTTCTAAGACACTTCCTTCTAAATCGAGTAACGTTTCTATGGAAACGAAAGGATTTTCTTTTGGGATAGGACAATCACATTTCAGATCCACTAATCGTTCTTTACTGCATCCCTCACTCCCATACATTGACGAATTCACACGGAAATTGCGTCGCTGTGAAATACGAGTACTATGTGTTCTAAGACATTTCCTTCTAAATCGAGTAACGTTTCTATGGAAACGACAGGATTTTCTTTTGGGATCCAACAATCACAATTCCGATAAACTAATCGTTATTTACTGCATCCCTCACTCCCAAACATTGACGAATTCACACGGAAATTGCGTCGCTGTGAAATACGAGTACTATGTGTTCTAAGACATTTCCTTCTAAATCGAGTAAGGTTTCTACGGATACGACAGGATTTTCTTTTGGGATACAACAATCACATTTCCGATCCACTAATCCTCCTTTACTGCATCCCTCACTCCCAAACATTGACGAATTCACACGGAAATTCCGTCGCTGTGAAATACGAGTACTATGTGTTCTAAGACATTTCCCTCTAAATCGAGTAACGTTTCTATGGAAACGACAGGATTTTCTTTTGGAATACGACAATCACATTTCCGATCCACTAATCGTTCTTTACTGCATCCCTCACTCCCAAACATTGACGAATTCACACGGAAATTCCGTCGCTATGAAATACGAGTACTATGTGTTCTAAGACATTTCCTTCTAAATCGAGTAACGTTTCTATGGAAACTACAGAATTTACTTTTAGGATACGACAATCACATTTCCGATCCACTAATCCTTCTTTACTGCATCCCTCACTCCCACACATGGAAGAATTCACACGGAAATTGCGTCGCTGTGAAATACGAGTACTATGTGTTCTAAGACATTTCCTTCTAAATCGAGTAACGTTTCTACGGAAACGACAGGATTTTCTTTTGGAATACGACAATCACATTTCCGATCCACTAAACGTTCTTTACTGCATCCCTCACTCCCAAACATTGACGAATTCACACGGAAGTTGCGTCGCAATGAAATGCGAGTACAAGTGTTCTAAGACATTTCCTTCTAATTCGAGTAACGTTTCTATGGAAACGACAGGATTTTCTTTTGGGATACGACAATCTCATTTCCGATCCACTAATCCTTCTTTACTGCATCCCTCACTCCCAAACATTGACGAATTCACACGAAATTCCGTCGCTGTGAAATACGAGTACTATGTGTTCTAAGACATTTCCTTCTAAATCGAGTAACGTTTCTATGGAAACGACAGGATTTTCTTTTGGGATACGAAAATCACATTATCGATCCACTAATCCTTCTTTACTGCATTCCCCACTCCCAATCATTGACGAATTCACACGGAAATTCCGTCGCTGTGAAATACGAGTACTATGTGTTCTAAGACATTTCCTTCTAAATCGAGTAACGTTTCTATGGAAACGACAGGATTTTCTTTTGGGATACGAAAATCTCATGTCCGATCCACTAATCCTTCTTTACTGCATCCCTCACTCCCAAACATTGACGAATTTACACGGAAATTCCGTCGCTGTGAAATACGAGTACTATGTGTTCTAAGACATTTCCTCCTACATCGAGTAACGTTTCTATGGATACGACAGGATTTTCTTTTGGGATACGACAATCACATTTACGATCCACTAATCCTTCTTTACTGCATCCCTCACTCCCACAGATTGAAGAATTTACACGGAAATTGCGTCGCTGTGAAATACGAGTACTATGTGTTCTAAGACATTTCCTTCTAAATCGAGTAACGTTTCTATGGAAACGACAGAATTTTCTTTTGGGATACGACAATCACATTTCCGATCCACTAATCCTTCTTTACTGCATCCCTCACTCCCACACAAGGAAGTATTCACACGGAAATTGCGTCGCTGTGAAATACGAGTACTATGTGTTCTAAGACATTTCCTACTAAATCGAGTAACGTTTCTATGGAAACGACAGGATTTTCTTTTGGGATACGACAATCACATTTCCGATCCACTAATCCTTCATTACTATATCCCTCTCTCCCACACATTGAAGAATTCACACGGAAATTGCGTCGCTGTGAAATACGAGTACTATGTGTTCTAAGACATTTCCTTCTAAATCGAGTAACGTTTCCATGGAAACGAAAGGATGTTCTTTTGGGATACGACAATCACATTCCGATCCACTAATCCTTCTTTACTGCATCCCTCACTCCCACACATGGAAGAATTCACACGGAAATTGCGTCGCTGTGCAATACGAGTACTATGTGTTCTAAGACATTTCCTTCTACATCGAGTGACGTTTCTATGGAAACGACAGGATTTTCATTTGGGATACGACAATCACATTTCCGATCCACTAATCCGTCTTTACTGTATCCCTCACTCCCACACATTGAAGAATTCACACGGAAATTGCGTCGCTGTGAAATACGAGTACTATGTGTTCTAAGACATTTCCTTCTAAATCGAGTAACGTTTCTATGGAAACGACAGGATTTTCTTTTGGGATACGACAATCACATTTCCGATCCACTAATCCTTCTTTACTACATCCCTCACTCCCTCACATTGAAGAATTCACACGGAAATTGCGTCGCTGTGAAATACGAGTACTATGTGTTCTAAGACATTTCCCTCTAAATCGAGTAACGTTTCTATGGAATCGACAGAATTTTATTTTGGGATACGACAATCACATTTCCGATCCACTAATCCTTCTTTACTGCATCCCTCACTCAAACACATGGAAGAATTCACACGGAAATTGCGTCGCTGTGAAATACGAGTACTATGTGTTCTAAGACATTTCATTTTAAATCGAGTAACGTTTCTATGGAAACGACAGGATTTTTTTTTGGGATACGACAATCACATTTCCGATCCACTAATCGGTCTTTACTGTATCCCTCACTCACAAACATTGACGAATTCACACGGAAATTGCGTCGCTATGAAATGCGAGTACTATGTGTTCTAAGACATTTCCTTCTAAATCGAGTAACGTTTCTATGGAAACGACAGGATTTTCTTTTGGGATACGACAATCACATTTCCGATCCACTAATCGTTCTTTACTGCATCCCTCACTCCCAAACATTGACGAATTCACACGGACATTGCGTCGCTATGAAATACGAGCACTATGTGTTCTAAGACATTTCCTTCTAAATCGAGTAACGTTTCTATGGAAACGACAGGATTTTCTTTTGGGATCCGACAATCACATTTCCGATCCACTAATCGTTCTTTACTGCATCCCTCACTCCCATACATTGACGAATTCACACGGAAATTGCGTCGCTGTGAAATACAAGTACTATGTGTTCTAAGACATTTCCTTCTAAATCGAGTAACGTTTCTATGGAAACGACAGGATTTTCTTTTGGGATACGACAATCACATTTCCGATCCACTAATCCTTCTTTACTGCATCCCTCACTCCCAAACATTGACGAATTCACACGGAAATTCCGTCGCTGTGAAATACAAGTACTATGTGTTCTAAGACATTTCCTTCTAAATCGAGTAACGTTTCTATGGAAACGACAGGATTTACTTTTGGGATACGACAATCACATTTCCGATGACCTAATCGTTCTTTACTGCATCCCTCACTCCCAAACATTGACGAATTCACACGGAAATTGCGTCGCTGTGAAATACGAGTACTATGTGTTCTAAGACATTTCCTTCTAAATCGAGTAACGTTTCTATGGAAACGACAGGATTTTCTTTTGGGATTCGACAATCACATTTCCGATCCACTAATCCTTCTTTACTGCATCCCTCACTCCCAAACATTGACGAATTCACACGGAAATTCCGTCGCTGTGAAATACAAGTACTATGTGTTCTAAGACATTTCCTTCTAAATCGAGTAACGTTTCTATGGAAACGACAGGATTTTCTTTTGGGATACGACAATCACATTTCAGATCCACTAATCGTTCTTTACTGCAACCCTCACTCCCATACATTGACGAATTCACACGGAAATTGCGTCGCTATGAAATACGAGTACTATGTGTTCTAAGACATTTCCTTCTAAATCGAGTAACGTTTCTATGGAAACGACAGGATTTTCTTTTGGGATCCGACAATCACATTTCCGATCCACTAATCGTTCTTTACTGCATCCCTCACTCCCATACGTTGACGAATTCACACGGAAATTGCGTCGCTGTGAAATACAAGTACTACGTGTTCTAAGACATTTCCTTCTAAATCGAGTAACGTTTCTATGGAAACGACAGGATTTTCTTTTGGGATACGACAATCACATTTCCGATCCACTAATCCTTCTTTACTGCATCCCTCACTCCCAAACATTGACGAATTCACACGGAAATTCCGTCGCTGTGAAATACAAGTACTATGTGTTCTAAGACATTTCCTTCTAAATCGAGTAACGTTTCTATGGAAACGACAGGATTTTCTTTTGGGATACGACAATCACATTTCCGATGACCTAATCGTTCTTTACTGCATCCCTCACTCCCAAACATTGACGAATTCACACGGAAATTGCGTCGCTGTGAAATACGAGTACTATGTGTTCTAAGACATTTCCTTCTAAATCGAGTAACGTTTCTATGGAAACGACAGGATTTTCTTTTGGGATACGACAATCACATTTCCGATCCACTAATCCTTCTTTACTGCATCCCTCAGTCCCAAACATTGACGAATTCACACGGAAATTCCGTCGCTGTGAAATACGAGTACTATGTGTTCTAAGACACTTCCTTCTAAATCGAGTAACGTTTCTATGGAAACGAAAGGATTTTCTTTTGGGATCCGACAATCACATTTCAGATCCACTAATCGTTCTTTACTGCATCCCTCACTCCCATACATTGACGAATTCACACGGAAATTGCGTCGCTGTGAAATGCGAGTACTATGTGTTCTAAGACATTTCCTTCTAAATCGAGTAACGTTTCTATGGAAACGACAGGATTTTCTTTTGGGATACGACAATCACATTTCCGATCCACTAATCGTTCTTTACTGCATCCCTCACTCCCAAACATTGACGAATTCACACGGACATTGCGTCGCTATGAAATACGCATACTATGTGTTCTAAGACATTTCCTTCTAAATCGAGTAACGTTTCTATGGAAACGACAGGATTTTCTTTTGGGATCCGACAATCACATTTCCGATCCACTAATCGTTCTTTACTGCATCCCTCACTCCCATACGTTGACGAATTCACACGGAAATTGCGTCGCTGTGAAATACAAGTACTACGTGTTCTAAGACATTTCCTTCTAAATCGAGTAACGTTTCTATGGAAACGACAGGATTTTCTTTTGGGATACGACAATCACATTTCCGATCCACTAATCCTTCTTTACTGCATCCCTCACTCCCAAACATTGACGAATTCACACGGAAATTCCGTCGCTGTGAAATACAAGTACTATGTGTTCTAAGACATTTCCTTCTAAATCGAGTAACGTTTCTATGGAAACGACAGGATTTTCTTTTGGGATACGACAATCACATTTCCGATGACCTAATCGTTCTTTACTGCATCCCTCACTCCCAAACATTGACGAATTCACACGGAAATTGCGTCGCTGTGAAATACGAGTACTATGTGTTCTAAGACATTTCCTTCTAAATCGAGTAACGTTTCTATGGAAACGACAGGATTTTCTTTTGGGATACGACAATCACATTTCCGATCCACTAATCCTTCTTTACTGCATCCCTCAGTCCCAAACATTGACGAATTCACACGGAAATTCCGTCGCTGTGAAATACGAGTACTATGTGTTCTAAGACACTTCCTTCTAAATCGAGTAACGTTTCTATGGAAACGAAAGGATTTTCTTTTGGGATCCGACAATCACATTTCAGATCCACTAATCGTTCTTTACTGCATCCCTCACTCCCATACATTGACGAATTCACACGGAAATTGCGTCGCTGTGAAATACCAGTACTATGTGTTCTAAGACATTTCCTTCTAAATCGAGTAACGTTTCTATGGAAACGACAGGATTTTCTTTTGGGATCCGACAATCACAATTCCGATAAACTAATCGTTATTTACTGCATCCCTCACTCCCAAACATTGACGAATTCACACGGATATTGCGTCGCTGTGAAATACCAGTACTATGTGTTCTAAGACATTTCCTTCTAAATCGAGTAACGTTTCTATGGATACGACAGGATTTTCTTTTGGGATACAACAATCACATTTCCGATCCACTAATCCTTCTTTACTGCATCCCTCACTCCCAAACATTGACGAATTCACACGGAAATTCCGTCGCTGTGAAATACGAGTACTATGTGTTCTAAGACATTTCCCTCTAAATCGAGTAACGTTTCTATGGAAACGACAGGAATTTCTTTTGGAATACGACAATCACATTTCCGATCCACTAATCGTTCTTTACTGCATCCCTCACTCCCAAACATTGACGAATTCACACGGAAATTCCGTCGCTATGAAATACGAGTACTATGTGTTCTAAGACATTTCCTTCTAAATCGAGTAACGTTTCTATGGAAACTACAGAATTTACTTTTAGGATACGACAATCACATTTCCGATCCACTAATCCTTCTTCACTGCATCCCTCACTCCCACACATGGAAGAATTCACACGGAAATTGCGTCGCTGTGAAATACGAGTACTATGTGTTCTAAGACATTTCCTTCTAAATCGAGTAACGTTTCTACGGAAACGACAGGATTTTCTTTTGGAATACGACAATCACATTTCCGATCCACTAAACGTTCTTTACTGCATCCCTCACTCCCAAACATTGACGAATTCACACGGAAGTTGCGTCGCTATGAAATGCGAGTACAAGTGTTCTAAGACATTTCCTTCTAATTCGAGTAACGTTTCTATGGAAACGAAAGGATGTTCTTTTGGGATACGACAATCACATTTCCGATCCACTAATCCTTCTTTACTGCATCCCTCACTCCCACACATGGAAGAATTCACACGGAAATTGCGTCGCTGTGAAATACGAGTACTATGTGTTCTAAGACATTTCCTTCTAAATCAAGTAACGTTTCTATGGAAACGACAGGATTTTCTTTTGGGATACGACAATCACATTTCCGATCCACTAATCCTTCTTTACTGCATCCCTCACTCCCACACATGGAAGAATTCACACGGAAATTGCGTCGCTGTGAAATACGAGTACTATGTGTTCTAAGACATTTCCTTCTAAATCGAGTAACGTTTCTATGGAAACGACAGGATTTTCTTTTGGGATACGACAATCACATTTCCGATCCACTAATCCTTCTTTACTGTATCCCACACTCCCACACATTGAGAATTCACACGGAAATTGCGTCGCTGTGAAATACGAGTACTATGTGTTCTAAGACATTTCCTTCTAAATCGAGTAACGTTTCTATGGAAACGACAAGATTTTCTTTTGGGATACGACAATCACATTTCCGATCCACTAATCGTTCTTTACTGCATCCCTCACTCCCAAACATTGACGAATTCACACGGACATTGCGTCGCTATGAAATACGAGTACTATGTGTTCTAAGACATTTCCTTCTAAATCGAGTAACGTTTCTATGGAAACGACAGGATTTTCTTTTGGGATCCGACAATCACATTTCCGATCCACTAATCGTTCGTTACTGCATCCCTCACTCCCATACATTGACGAATTCACACGGAAATTGCGTCGCTGTGAAATACGAGTACTATGTGTTCTAAGACAGTTCCTTCTAAATCGATTAACGTTTCTATGGAAACGACAGGATTTTCTTTTGGGATACGACAATCACATTTCCGATCCACTAATCGTTCTTTACTGCATCCCTCACTCCCAAACATTGACGAATTCACACGGAAATTGCGTCGCTATGAAATGCGAGTACTATGTGTTCTAAGACATTTCCTTCTAAATCGAGTAACGTTTCTATGGAAACGACAGGATTTTCTTTTGGGATACGACAATCACATTTCCGATCCACTAATCGTTCTTTACTGCATCCCTCACTCCCAAACATTGACGAATTCACACGGACATTGCGTCGCTATGAAATACGAGTACTATGTGTTCTAAGACATTTCCTTCTAAATCGAGTAACGTTTCTATGGAAACGACAGGATTTTCTTTTGGGATCCGACAATCACATTTCCGATCCACTAATCGTTCTTTACTGCATCCCTCACTCCCATACATTGACGAATTCACACGGAAATTGCGTCGCTGTGAAATACAAGTACTATGTGTTCTAAGACCTTTCCTTCTAAATCGAGTAACGTTTCTATGGAAACGACAGGATTTTCTTTTGGGATACGACAATCACATTTCCGATCCACTTATCCTTCTTTACTGCATCCCTCACTCCCAAACATTGACGAATTCACACGGAAATTCCGTCGCTGTGAAATACAAGTACTATGTGTTCTAAGACATTACCTTCTAAATCGAGTAACGTTTCTCTGGAAACGACAGGATTTACTTTTGGGATATGACAATCACATTTCCGATGACCTAATCGTTCTTTACTGCATCCCTCACTCCCAAACATTGACGAATTCACACGGAAATTGCGTCGCTGTGAAATACGAGTACTATGTGTTCTAAGACATTTCCTTCTAAATCGAGTAACGTTTCTATGGAAACGACAGGATTTTCTTTTGGGATTCGACAATCACATTTCCGATCCACTAATCCTTCTTTACTGCATCCCTCACTCCCAAACATTGACGAATTCACACGGAAATTCCGTCGCTGTGATATACGAGTACTATGTGTTCTAAGACATTTCCTTCTAAATCGAGTAACGTTTCTATGGAAACGACAGGATTTTCTTTTGGGATACGACAATCACATTTCAGATCCACTAATCGTTCTTTACTGCAACCCTCACTCACATACATTGACGAATTCACACGGAAATTGCGTTGCTGTGAAATACGAGTACTATGTGTTCTAAGACAGTTCCTTCTAAATCGAGTAAATCGAGTAACGTTTCTATGGAAACGACAGGATTTTCATTTGGGATACGACAATCACATTTCCGATCCACTAATCGTTTTTTACTGCATCCCTCACTCCCAAACATTGACGAATTCACACGGAAATTGCGTCGCGAAATGCGAGTACTATGTGTTGTAAGACATTTCCTTCTAAATCGAGTAACGTTTCTATGGAAACGACAGGATTTTCTTTTGGGATACGACAATCACATTTCCGATCCACTAATCGTTCTTTACTGCATCCCTCACTCCCAAACATTGACGAATTCACACGGACATTGCGTCGCTATGAAATACGAGTACTATGTGTTCTAAGACATTTCCTTCTAAATCGAGTAACGTTTCTATGGAAACGACAGGATTTTCTTTTGGGATCCGACAATCACATTTCCGATCCACTAATCGTTCTTTACTGCATCCCTCACTCCCATACATTGACGAATTCACACGGAAATTGCGTCGCTGTGAAATACAAGTACTACGTGTTCTAAGACATTTCCTTCTAAATCGAGTAACGTTTCTATGGAAACGACAAGATTTTCTTTTGGGATACGACAATCACGTTTCCGATCCACTAATCCTTCTTTACTGCATCCCTCACTCCCAAACATTGACGAATTCACACGGAAATTCCGTCGCTGTGAAATACAAGTACTATGTGTTCTAAGACATTTCCTTCTAAATCGAGTAACGTTTCTATGGAAACGACAGGATTTTCTTTTGGGATACGACAATCACATTTCCGATGACCTAATCGTTCTTTACTGCATCCCTCACTCCCAAACATTGACGAATTCACGCGGAAATTGCGTCGCTGTGAAATACGAGTACTATGTGTTCTAAGACATTTCCTTCTAAATCGAGTAACGTTTCTATGGAAACGACAGGATTTTCTTTTGGGATACGACAATCACATTTCCGATCCACTAATCCTTCTTTACTGCATCCCTCACTCCCAAACATTGACGAATTCACACGGAAATTCCGTCGCTGTGAAATACGAGTACTATGTGTTCTAAGACACTTCCTTCTAAATCGAGTAACGTTTCTATGGAAACGAAAGGATTTTCTTTTGGGATCCGACAATCACATTTCAGATCCACTAATCGTTCTTTACTGCATCCCTCACTCCCATACATTGACGAATTCACACGGAAATTGCGTCGCTGTGAAATACGAGTACTATGTGTTCTAAGACATTTCCTTCTAAATCGAGTAACGTTTCTATGGAAACGACAGGATTTTCTTTTGGGATCCGACAATCACAATTCCGATAAACTAATCGTTATTTACTGCATCCCTCACTCCCAAACATTGACGAATTCACACGGAAATTGCGTCGCTGTGAAATACGAGTACTATGTGTTCTAAGACATTTCCTTCAAAATCGAGTAACGTTTCTACGGATACGACAGGATTTTCTTTTGGGATACAACAATCACATTTCCGATCCACTAATCCTCCTTTACTGCATCCCTCACTCCCAAACATTGACGAATTCACACGGAAATTCCGTCGCTGTGAAATACGAGTACTATGTGTTCTAAGACATTTCCCTCTAAATCGAGTAACGTTTCTATGGAAACGACAGGATTTTCTTTTGGAATACGACAATCACATTTCCGATCCACTAATCGTTCTTTACTGCATCCCTCACTCCCAAACATTGACGAATTCACACGGAAATTCCGTCGCTATGAAATACGAGTACTATGTGTTCTAAGACATTTCCTTCTAAATCGAGTAACGTTTCTATGGAAACTACAGAATTTACTTTTAGGATACGACAATCACATTTCCGATCCACTAATCCTTCTTTACTGCATCCCTCACTCCCACACATGGAAGAATTCACACGGAAATTGCGTCGCTGTGAAATACGAGTACTATGTGTTCTAAGACATTTCCTTCTAAATCGAGTAACGTTTCTACGGAAACGACAGGATTTTCTTTTGGAATACGACAATCACATTTCCGATCCACTAAACGTTCTTTACTGCATCCCTCACTCCCAAACATTGACGAATTCACACGGAAGTTGCGTCGCAATGAAATGCGAGTACAAGTGTTCTAAGACATTTCCTTCTAATTCGAGTAACGTTTCTATGGAAACGACAGGATTTTCTTTTGGGATACGACAATCTCATTTCCGATCCACTAATCCTTCTTTACTGCATCCCTCACTCCCAAACATTGACGAATTCACACAAATTCCGTCGCTGTGAAATACGAGTACTATGTGTTCTAAGACATTTCCTTCTAAATCGAGTAACGTTTCTATGGAAACGACAGGATTTTCTTTTGGGATACGAAAATCACATTATCGATCCACTAATCCTTCTTTACTGCATTCCCCACTCCCAATCATTGACGAATTCACACGGAAATTCCGTCGCTGTGAAATACGAGTACTATGTGTTCTAAGACATTTCCTTCTAAATCGAGTAACGTTTCTATGGAAACGACAGGATTTTCTTTTGGGATACGACAATCTCATGTCCGATCCACTAATCCTTCTTTACTGCATCCCTCACTCCCAAACATTGACGAATTCACACGGAAATTCCGTCGCTGTGAAATACGAGTACTATGTGTTCTAAGACATTTCCTCCTACATCGAGTAACGTTTCTATGGATACGACAGGATTTTCTTTTGGGATACGACAATCACATTTACGATCCACTAATCCTTCTTTACTGCATCCCTCACTCCCACAGATTGAAGAATTTACACGGAAATTGCGTCGCTGTGAAATACGAGTACTATGTGTTCTAAGACATTTCCTTCTAAATCGAGTAACGTTTCTATGGAAACGACAGAATTTTCTTTTGGGATACGACAATCACATTTCCGATCCACTAATCCTTCTTTACTGCATCCCTCACTCCCACACATGGAAGTATTCACACGGAAATTGCGTCGCTGTGAAATACGAGTACTATGTGTTCTAAGACATTTCCTACTAAATCGAGTAACGTTTCTATGGAAACGACAGGATTTTCTTTTGGGATACGACAATCACATTTCCGATCCACTAATCCTTCATTACTATATCCCTCTCTCCCACACATTGAAGAATTCACACGGAAATTGCGTCGCTGTGAAATACGAGTACTATGTGTTCTAAGACATTTCCTTCTAAATCGAGTAACGTTTCCATGGAAACGAAAGGATGTTATTTTGGGATACGACAATCACATTCCGATCCACTAATCCTTCTTTACTGCATCCCTCACTCCCACACATGGAAGAATTCACACGGAAATTGCGTCGCTGTGCAATACGAGTACTATGTGTTCTAAGACATTTCCTTCTACATCGAGTAACGTTTCTATGGAAACGACAGGATTTTCATTTGGGATACGACAATCACATTTCCGATCCACTAATCGGTCTTTACTGTATCCCTCACTCCCACACATTGAAGAATTCACACGGAAATTGCGTCGCTGTGAAATACGAGTACTATGTGTTCTAAGACATTTCCTTCTAAATCGAGTAACGTTTCTATGGAAACGACAGGATTTTCTTTTGGGATACGACAATCACATTTCCGATCCACTAATCCTTCTTTACTACATCCCTCACTCCCTCACATTGAAGAATTCACACGGAAATTGCGTCGCTGTGAAATACGAGTACTATGTGTTCTAAGACATTTCCCTCTAAATCGAGTAACGTTTCTATGGAAACGACAGAATTTTATTTTGGGATACGACAATCACATTTCCGATCCACTAATCCTTCTTTACTGCATCCCTCACTCAAACACATGGAAGAATTCACACGGAAATTGCGTCGCTGTGAAATACGAGTACTATGTGTTCTAAGACATTTCCTTTTAAATCGAGTAACGTTTCTATGGAAACGACAGGATTTTTTTTTGGGATACGACAATCACATTTCCGATCCACTAATCGTTCTTTACTGCATCAATCACTCCCAAACATTGACGAATTCACACGAAAATTGCGTCGCTATGAAATGCGAGTACTATGTGTTCTAAGACATTTCCTTCTAAATCGAGTAACGTTTCTATGGAAACGACAGGATTTTCTTTTGGGATACGACAATCACATTTCCGATCCACTAATCGTTCTTTACTGCATCCCTCACTCCCAAACATTGACGAATTCACACGGACATTGCGTCGCTATGAAATACGAGTACTATGTGTTCTAAGACATTTCCTTCTAAATCGAGTAACGTTTCTATGGAAACGACAGGATTTTCTTTTGGGATACGACAATCACAATTCCGATCCACTAATCGTTCTTTACTGCATCCCTCACTCCCATACATTGACGAATTCACACGGAAATTGCGTCGCTGTGAAATACGAGTACTATGTGTTCTAAGACAGTTCCTTCTAAATCGAGTAACGTTTCTATGGAAACGACAGAATTTTCTTTTGGGATACGACAATCACATTTCCGATCCACTAATCGTTCTTTACTGCATCCCTCACTCCCAAACATTGACGAATTCACACGGAAATTGCGTCGCTATGAAATGCGAGTACTATGTGTTCTAAGACATTTCCTTCTAAATCGAGTAACGTTTCTATGGAAACGACAGGATTTTCTTTTGGGATACGACAATCACTTTTCCGATCCGCTAATCGTTCTTTACTGCATCCCTCACTCCCAAACATTGAAGAATTCACACGGACATTGCGTCGCTATGAAATACGAGTACTATGTGTTCTAAGACATTTCCTTCTAAATCGAGTAACGTTTCTATGGAAACGACAGGATTTTCTTTTGGGATCCGAGAATCACATTTCCGATCCACTAATCGTTCTTTACTGCATCCCTCACTCCCATACATTGACGAATTCACACGGAATTTGCGTCGCTGTGAAATACGAGTACTATGTGTTCTAAGACATTTCCTTCCAAATCGAGTAACGTTTCTATGGAAACGACAGGATTTTCTTTTGGGATACGACAATCACATTTCCGATGACCTAATCGTACTTTACTGCAACCCTCACTCCCAAACATTGACGAATTCACACGGAAATTGCGTCGCTGTGAAATACGAGTACTATGTGTTCTAAGACATTTCCTTCTAAATGGAGTAACGTTTCCTTGGAAACGACAGGATTTTCCTTTGGGATACGACAATCACATTTCCGATCCACTAATCCTTCTTTACTGCATCCCTCACTCCCAAACATTAACGAATTCACACGGAAATTCCGTCGCTGTGAAATACGAGTACTATGTGTTCTAAGACATTTCCTTCTAAATCGAGTAACGTTTCTATGGAAACGACAGGATTTTCTTTTGGGATCCGACAATCACATTTCAGATCCACTAATCGTTCTTTACTGCATCCCTCACTCCCATACATTGACGAATTCACACGGAAATTTCGTCGCTGTGAAATACGAGTACTATGTGTTCTAAGACATTTCCTTCTAAATCGAGTAACGTTTCTATGGAAACGACAGGATTTTCTTTTGGGATCCGACAATCACAATTCCGATCCACTAATCGTTCTTTACTGCGTCCCTCACTCCCATACATTGACGAATTCACACGGACATTGCGTCGCTATGAAATGCGAGTACTATGTGTTCTGAGACATTTCCTTCTAAATCGAGTAACGTTTCTATGGAAACGACAGGATTTTCTTTTGGGATACGACAATCACATTTCCGATAACGTAATCGTTATTTACTGCATCCCTCACTCCCAAACATTGACGAATTCACACGGAAATTGCGTCGCTGTGAAATACGAGTACTATGTGTTCTAAGACATTTCCATCTAAATCGAGTAACGTTTCTATGGAAACTACAGGATTTTCTTTTGGGATACGACAATCTCATTTCCGATCCACTAATCCTTCTTTACTGCATCCCTCACTCCCAAACATTGACGAATTCACACGGAAATTCCGTCGCTGTGAAATACGAGTACTATGTGTTCTAAGACATTTCCTTCTAAATCGAGTAACGTTTCTATGGATACGACAGGATTTTCTTTTGGGATACGACAATCACATTTCCGATCCACTAATCCTTCTTTACTGCATCCCTCACTCCCAAACATTGACGAATTCACACGGAAATTCCGTCGCTGTGAAATACGAGTACTATGTGTTCTAAGACATTTCCTTCTAAATGGAGTAACGTTTCTATGGAAACGACAGGATTTTCTTTTGGGATACGACAATCATATTTCCGATCCACTAATCGTTCTTTACTGCATCCCTCACTCCCAAACATTGACGAATTCACACGGAAATTCCGTCGCTATGAAATACGAGTACTATGTGTTCTAAGACATTTCCTTCTAAATCGTGTAACGTTTCTATGGAAACGACAGAATTTTCTTTTGGGATACGACAATCACATTTCCGATCCACTAATCCTTCTTTACTGCATCCCTCACTCCCACACATGGAAGAATTCACACGGAAATTGTGTCGCTGTGAAATACGAGTACTATGTGTTCTAAGACATTTCCTTCTAAATCGAGTAACGTTTCTATGGAAACGACAGGATTTTCTTTTGGAATACGACAATCACATTTCCGATCCACTAGACGTTCTTTACTGCATCCCTCACTCCCAAACATTGACGAATTCACACGGAAGTTGCGTCGCTATGAAATGCGAGTACTATGTGTTCTAAGACATTTCCTTCTAATTCGAGTAACGTTTCTATGGAAACGACAGGATTTTCTTTTGGGATACGAAAATCACATTTCCGATCCACTAATCGTTCTTTACTGCATCCCTCACTCCCAAACATTGACGAATTCACACGGAAATTGCGTCGCTATGAAATGCGAGGACTATGTGTTCTAAGACATTTCCTTCTAAATCGAGTAACGTTTCTATGGAAACGACAGGATTTTCTTTTGGGATACGACAATCACATTTCCGATCCACTAATCGTTCTTTACTGCATCCCTCACTCCCAAACATTGACGAATTCACACGGACATTGCGTCGCTATGAAATACGAGTACTATGTGTTCTAAGACATTTCCTTCTAAATCGAGTAACGTTTCTATGGAAACAACATAATTTTCTTTTGGAATCCGACAATCACATTTCCGATCCACTAATCGTTCTTTACTGCCTCCCTCACTCCCATACATTGACGAATTCACACGGAAATTGCGTCGCTGTGAAATACGAGTACTATGTGTTCTAAGACATTTCCTTCTAAATCGAGAAACGTTTCTATGGAAACGACAGGATTTTCTTTTGGGATACGACAATCACATTTCAGATGACCTAATCGTTCTTTACTGCATCCCTCACTCCCAAACATTGACGAATTCACACGGAAATTGCGTCGCTGTGAAATACTAGTACTATGTGTTCTAAGACATTTCCTTCTAAATCGAGTAACGTTTCTATGGAAACGACAGGATTTTCTTTTGGGATACGACAATCACTTTTCCGATCCACTAATCCTTCTTTACTGCATCCCTCACTCCCAAACATTGACGAATTCACACGGAAATTCCGTCGCTGTGAAATACGAGTACTATGTGTTCTAAGACATTTCCTTCTAAATCGAGTAACGTTTCTATGGAAACGACAGGATTTTCTTTTGGGATCCGACAATCACATTTCCGATCCACTAATCGTTCTTTACTGCATCCCCCACTCCCATACATTGACGAATTCACACGGAATTTGCGTCGCTGTGAAATACGAGTACTATGTGTTCTAAGACATTTCCTTCTAAATCGAGTAACGTTACTATGGAAACGACAGGATTTTCTTTTGGGATCCGACAATCACATTTCCGATCCACTAATCGTTCTTTACTGCATCCCTCACTCCCATACGTTGACGAATTCACACGGACATTGCGTCGCTATGAAATGCGAGTACTATGTGTTCTAAGACATTTCCTTCTAAATCGAGTAACGTTTCAATGGAAACGACAGGATTTTCTTATGGGATACGACAATCACATTTCCGATCCACTAATCCTTCCTTACTGCATCCCTCACTCCCTCACATTGAAGAATTCACACGGAAATTGCGTCGCTGTGAAATACGAGTACTATGTGTTCTAAGACATTTCCTTCTAAATCGAGTAACGTTTCTATGGAAACGACAGGATTTTCTTTTGGGATACGACAATCACATTTCCGATCCACTAATCCTTCTTTACTGCATCCCTCCTCCCACACATTGAAGAATTCACACGGAAATTGCGTCGCTGTGAAATACGAGTACTATGTGTTCTAAGACATTTCCTTCTAAATCGAGTAACGTTTCAATGGAAACGACAGGATTTTCTTTTGGGATACGACAATCTCATTTCCGATCCACTAATCCTTCTTTACTGCATCCCTCACTCCCATACATTGACGAATTCACACGGAAATTGCGTCGCTGTGAAATACGAGTACTATGTGTTCTAAGACATTTCCTTCTAAATCGAGTAACGTTTCTATGGAAACGACAGGATTTTCTTTTGGGATACGACAATCACATTTCCGATCCACTAATCCTTCTTTTCTGCATCCCTCACTCCCTCACATTGAAGAATTCACACGGAAATTGCGTCGCTGAGAAGTACGAGTACTATGTGTTGTAAGACATTTCCTTCTAAATCGAGTATCGTTTCAATGGAAACGACAGGATTTTCTTTTGGGATACGACAATCTCATTTCCGATCCACTAATCCTTCTTTACTGCATCCCTCACTCCCAAACATTGAAGAATTCACACGGAAATTGCGTCGCTGTGAAATACGAGTACTATGTGTTCTAAGACATTTCCTTCTAAATCGAGTAACGTTTCTATGGAAACGACAGGATTTTCTTTTGGGATACGACAATCACATTTCCGATCCACTAATCCTTCTTAACTGCATCCCTCACTCCCTCACATTGAAGAATTCACACGGAAATTGCGTCGCTGTGAAATACGAGTACTATGTGTTCTAAGACATTTCCTTCTAAATCGAGTAACGTTTCAATGGAAACGACAGGATTTTCTTTTGGGATACGACAATCACATTTCCGATCCACTAATCCTTCTTTACTGCATCCCTCACTCCCACACATGGAAGAATTCACACGGAAATTGCGTCGCTGTGAAATACGAGTACTATGTGTTCTAAGACATTTCCTTCTAAATCGAGTAACGTTTCTATGGAAACGACAGGATTTTCTTTTGGAATACGACAATCACATTTCAGATCCACTAAACGTTCTTTACTGCATCCCTCACTCCCATACATTGACGAATTCACACGGAAATTGGGTCGCTGTGAAATACGAGTACTATGTGTTCTAAGACAGTTCCTTCTAAATCGAGCAACGTTTCTATGGAAACGACAGGATTTTCTTTTGGGATACGACATTCACATTTCCGATCCACTAATCGTTCTTTACTGCATCCCTCACTCCCAAACATTGACGAATTCACACGGAAATTGCGTCGCTATGAAATGCGAGTATTATGTGTTCTAAGACATTTCCTTCTAAATCGAGTAACGTTTCTATGGAAATGACAGGATTTTCTTTTGGGATACGACAATCACATTTCCGATCCACTAATCGTTCTTTACTGCATCCCTCACTCCCAAACATTGACGAATTCACACGGACATTGCGTCGTTATGAAATACGAGTACTATGTGTTCTAAGACATTTCCTTCTAAATCGAGTAACGTTTCTATGGAAACGACAGGATTTTCTTTTGGGATCCGACAATCACATTTCCGATCCACTAATCGTTCTTTACTGCATCCCTCACTCCCATACATTGACGAATTCACACGGAAATTGCGTCGCTGTGAAATACAAGTACTATGTGTTCTAAGACATTTCCTTCTAAATCGAGTAACGTTTCTATGGAAACGACAGGATTATCTTTTGGGATACGACAATCACATTTCCGATCCACTAATCCTTCTTTACTGCATCCCTCACTCCCAAACTTTGACGAATTCACACGGAAATTCCGTCGCTGTGAAATACAATTACTATGTGTTCTAAGACATTTCCTTCTAAATCGAGTAACGTTTCTATGGAAACGACAGGATTTTCTTTTGGGATACGACAATCACATTTCCGATGACCTAATCGTTCTTTACTGCATCCCTCACTCCCAAACATTGACGAATTCACACGGAAATTGCGTCGCTGTGAAATACGAGTACTATGTGTTCTAAGACATTTCCTTCTAAATCGAGTAACGTTTCCATGGAAACGACAGGATTTTCTTTTGGGATACGACAATCACATTTCCGATCCACTAATCCTTCTTTACTGCATCCCTCACTACTAAACATTGACGAATTCACACGGAAATCCCGTCGCTGTGAAATACGAGTACTATGTGTTCTAAGACATTTCGTTCTAAATCGAGTAACGTTTCTATGGAAACGACAGGATTTTCTTTTGGGATCCGACAATCACATTTCAGATCCACTAATCGTTCTTTACTGCATCCCTCACTCCCATACATTGACAAATTCACACGGAAATTGCGTCGCTGTGAAATACGAGTACTATGTGTTCTAAGACATTTCCTTCTAAATCGAGTAACGTTTCTATGGAAACGACAGGTTTTTCTTTTGGGATCCGACAATCACAATTCCGATCCACTAATCGTTCTTTACTGCATCCCTCACTCCCATACATTGACGAATTAACACGGACATTGCGTCGCTATGAAATGCGAGTACTATGTGTTCTGAGACATTTCCTTCTAAATCGAGTAACGTTTCTATGGAAACGACAGGATTTTCTTTTGGGATACGACAATCACATTTCCGATAAACTAATCGTTATTTACTGCATCCCTCACTCCCAAACATTGACGAATTCACACGGAAATTGCGTCGCTGTGAAATACGAGTACTATGTGTTCTAAGACATTTCCTTCTAAATCGAGTAACGTTTCTATGGATACGACAGGATTTTCTTTTGGGATACGACAATCACATTTCCTATCCACTAATCCTTCTTTACTGCATCCCTCACTCCCAAACATTGACGAATTCACACGGAAATTCCGTCGCTGTGAAATACGAGTACTATGTGTTCTAAGACATTTCCTTCTAAATCGAGTAACGTTTCTATGGAAACGACAGGATTTTCTTTTGGAATACGACAATCACATTTCCGATCCACTAATCGTTCTTTACTGCATCCCTCACTCCCAAACATTGACGAATTCACACGGAAATTCCGTCGCTATGAAATACGAGTACTATGTGTTCTAAGACATTTCCTTCTAAATCGAGTAACGTTTCTATGGAATTGACAGAATTTACTTTTGGGATACGACAATCACATTTCCGATCCACTAATCCTTCTTTACTGCATCCCTCACTCCCACACATGGAAAGTTCACACAGAAATTGCGTCGCTGTGAAATACGAGTACTATGTGTTCTAAGACATTTCCTTCTAAATCGAGTAACGTTTCTATGGAAACGACAGGATTTTCTTTTGGGATACGACAATCACATTTACGATCCACTAATCCTTCTTTACTGCATCCCTCACTCCCACACATTGAAGAATTTACACGGAAATTGCGTCGCTGTGAAATACGAGTACTATGTGTTCTAAGACATTTCCTTCTAAATCGAGTAACGTTTCTATGGAAACGACAGAATTTTCTTTTGGGATACGACAATCACATTTCCGATCCACTAATCCTTCTTTACTGCATCCCTCACTCCCACACATGGAAGTATTCACACGGAAATGCGTCGCTGTGAAATACGAGTACTATGTGTTCTAAGACATTTCCTTCTAAATCGAGTAACGTTTCTATGGAAACGACAGGATTTTCTTTTGGGATACGACAATCACATTTCCGATCCACTAATCCTTCATTACTGTATCCCTCTCTCCCACACATTGAAGAATTCACACGGAAATTGCGTCGCTGTGAAATACGAGTACTATGTGTTCTAAGACATTTCCTTCTAAATCGAGTAACGTTTCTATGGAAACGACAGGATTTTCTTTTGGGATACGACATTCACATTTCCGATCCACTAATCCTTCTTTACTGCATCCCTCACTCCCTCACATTGAAGAATTCACACGGAAATTGCGTCGCTGTGAAATACGAGTACTATGTGTTCTAAGACATTTCCTTCTAAATCGAGTAACGTTTCTATGGAAACGACAGGATTTTCTTTTGGGATACGACAATCACATTTCCGATCCACTAATCCTTCATTACTGCATCCCTCACTCCCACACATTGAAGAATTCACACGGAAATTGCGTCGCTGTGAAATACGAGTACTATGTGTTCTAAGACATTTCCTTCTAAATCGAGTAACGTTTCTATGGAAACGACAGGATTTTCTTTTGGGATACGACAATCACATTTCCGATCCACTAATCCTTCTTAACTGTATCCCTCACTCCCACACATTGAAGAATTCACACGGAAATTGCGTCGCTGTGAAATACGAGTACTATGTGTTCTAAGACATTTCCTTCTAAATCGAGTAACGTTTCTATGGAAACGAAAGGATGTTCTTTTGGGATACGACAATCACATTTCCGATCCACTAATCCTTCTTTACTGCATCCCTCACTCCCACACATGGAAGAATTCACACGGAAATTGCGTCGCTGTGAAATACGAGTACTATGTGTTCTAAGACATTTCCTTCTAAATCGAGTAACGTTTCTATGGAAACGACAGGACTTTCATTTGGGATACGACAATCACATTTCCGATCCACTAATCCTTCTTTACTGTATCCCTCACTCCCACACATTGAAGAATTCACACGGAAATTGCGTCGCTGTGAAATACGAGTACTATGTGTTCTAAGACATTTCCTTCTAAATCGAGTAACGTTTCTATGGAAACGACAGGATTTTCTTTTGGGATACTACAATCACATTTCCGATCCACTAAGCCTTCTTTACTACATCCCTCACTCCCTCACATTGAAGAATTCACACGGAAATTGCGTCGCTGTGAAATACGAGTACTATGTGTTCTAAGACATTTCCTTCTAAATCGAGTAACGTTTCTATGGAAACGACAGAATTTTATTTTGGGATACGACAATCACATTTCCGATCCACTAATCCTTCTTTACTGCATCTCTCACTCCCACACATGGAAGAATTCACACGGAAATTGCGTCGCTGTGAAATACGAGTACTATGTGTTCTAAGACATTTCCTTTTAAATCGAGTAACGTATCTATGGAAACGACAGGATTTTCTTTTGGGATACGACAATCACATTTCCGATCCACTAATCGTTCTTTACTGCATCCCTCACTCCCAAACATTGACGAATTCACACGAAAATTGCGTCGCTATGAAATGCGAGTACTATGTGTTCTAAGACATTTCCTTCTAAATCGAGTAACGTTTCTATGGAAACGACAGGATTTTCTTTTGGGATACGACAATCACATTTCCGATCCACTAATCGTTCTTTACTGCATCCCTCACTCCCAAACATTGACGAATTCACACGGACATTGCGTCGCTGTGAAATACGAGTACTATGTGTTCTAAGACATTTCCTTCTAAATCGAGTAACGTTTCTATGGAAACGACAGGATTTTCTTTTGGGATACGACAATCACATTTCCGATCCACCAATCCTTCTTTACTGCATCCCTCACTCCCTCACATTGAAGAATTCACACGGAAATTGCGTCGCTGTGAAATACGAGTACTATGTGTTCTAAGACATTTCCTTCTAAATCGAGTAACGTTTCTATGGAAACGACAGGATTTTCTTTTGGGATACGACAATCACATTTCCGATCCACTAATCCTTCATTACTGCATCCCTCACTCCCACACATTGAAGAATTCACACGGAAATTGCGTCGCTGTGAAATACGAGTACTATGTGTTCTAAGACATTTCCTTCTAAATCGAGTAACGTTTCTATGGAAACGACAGGATTTTCTTTTGGGATACGACAATCACATTTCCGATCCACTAATCCTTCTTAACTGTATCCCTCACTCCCACACATTGAAGAATTCACACGGAAATTGCGTCGCTGTGAAATACGAGTACTATGTGTTCTAAGACATTTCCTTCTAAATCGAGTAACGTTTCTATGGAAACGAAAGGATGTTCTTTTGGGATACGACAATCACATTTCCGATCCACTAATCCTTCTTTACTGCATCCCTCACTCCCACACATGGAAGAATTCACACGGAAATTGCGTCGCTGTGAAATACGAGTACTATGTGTTCTAAGACATTTCCTTCTAAATCGAGTAACGTTTCTATGGAAACGACAGGACTTTCATTTGGGATAGGACAATCACATTTCCGATCCACTAATCCTTCTTTACTGTATCCCTCACTCCCACACATTGAAGAATTCACACGGAAATTGCGTCGCTGTGAAATACGAGTACTATGTGTTCTAAGACATTTCCTTCTAAATCGAGTAACGTTTCTATGGAAACGACAGGATTTTCTTTTGGGATACTACAATCACATTTCCGATCCACTAATCCTTCTTTACTACATCCCTCACTCCCTCACATTGAAGAATTCACACGGAAATTGCGTCGCTGTGAAATACGAGTACTATGTGTTCTAAGACATTTCCTTCTAAATCGAGTGACGTTTCTATGGAAACGACAGAATTTTATTTTGGGATACGACAATCACATTTCCGATCCACTAATCCTTCTTTACTGCATCCCTCACTCCCACACATGGAAGAATTCACACGGAAATTGCGTCGCTGTGAAATACGAGTACTATGTGTTCTAAGACATTTCCTTTTAAATCGAGTAACGTTTCTATGGAAACGACAGGATTTTCTTTTGGGATACGACAATCACATTTCCGATCCACTAATCGTTCTTTACTGCATCCCTCACTCCCAAACATTGACGAATTCACACGAAAATTGCGTCGCTATGAAATGCGAGTACTATGTGTTCTAAGACATTTCCTTCTAAATCGAGTAACGTTTCTATGGAAACGACAGGATTTTCTTTTGGGATACGACAATCACATTTCCGATCCACTAATCGTTCTTTACTGAATCCCTCACTCCCAAACATTGACGAATTCACACGGACATTGCGTCGCTATGAAATACGAGTACTATGTGTTCTAAGACATTTCCTTCTAAATCGAGTAACGTTTCTATGGAAACGACAGGATTTTCTTTTGGGATCCGACAATCACATTTCCGATACACTAATCGTTCTTTACTGCATCCCTCACTCCCATACATTGACGAATTCACACGGAAATTGCGTCGCTGTGAAATACGAGTACTATGTGTTCTAAGACAGTTCCTTCTAAATCGAGTAAAGTTTCTATGGAAACGACAGGATTTTCTTTTGGGATACGACAATCACTATTCCGATCCACTAATCGTTCTTTACTGCATCCCTCACTCCCAAACATTGACGAATTCACACAAATTGCGTCGCTATGAAATGCGAGTACTATGTGTTCTAAGACATTTCCTTCTAAATCGAGTAACGTTTCTATGGAAACGACAGGATTTTCTTTTGGGATACGACAATCACATTTCCGATCCACTAATCGTTCTTTACTGCATCCCTCACTCCCCAACATTGACGAATTCACACGGAAATTGCGTCGCTGTGAAATACGAGTACTATGTGTTCTAAGACATTTCCTTCTAAATCGAGTAACGTTTCTATGGAAACGACAGGATTTTCTTTTGGGATACGACAATCACATTTCCGATCCACTAATCCTTCTTTACTGCATCCCTCACTCCCAAACATTGACGAATTCACACGGAAATTCCGTCGCTGTGAAATACGAGTACTATGTGTTCTAAGACATTTCCTTCTAAATCGAGTAACGTTTCTATGGAAACGACAGGATTTTCTTTTGGGATACGACAATCACATTTCCGATCCACTAATCGTTCTTTACTGAATCCCTCACTCCCAAACATTGACGAATTCACACGGAAATTGCGTCGCTGTGAAATACGAGTACTATGTGTTCTAAGACATTTCCTTCTAAATCGAGTAACGTTTCTATGGAAACGACAGGATTTTCTTTTGGGATACGACAATCACATTTCCGATCCACTAATCGTTCTTTACTGCATCCCTCACTCCCAAACATTGACGAATTCACACGGAAATTCCGTCGCTGTGAAATACGAGTACTATGTGTTCTAAGACATTTCCTTCTAAATCGAGTAACGTTTCTATGGAAACGACAGGATTTTCTTTTGGGATACGACAATCACATTTCCGATCCACTAATCCTTCTTTACTGCATCCCTCACTCCCAAACATTGACGAATTCACACGGAAATTGCGTCGCTGTGAAATACGAGTACTATGTGTTCTAAGACATTTCCTTCTAAATCGAGTAACGTTTCTATGGAAACGACAGGATTTTCTTTTGGGATACGACAATCACATTTCCGATCCACTAATCGTTCTTTACTGCATCCCTCACTCCCATACATTGACGAATTCACACGGAAATTGCGTCGCTGTGAAATACGAGTACTATGTGTTCTAAGACATTTCCTTCTAAATCGAGTAACGTTTCTATGGAAACGACAGGATTTTCTTTTGGGATACGACAATCACATTTCCGATCCACTAATCGTTCTTTACTGAATCCCTCACTCCCAAACATTGACGAATTCACACGGACATTGCGTCGCTATGAAATACGAGTACTATGTGTTCTAAGACATTTCCTACTAAATCGAGTAACGTTTCTATGGAAACGACAGGATTTTCTTTTGGGATCCGACAATCACATTTCCGATACACTAATCGTTCTTTACTGCATCCCTCACTCCCATACATTGACGAATTCACACGGAAATTGCGTCGCTGTGAAATACGAGTACTATGTGTTCTAAGACAGTTCCTTCTAAATCGAGTAACGTTTCTATGGAAACGACAGGATTTTCTTTTGGGATACGACAATCACATTTCCGATCCACTAATCGTTCTTTACTGCATCCCTCACTCCCAAACATTGACGAATTCACACAAATTGCGTCGCTATGAAATGCGAGTACTATGTGTTCTAAGACATTTCCTTCTAAATCGAGTAACGTTTCTATGGAAACGACAGGATTTTCTTTTGGGATACGACAATCACATTTCCGATCCACTAATCGTTCGTTACTGCATCCCTCACTCCCAAACATTGACGAATTCACACGGAAATTCCGTCGCTGTGAAATACGAGTACTATGTGTTCTAAGACAGTTCCTTCTAAATCGAGTAACGTTTCTATGGAAACGACAGGATTTTCTTTTGGGATACGACAATCACATTTCCGATCCACTAATCGTTCTTTACTGCATCCCTCACTCCCATACATTGACGAATTCACACGGAAATTCCGTCGCTGTGAAATACGAGTACTATGTGTTCTAAGACAGTTCCTTCTAAATCGAGTAACGTTTCTATGGAAACGACAGGATTTTCTTTTGGGATACGACAATCACATTTCCGATCCACTAATCGTTCTTTACTGCATCCCTCACTCCCATACATTGACGAATTCACACAAATTGCGTCGCTATGAAATACGAGTACTATGTGTTCTAAGACAGTTCCTTCTAAATCGAGTAACGTTTCTATGGAAACGACAGGATTTTCTTTTGGGATACGACAATCACATTTCCGATCCACTAATCGTTCTTTACTGCATCCCTCACTCCCAAACATTGACGAATTCACACAAATTGCGTCGCTATGAAATACGCGTACTATGTGTTCTAAGACATTTCCTTCTAAATCGAGTAACGTTTCTATGGAAACGACAGGTTTTTCTTTTGGAATACGACAATCACATTTCCGATCCACTAAACCTTCTTTACTGCATCCCTCACTCCCATACATTGACGAATTCACACGGAAATTGCGTCGCTGTGAAATACGAGTACTATGTGTTCTAAGACATTTCCTTCTAAATCGAGTAACGTTTCTATGGAAACGACAGGATTTTCTTTTGGGATACGACAATCACATTTCCGATCCACTAATCCTTCTTTACTGCATCCCTCACTCCCAAACATTGACGAATTCACACGGAAATTCCGTCGCTGTGAAATACGAGTACTATGTGTTCTAAGACATTTCCTTCTAAATCGAGTAACGTTTCTATGGAAACGACAGGATTTTCTTTTGGGATCCGACAATCACATTTCAGATCCACTAATCGTTCTTTACTGCATCCCTCACTCCCATACATTGACGAATTCACACGGAAATTTCGTCGCTGTGAAATACGAGTACTATGTGTTCTAAGACATTTCCTTCTAAATCGAGTAACGTTTCTATGGAAACGACAGGATTTTCTTTTGGGATCCGACAATCACATTTCCGATCCACTAATCGTTCTTTACTGCATCCCTCACTCCCAAACATTGACGAATTCACACAAATTGCGTCGCTATGAAATGCGAGTACTATGTGTTCTAAGACATTTCCTTCTAAATCGAGTAACGTTTCTATGGAAACGACAGGATTTTCTTTTGGGATACGACAATCACATTTCCGATCCACTAATCGTCCTTTACTGCATCTCTCACTCCCAAACATTGACGAATTCACACGGACATTGCGTCGCTATGAAATACGAGTACTATGTGTTCTAAGACATTTCCTTCTAAATCGAGTAACGTTTCTATGGAAACGACAGGATTTTCTTTTGGGATCCGACAATCACATTTCCGATCCACTAATCGTTCTTTACTGCATCCCTCACTCCCACACATGGAAGAATTCACACGGAAATTGCGTCGCTGTGAAATACGAGTACTATGTGTTGTAAGACATTTCCTTCTAAATCGAGTAACGTTTCTATGGAAACGACAGGTTTTTCTTTTGGAATACGACAATCACATTTCCGATCCACTAAACCTTCTTTACTGCATCCCTCACTCCCAAACATTGACGAATTCACACGGAAGTTGCGTCGCTATGAAATGCGAGTACTATGTGTTTTAAGACATTTCCTTCTAATTCGAGTAACGTTTCTATGGAAACGACAGGATTTTCTTTTGGGATACGACAATCACATTTCCGATCCACTAATCGTTCTTTACTGCATCCCTCACTCCCAAACATTGACGAATTCACACGGAAATTGCGTCGCTATGAAATGCGAGTACTATGTGTTCTAAGACATTTCCTTCTAAATCGAGTAACGTTTCTATGGAAACGACAGGATTTTCTTTTGGGATACGACAATCACATTTCCGATCCACTAATCGTTCTTTACTGCATCCCTCACTCCCAAACATTGACGAATTCACACGGACATTGCGTCGCTATGAAATACGAGTACTATGTGTTCTAAGACATTTCCTTCTAAATCGAGTAACGTTTCTATGGAAACAACATAATTTTCTTTTGGGATCCGACAATCACATTTCCGATCCACTAATCGTTCTTTACTGCATCCCTCACTCCCATACATTGACGAATTCACACGGAAATTGCGTCGCTGTGAAATACGAGTACTATGTGTTCTAAGACATTTCCTTCTAAATCGAGTAACGTTTCTATGGAAACGACAGGATTTTCTTTTGGGATACGACAATCACTTTTCCGATCCACTAATCCTTCTTTACTGCATCCCTCACTCCCAAACATTGACGAATTCACACGGAAATTCCGTCGCTGTGAAATACGAGTACTATGTGTTCTAAGACATTTCCTTCTAAATCGAGTAACGTTTCTATGGAAACGACAGGATTTTCTTTTGGGATCCGACAATCACATTTCCGATCCACTAATCGTTCTTTAGTGGATCCCCCACTCCCATACATTGACGAATTCACACGGAAATTGCGTCGCTGTGAAATACGAGTACTATGTGTTCTAAGACATTTCCTTCTAAATCGAGTAACGTTACTATGGAAACGACAGGATTTTCTTTTGGGATCCGACAATCACATTTCCGATCCACTAATCGTTCTTTACTGCATCCCTCACTCCCATACATTGACGAATTCACTCGGAATTGCGTCGCTATGAAATGCGAGTACTATGTGTTCTAAGACATTTCCTTCTAAATCGAGTAACGTTTCTATGGAAACGACAGGATTTTCTTTTGGGATACGACAATCTTATTTCCGATCCACTAATCCTTCTTTACTGCAACCCTCACTCCCAAACATTGACGAATTCATACGGAAATTCCGTCGCTGTGAAATACGAGTACTATGTGTTCTAAGACATTTCCTTCTAAATCGAGTAACGTTTCAATGGAAACGACAGGATTTTCTTTTGGGATACGACAATCACATTTCCGATCCACTAATCCTTCTTTACTGCATCCCCCACTCCCAAACATTGACGAATTCACACGGAAATTCCGTCGCTGTGAAATACGAGTACTATGTGTTCTAAGACATTTCCTTCTAAATCGAGTAACGTTTCAATGGAAACGACAGGAATTACTTTGGGGATACGACAATCACATTTCCGATCCACTAATCCTTCTTTACTGCATCCCTCACTCCCTCACATTGAAGAATTCACACGGAAATTGCGTCGCTGTGAAATACGACTACTATGTGTTCTAAGACATTTCCTTCTAAATCGAGTAACGTTTCTATGGAAACGACAGGATTTTCTTTTGGGATACGACAATCACATTTCCGATCCACTAATCCTTCTTTACTGCATCCCTCACTCCCACACATTGAAGAATTCACACGGAAATTGCGTCGCTGTGAAATACGAGTACTATGTGTTCTAAGACATTTCCTTCTAAATCGAGTAACGTTTCTATGGAAACGACAGAATTTTATTTTGGGATACGACAATCACATTTCCGATCCACTAATCCTTCTTTACTGCATCCCTCACTCCCACACATGGAAGAATTCACACGGAAATTGCGTCGCTGTGAAATACGAGTACTATGTGTTCTAAGACATTTCCTTTTAAATCGAGTAACGTTTCTATGGAAACGACAGGATTTTCTTTTGGGATACGACAATCACATTTCCGATCCACTAATCGTTCTTTACTGCATCCCTCACTCCCAAACATTGACGAATTCACACGAAAATTGCGTCGCTATGAAATGCGAGTACTATGTGTTCTAAGACATTTCCTTCTAAATCGAGTAACGTTTCTATAGAAACGACAGGATTTTCTTTTGGGATACGACAATCACATTTCCGATCCACTAATCGTTCTTTACTGAATCCCTCACTCCCAAACATTGACGAATTCACACGGACATTGCGTCGCTATGAAATACGAGTACTATGTGTTCTAAGACATTTCCTTCTAAATCGAGTAACGTTTCTATGGAAACGACAGGATTTTCTTTTGGGATCCGACAATCACATTTCCGATACACTAATCGTTCTTTACTGCATCCCTCACTCCCATACATTGACGAATTCACACGGAAATTGCGTCGCTGTGAAATACGAGTACTATGTGTTCTAAGACAGTTCCTTCTAAATCGAGTAACGTTTCTATGGAAACGACAGGATTTTCTTTTGGGATACGACAATCACATTTCCGATCCACTAATCGTTCTTTACTGCATCCCTCACTCCCAAACATTGACGAATTCACACAAATTGCGTCGCTATGAAATGCGAGTACTATGTGTTCTAAGACATTTCCTTCTAAATCGAGTAACGTTTCTATGGAAACGACAGGATTTTCATTTGGGATACGACAATCACATTTCCGATCCACTAATCGTTCGTTACTGCATCCCTCACTCCCAAACATTGACGAATTCACACGGACATTGCGTCGCTATGAAATACGCGTACTATGTGTTCTAAGACATTTCCTTCTAAATCGAGTAACGTTTCTATGGAAACGACAGGATTTTCTTTTGGGATCCGACAATCACATTTCCGATGCACTAATCGTTCTTTACTGCATCCCTCACTCCCATACATTGACGAATTCACACGGAAATTGCGTCGCTGTGAAATACGAGTACTATGTGTTCTAAGACATTTCCTTCTAAATCGAGTAACGTTTCTATGGAAACGACAGGATTTTCTTTTGGGATACGACAATCACATTTCCGATCCACTAATCCTTCTTTACTGCATCCCTCACTCCCAAACATTGACGAATTCACACGGAAATTCCGTCGCTGTGAAATACGAGTACTATGTGTTCTAAGACATTTCCTTCTAAATCGAGTAACGTTTCTATGGAAACGACAGGATTTTCTTTTGGGATCCGACAATCACATTTCAGATCCACTAATCGTTCTTTACTGCATCCCTCACTCCCATACATTGACGAATTCACACGGAAATTTCGTCGCTGTGAAATACGAGTACTATGTGTTCTAAGACATTTCCTTCTAAATCGAGTAACGTTTCTATGGAAACGACAGGATTTTCTTTTGGGATCCGACAATCACATTTCCGATCCACTAATCGTTCTTTACTGCATCCCTCACTCCCAAACATTGACGAATTCACACAAATTGCGTCGCTATGAAATGCGAGTACTATGTGTTCTAAGACATTTCCTTCTAAATCGAGTAACGTTTCTATGGAAACGACAGGATTTTCTTTTGGGATACGACAATCACATTTCCGATCCACTAATCGTTCTTTACTGCATCCCTCACTCCCAAACATTGACGAATTCACACGGAAATTGCGTCGCTATGAAATACGAGTACTATGTGTTCTAAGACATTTCCTTCTAAATCGAGTAACGTTTCTATGGAAACGACAGGATTTTCTTTTGGGATACGACAATCACATTTCCGATCCACTAATCCTTCTTTACTGCATCCCTCACTCCCAAACATTGACGAATTCACACGGAAATTTCGTCGCTGTGAAATACGAGTACTATGTGTTCTAAGACATTTCCTTCTAAATCGAGTAACGTTTCTATGGAAACGACAGGATTTTCTTTTGGGATTCGACAATCACATTTCCGATCCACTAATCCTTCTTTACTGCATCCCTCACTCCCAAACATTGACGAATTCACACGGAAATTCCGTCGCTGTGAAATACGAGTACTATGTGTTCTAAGACATTTCCTTCTAAATCGAGTAACGTTTCTATGGAAACGACAGGATTTTCTTTTGGGATCCGACAATCACATTTCAGATCCACTAATCGTTCTTTACTGCATCCCTCACTCCCATACATTGACGAATTCACACGGAAATTTCGTCGCTGTGAAATACGAGTACTATGTGTTCTAAGACATTTCCTTCTAAATCGAGTAACGTTTCTATGGAAACGACAGGATTTTCTTTTGGGATCCGACAATCACATTTCCGATCCACTAATCGTTCTTTACTGCATCCCTCACTCCCAAACATTGACGAATTCACACAAATTGCGTCGCTATGAAATGCGAGTACTATGTGTTCTAAGACATTTCCTTCTAAATCGAGTAACGTTTCTATGGAAACGACAGGATTTTCTTTTGGGATACGACAATCACATTTCCGATCCACTAATGGTTCTTTACTGCATCCCTCACTCCCAAACATTGACGAATTCACACGGACATTGCGTCGCTATGAAATACGAGTACTATGTGTTCTAAGACATTTCCTTCTAAATCGAGTAACGTTTCTATGGAAACGACAGGATTTTCTTTTGGGATACGACAATCACATTTCCGATCCACTAATCCTTCTTTACTGCATCCCTCACTCCCAAACATTGACGAATTCACACGGAAATTTCGTCGCTGTGAAATACGAGTACTATGTGTTCTAAGACATTTCCTTCTAAATCGAGTAACGTTTCTATGGAAACGACAGGATTTTCTTTTGGGATACGACAATCACATTTCCGATCCACTAATCCTTCTTTACTGCATCCCTCACTCCCAAACATTGACGAATTCACACGGAAATTCCGTCGCTGTGAAATACGAGTACTATGTGTTCTAAGACATTTCCTTCTAAATCGAGTAACGTTTCTATGGAAACGACAGGATTTTCTTTTGGGATCCGACAATCACATTTCAGATCCACTAATCGTTCTTTACTGCATCCCTCACTCCCATACATTGACGAATTCACACGGAAATTTCGTCGCTGTGAAATACGAGTACTATGTGTTCTAAGACATTTCCTTCTAAATCGAGTAACGTTTCTATGGAAACGACAGGATTTTCTTTTGGGATACGACAATCACATTTCCGATCCACTAATCGTTCTTTACTGCATCCCTCATTCCCAAACATTGACGAATTCACACAAATTGCGTCGCTATGAAATGCGAGTACTATGTGTTCTAAGACATTTCCTCCTAAATCGAGTAACGTTTCTATGGAAACGACAGGATTTTCTTTTGGGATACGACAATCACATTTCCGATCCACTAATCGTTCTTTACTGCATCCCTCACTCCCAAACATTGACGAATTCACACGGACATTGCGTCGCTATGAAATACGAGTACTATGTGTTCTAAGACATTTCCTTCTAAATCGAGTAACGTTTCTATGGAAACGACAGGATTTTCTTTTGGGATCCGACAATCACATTTCCGATCCACTAATCGTTCTTTACTGCATCCCTCACTCCCACACATGGAAGAATTCACACGGAAATTGCGTCGCTGTGAAATACGAGTACTATGTGTTCTAAGACATTTCCTTCTAAATCGAGTAACGTTTCTATGGAAACGACAGGTTTTTCTTTTGGAATACGACAATCACATTTCCGATCCACTAAACCTTCTTTACTGCATCCCTCACTCCCATACATTGACGAATTCACACGGAAGTTGCGTCGCTATGAAATGCGAGTACTATGTGTTTTAAGAAATTTCCTTCTAATTCGAGTAACGTTTCTATGGAAACGACAGGATTTTCTTTTGGGATACGACAATCACATTTCCGATCCACTAATCGTTCTTTACTGCATCCCTCACTCCCAAACATTGACGAATTCACACGGAAATTGCGTCGCTATGAAATGCGAGTACTATGTGTTCTAAGACATTTCCTTCTAAATCGAGTAACGTTTCTATGGAAACGACAGGATTTTCTTTTGGGATACGACAATCACATTTCCGATCCACTAATCGTTCTTTACTGCATCCCTCACTCCCAAACATTGACGAATTCACACGGACATTGCGTCGCTATGAAATACGAGTACTATGTGTTCTAAGACATTTCCTTCTAAATCGAGTAACGTTTCTATGGAAACAACATAATTTTCTTTTGGGATCCGACAATCACATTTCCGATCCACTAATCGTTCTTTACTGCATCCCTCACTCCCATACATTGACGAATTCACACGGAAATTGCGTCGCTGTGAAATACGAGTACTATGTGTTCTAAGACATTTCCTTCTAAATCGAGTAACGTTTCTATGGAAACGACAGGATTTTCTTTTGGGATACGACAATCACTTTTCCGATCCACTAATCCTTCTTTACTGCATCCCTCACTCCCAAACATTGACGAATTCACACGCAAATTCCGTCGCTGTGAAATACGAGTACTATGTGTTCTAAGACATTTCCTTCTAAATCGAGTAACGTTTCTATGGAAACGACAGGATTTTCTTTTGGGATCCGACAATCACATTTCCGATCCACTAATCGTTCTTTAGTGGATCCCCCACTCCCATACATTGACGAATTCACACGGAAATTGCGTCGCTGTGAAATACGAGTACTATGTGTTCTAAGACATTTCCTTCTAAATCGAGTAACGTTACTATGGAAACGACAGGATTTTCTTTTGGGATCCGACAATCACATTTCCGATCCACTAATCGTTCTTTACTGCATTCCTCACTCCCATACATTGACGAATTCACTCGGACATTGCGTCGCTATGAAATGCGAGTACTATGTGTTCTAAGACATTTCCTTCTAAATCGAGTAACGTTTCTATGGAAACGACAGGATTTTCTTTTGGGATACGACAATCTTATTTCCGATCCACTAATCCTTCTTTACTGCATCCCTCACTCCCAAACATTGACGAATTCATACGGAAATTCCGTCGCTGTGAAATACG
Organism: Schistocerca piceifrons; assembly: GCF_021461385.2. Lineage (NCBI taxonomy): Eukaryota > Metazoa > Arthropoda > Insecta > Orthoptera > Acrididae > Schistocerca > Schistocerca piceifrons. The sequence continues at coordinate 603,055,821 of NC_060144.1, read as the reverse complement.
AGTACTATGTGTTCTAAGACATTTCCTTCTAAATCGAGTAACGTTTCAATGGAAACGACAGGATTTTCTTTTGGGATACGACAATCACATTTCCGATCCACTAATCCTTCTTTACTGCATCCCTCACTCCCAAACATTGACGAATTCACACGGAAATTCCGTCGCTGTGAAATACGAGTACTATGTGTTCTAAGACATTTCCTTCTAAATCGAGTAACGTTTCAATGGAAACGACAGGATTTTCTTTTGGGATACGACAATCACATTTCCGATCCACTAATCCTTCTTTACTGCATCCCTCACTCCCTCACATTGAAGAATTCACACGGAAATTGCGTCGCTGTGAAATACGACTACTATGTGTTCTAAGACATTTCCTTCTAAATCGAGTAACGTTTCTATGGAAACGACAGGATTTTCTTTTGGGATACGACAATCACATTTCCGATCCACTAATCCTTCTTTACTGCATCCCTCCTCCCACACTTTGAAGAATTCACACGGAAATTGCGTCGCTGTGAAATACGAGTACTATGTGTTCTAAGACATTTCCTTCTAAATCGAGTAACGTTTCAATGGAAACGACAGGATTTTCTTTTGGGATACGACAATCTCATTTCCGATCCACTAATCCTTCTTTACTGCATCCCTCACTCCCAAACATTCACGAATTCACACGGAAATTGCGTCGCTGTGAAATACGAGTACTGTGTGTTCTAAGACGTTTCCTTCTAAATCGAGGAACGTTTCTATGGAAACGACAGGATTTTCTTTTGGGATACGACAATCACATATCCGATCCACTAATCCTTCTTTACAGCATCCCTCACTCCCTCACATTGAAGAATTCACACGGAAATTGCGTCGCTGTGAAATACGAGTACTATGTGTTCTAAGACAATTCCTTCTAAATCGAGTAACGTTTCTATGGAAACGACAGGATTTTCTTTTGGGATACGACAATCACATTTCCGATCCACTAATCCTTCTTTACTGCATCCCTCACTCCCAAACATTGACGAATTCACACGGAAATTGCGTCGCTGTGAAATACGAGTACTATGTGTTCTAAGACGTTTCCTTCTAAATCGAGTAACGTTTCTATGGAAACGACAGGATTTTCTTTTGAGATACGACAATCACATTTCCGATCCACTAATCCTTCTTTACTGCATCCCTCACTCCCTCACATTGAAGAATTCACACGGAAATAGCGTCGCTGAGAAATACGAGTACTATGTGTTCTAAGACATTTCCTTCTAAATCGAGTAACGTTTCAATGGAAACGACAGGATTTTCTTTTGGGATACGACAATCTCATTTCCGATCCACTAATCCTTCTTTACAGCATCCCTCACTTACAAACATTGAAGAATTCACACGGAAATTGCGTCGCTGTGAAATACGAGTACTATGTGTTCTAAGACATTTCCTTCTAAATCGAGTAACGTTTCTATGGAAACGACAGGATTTTCTTTTGGGATACGACAATCACATTTCCGATCCACTAATCCTTCTTTACTGCATCCCTCACTCCCTCACATTGAAGAATTCACACGGAAATTGCGTCGCTGTGAAATACGAGTACTATGTGTTCTAAGACATTTCCTTCTAAATCGAGTAACGTTTCAATGGAAACGACAGGATTTTCTTTTGGGATACGACAATCACATTTCCGATCCACTAATCCTTCTTTACTGCATCCCTCACTCCCACACATGGAAGAATTCACACGGAAATTGCGTCGCTGTGAAATACGAGTACTATGTGTTCTAAGACATTTCCTTCTAAATCGAGTAACGTTTCTATGGAAACGACAGGATTTTCTTTTGGAATACGACAATCACATTTCCGATCCACTAAACGTTCTTTACTGCATCCCTCACTCCCAAACATTGACGAATTCACACGGAAGTTGCGTCGCTATGAAATGCGAGTACTATGTGTTCTAAGACATTTCCTTCTAATTCGAGTAACGTTTCTATGGAAACGACAGGATTTTCTTTTGGGATACGACAATCACATTTCCGATCCACTAATCGTTCTTTACTGCATCCCTCACTCCCAAACATTGACGAATTCACACGGAAATTGCGTCGCTATGAAATGCGAGTACTATGTGTTCTAAGACATTTCCTTCTAAATCGAGTAACGTTTCTATGGAAACGACAGGATTTTCTTTTGGGATACGACAATCACATTTCCGATCCACTAATCGTTCTTTACTGCATCCCTCACTCCCAAACATTGACGAATTCACACGGACATTGCGTCGCTATGAAATACGAGTACTATGTGTTCTAAGACATTTCCTTCTAAATCGAGTAACGTTTCTATGGAAACGACAGGATTTTCTTTTGGGATACGACAATCACATTTCCGATCCACCAATCCTTCTTTACTGCATCCCTCACTCCCAAACATTGACGAATTCACACGGAAATTGCGTCGCTGTGAAATACGAGTACTATGTGTTCTAAGACATTTCCTTCTAAATCGAGTAACGTTTCTATGGAAACGACAGGATTTTCTTTTGGGATACGACAATCACATTTCCGATCCACTAATCCTTCTTTACTGCATCCCTCACTCCCTCACATTGAAGAATTCACACGGAAATTGCGTCGCTGAGAAATACGAGTACTATGTGTTCTAAGACATTTCCTTCTAAATCGAGTAACGTTTCAATGGAAACGACAGGATTATCTTTTGGGATACGACAATCTCATTTCCGATCCACTAATCCTTCTTTACTGCATCCCTCACTCCCAAACATTGAAGAATTCACACGGAAATTGCGTCGCTGTGAAATACGAGTACTATGTGTTCTAAGACATTTCCTTCTAAATCGAGTAACGTTTCTATGGAAACGACAGGATTTTGTTTTGGGATACGACAATCACATTTCCGATCCACTAATCCTTCTTTACTGCATCCCTCACTCCCTCACATTGAAGAATTCACACGGAAATTGCGTCGCTGTGAAATACGAGTACTATGTGATCTAAGACATTTCCTTCTAAATCGAGTAACGTTTCAATGGAAACGACATGATTTTCTTTTGGGATACGACAATCACATTTCCGATCCACTAATCGTTCTTTACTGCATCCCTCACTCCCAAACATTGATGAATTCACACGGAAATTGCGTCGCTGTGAAATACGAGTACTATGTGTTCTAAGACATTTCCTTCTAAATCGAGTAACGTTTCTATGGAAACGACAGGATTTTCTTTTGGGATATGACAATCTCATTTCCGATCCACTAATCCTTCTTTACTGCATCCCTCACTCCCAAACATTGACGAATTCACACGGAAATTGCGTCGCTGTGAAATATGAGTACTACGTGTTCTAAGACATTTCCTTCTAAATCGAGTAACGTTTCTATGGAAACGACAGGATTTTCTTTTGGGATACGACAATCACATTTGCGATCCACTAATCCGTCTTTACTGCATCCCTCACTCCCTCACATTGAAGAATTCACACGGAAATTGCGTCGCTGTGAAAAACGAGTACTATGTGTTCTAAGACATTTCCTTCTAAATCGAGTAACGTTTCTATGGAAACGACAGGATTTTCTTTTGGGATACGACAATCACATTTCCGATCCACTAATCCTTCTTTACTGCATCCCTCACTCCCACACATGGAAGAATTCACACGGAAATTGCGTCGCTGTGAAATACGAGTACTATGTGTTCTAAGACATTTCCTTCTAAATCGAGTAACGTTTCTATGGAAACGACAGGATTTTCTTTTGGAATACGACAATCACATTTCCGATCCACTAAACGTTCTTTACTGCATCCCTCACTCCCAAACATTGACGAATTCACACGGAAGTTGCGTCGCTATGAAATGCGAGTACTATGTGTTCTAAGACATTTCCTTCTAATTCGAGTAACGTTTCTATGGAAACGACAGGATTTTCTTTTGGGATACGACAATCACATTTCCGATCCACTAATCGTTCTTTGCTGCATCCCTCACTCCCAAACATTGACGAATTCACACGGAAATAGCGTCGCTATGAAATGCGAGTACTATGTGTTCTAAGACATTTCCTTCTAAATCGAGTAACGTTTCTATGGAAACGACAGGATTTTCTTTTGGGTTACGACAATCACATTTCCGATCCACTAATCGTTCTTTACTGCATCCCTCACTCCCAAACATTGACGAATTCACACGGACATTGGGTCGCTATGAAATACGAGTACTATGTGTTCTAAGACATTTCCTTCTAAATCGAGTAACGTTTCTATGGAAACAACATAATTTTCTTTTGGGATCCGACAATCACATTTCCGATCCACTAATCGTTCTTTACTGCATCCCTCACGCCCATACATTGACGAATTCACACGGAAATTGCGTCGCTGTGAAATACGAGTACTATGTGTTCTAAGACATTTCCTTCTAAATCGAGTAACGTTTCTATGGAAACGACAGGATTTTCTTTTGGGATACGACAATCACATTTCCGATGACCTAATCGTTCTTTACTGCATCCCTCACTCCCAAACATTGACGAATTCACACGGAAATTGCGTCGCTGTGAAATACGAGTACTATGTGTTCTAAGACATTTCCTTCTAAATCGAGTAACGTTTCTATGGAAACGACAGGATTTTCTTTTGGGATACGACAATCACTTTTCCGATCCACTAATCCTTCTTTACTGCACCCCTCACTCCCAAACATTGACGAATTCACACGGAAATTCCGTCGCTGTGAAATACGAGTACTATGTGTTCTAAGACATTTCCTTCTAAATCGAGTAACGTTTCTATGGAAACGACAGGATTTTCTTTTGGGATCCGACAATCACATTTCCGATCCACTAATCGTTCTTTACTGCATCCCTCACTCCCATACATTGACGAATTCACACGGACATTGCGTCGCTATGAAATGCGAGTACTATGTGTTCTAAGACATTTCCTTCTAAATCGAGTAACGTTTCTACTGAAACGACAGGATTTTCTTTTGGGATACGACAATCTTATTTTCGATCCACTAATCCTTCTTTACTGCATCCCTCACTCCCAAACATTGACGAATTCACACGGAAATTCCGTCGCTGTGAAATACGAGTACTATGTGTTCTAAGACATTTCCTTCTAAATCGAGTAACGTTTCAATGGAAACGACAGGATTTTCTTTTGGGATACGACAATCACATTTCCGATCCACTAATCCTTCTTTACTGCATCCCTCACTCCCTCACATTGAAGAATTCACACGGAAATTGCGTCGCTGTGAAATACGAGTACTACGTGTTCTAAGACATTTCCTTCTAAATCGAGTAACGTTTCTATGGAAACGACAGGATTTTTTTTTGGGATACGACAATCACATTTCCGATCCACTAATCCTTCTTTACTGCATCCCTCCTCCCACACATTGAAGAATTCACACGGAAATTGCGTCGCTGTGAAATATGAGTACTATGTGTTCTAAGACATTTCCTTCTAAATCGAGTAACGTTTCAATGGAAACGACAGGATTTTCTTTTGGGATACGACAATCTCATTTCCGATCCACTAATCCTTCTTTACTGCATCCCTCACTCCCAAACATTGACGAATTCACACGGAAATTGCGTCGCTGTGAAATACGAGTACTATGTGTTCTAAGACATTTCCTTCTAAATCGAGTAACGTTTCTACGGAAACGACAGGATTTTCTTTTGGGATACGACAATCACATATTCGATCCACTTATCCTTCTTTACAGCATCCCTTACTCCCTCACATTGAAGAATTCACACGGAAATTGCGTCGCTGTGAAATACGAGTACTATGTGTTCTAAGACATTTCCTTCTAAATCGAGTAACGTTTCTATGGAAACGACAGGATTTTCTTTTGGGATCCGACAATCACATTTCCGATCCACTAATCGTTCTTTACTGCATCCCTCACTCCCAAACATTGACGAATTCACACAAATTGCGTCGCTATGAAATGCGAGTACTATGTGTTCTAAGACATTTCCTTCTAATTCGAGTAACGTTTCTATGGAAACGACAGGATTTTCTTTTGGGATACGACAATCACATTTCCGATCCACTAATCGTTCTTTACTGCATCCCTCACTCCCAAACATTGACGAATTCACACGGACATTGCGTCGCTATGAAATACGAGTACTATGTGTTCTAAGACATTTCCTTCTAAATCGAGTAACGTTTCTATGGAAACGACAGGATTTTCTTTTGGGATCCGACAATCACATTTCCGATCCACTAATCGTTCTTTACTGCATCCCTCACTCCCACACATGGAAGAATTCACACGGAAATTGCGTCGCTGTGAAATACGAGTACTATGTGTTCTAAGACATTTCCTTCTAAATCGAGTAACGTTTCTATGGAAACGACAGGTTTTTCTTTTGGAATACGACAATCACATTTCCGATCCACTAAACCTTCTTTACTGCATCCCTCACTCCCAAACATTGACGAATTCACACGGAAGTTGCGTCGCTATGAAATGCGAGTACTATGTGTTTTAAGACATTTCCTTCTAATTCGAGTAACGTTTCTATGGAAACGACAGGATTTTCTTTTGGGATACGACAATCACATTTCCGATCCACTAATCGTTCTTTACTGCATCCCTCACTCCCAAACATTGACGAATTCACACGGAAATTGCGTCGCTATGAAATGCGAGTACTATGTGTTCTAAGACATTTCCTTCTAAATCGAGTAACGTTTCTATGGAAACGACAGGATTTTCTTTTGGGATACGACAATCACATTTCCGATCCACTAGTCGTTCTTTACTGCATCCCTCACTCCCAAACATTGACGAATTCACACGGACATTGCGTCGCTATGAAATACGAGTACTATGTGTTCTAAGACATTTCCTTCTAAATCGAGTAACGTTTCTATGGAAACAACATAATTTTCTTTTGGGATCCGACAATCACATTTCCGATCCACTAATCGTTCTTTACTGCATCCCTTACTCCCATACATTGACGAATTCACACGGAAATTGCGTCGCTGTGAAATACGAGTACTATATGTTCTAAGACATTTCCTTCTAAATCGAGTAACGTTTCTATGGAAACGGCAGGATTTTCTTTTGGGATACGACAATCACTTTTCCGATCCACTAATCCTTCTTTACTGCATCCCTCACTCCCAAACATTGACGAATTCACACGGAAATTCCGTCGCTATGAAATACGAGTACTATGTGTTCTAAGACATTTCCTTCTAAATCGAGTAACGTTTCTATGGAAACGACAGGATTTTCTTTTGGGATCCGACAATCACATTTCCGATCCACTAATCGTTCTTTAGTGGATCCCCCACTCCCATACATTGACGAATTCACACGGAAATTGCGTCGCTGTGAAATACGAGTACTATGTGTTCTAAGACATTTCCTTCTAAATCGAGTAACGTTACTATGGAAGCGACAGGATTTTCTTTTGGGATCCGACAATCACATTTCCGATCCACTAATCGTTCTTTACTGCATCCCTCACTCCCATACATTGACGAATTCACTCGGACATTGCGTCGCTATGAAATGCGAGTACTATGTGTTCTAAGATATTTCCTTCTAAATCGAGTAACGTTTCTATGGAAACGACAGGATTTTCTTTTGGGATACGACAATCTTATTTCCGATCCACTAATCCTTCTTTACTGCATCCCTCACTCCCAAACATTGACGAATTCACACGGACATTGCGTCGCTATGAAATACGAGTACTATGTGTTCTAAGACATTTCCTTCTAAATCGAGTAACGTTTCTATGGAAACAACATAATTTTCTTTTGGGATCCGACAATCACATTTCCGATCCACTAATCGTTCTTTACTGCATCCCTCACGCCCATACATTGACGAATTCACACGGAAATTGCGTCGCTGTGAAATACGAGTACTATGTGTTCTAAGACATTTCCTTCTAAATCGAGTAACGTTTCTGTGGAAACGACAGGATTTTCTTTTGGGATACGACAATCACATTTCCGATGACCTAATCGTTCTTTACTGCATCCCTCACTCCCAAACATTGACGAATTCACACGGAAATTGCGTCGCTGTGAAATACGAGTACTATGTGTTCTAAGACATTTCCTTCTAAATCGAGTAACGTTTCTATGGAAACGACAGGATTTTCTTTTGGGATACGACAATCACTTTTCCGATCCACTAATCCTTCTTTACTGCATCCCTCACTCCGAAACATTGACGAATTCACACGGAAATTCCGTCGCTGTGAAATACGAGTACTATGTGTTCTAAGACATTTCCTTCTAAATCGAGTAACGTTTCTATGGAAACGACAGGATTTTCTTTTGGGATCCGACAATCACATTTCCGATCCACTAATCGTTCTTTACTGCATCCCTCACTCCCATACATTGACGAATTCACACGGACATTGCGTCGCTATGAAATGCGAGTACTATGTGTTCTAAGACATTTCCTTCTAAATCGAGTAACGTTTCTACTGAAACGACAGGATTTTCTTTTGGGATACGACAATCTTATATCCAATCCAGTAATCCTGCTTTACTGCATCCCTCACTCCCAAACATTGACGAATTCACACGGAAATTCCGTCGCTGTGAAATACGAGTACTATGTGTTCTAAGACATTTCCTTCTAAATCGAGTAACGTTTCAATGGAAACGACAGGATTTTCTTTTGGGATACGACAATCACATTTCCGATCCACTAATCCTTCTTTACTGCATCCCCCACTCCCAAACATTGACGAATTCACACGGAAATTCCGTCGCTGTGAAATACGAGTACTATGTGTTCTAAGACATTTCCTTCTAAATCGAGTAACGTTTCAATGGAATCGACAGGATTTTCTTTTGGGATACGACAATCACATTTCAGATCCACTAATCCTTCTTTACTGCATCCCTCACTCCCTCACATTGAAGAATTCACACGGAAATTGCGTCGCTGTGAAATACGAGTACTATGTGTTCTAAGACATTTCCTTCTAAATCGAGTAACGTTTCTATGGAAACGACAGGATTTTTTTTTGGGATACGACAATCACATTTCCGATCCACTAATCCTTCTTTACTGCATCCCTCCTCCCACACATTGAAGAATTCACACGGAAATTGCGTCGCTGTGAAATATGAGTACTATGTGTTCTAAGACATTTCCTTCTAAATCGAGTAACGTTTCAATGGAAACGACAGGATTTTCTTTTGGGATACGACAATCTCATTTCCGATCCACTAATCCTTCTTTACTGCATCCCATACTCCCAAACATTGACGAATTCACACGGAAATTGCGTCGCTGTGAAATACGAGTACTATGTGTTCTAAGACATTTCCTTCTAAATCGAGTAACGTTTCTACGGAAACGACAGGATTTTCTTTTGGGATACGACAATCACATATTCGATCCACTTATCCTTCTTTACAGCATCCCTCACTCCCTCACATTGAAGAATTCACACGGAAATTGCGTCGCTGTGAAATACGAGTACTATGTGTTCTAAGACATTTCCTTCTAAATCGAGTAACGTTTCTATGGAAACGACAGGATTTTCTTTTGGGATCCGACAATCACATTTCCGATCCACTAATCGTTCTTTACTGCATCCCTCACTCCCAAACATTGACGAATTCACACAAATTGCGTCGCTATGAAATGCGAGTACTATGTGTTCTAAGACATTTCCTTCTAAATCGAGTAACGTTTCTATGGAAACGACAGGATTTTCTTTTGGGATACGACAATCACATTTCCGATCCACTAATCGTTCTTTACTGCATCCCTCACTCCCAAACATTGACGAATTCACACGGACATTGCGTCGCTATGAAATACGAGTACTATGTGTTCTAAGACATTTCCTTCTAAATCGAGTAACGTTTCTATGGAAACGACAGGATTTTCTTTTGGGATCCGACAATCACATTTCCGATCCACTAATCGTTCTTTACTGCATCCCTCACTCCCACACATGGAAGAATTCACACGGAAATTGCGTCGCTGTGAAATACGAGTACTATGTGTTCTAAGACATTTCCTTCTAAATCGAGTAACGTTTCTATGGAAACGACAGGTTTTTCTTTTGGAATACGACAATCACATTTCCGATCCACTAAACCTTCTTTACTGCATCCCTCACTCCCAAACATTGACGAATTCACACGGAAGTTGCGTCGCTATGAAATGCGAGTACTATGTGTTTTAAGACATTTCCTTCTAATTCGAGTAACGTTTCTATGGAAATGACAGGATTTTCTTTTGGGATACGACAATCACATTTCCGATCCACTAATCGTTCTTTACTGCATCCCTCACTCCCAAACATTGACGAATTCACACGGAAATTGCGTCGCTATGAAATGCGAGTACTATGTGTTCTAAGACATTTCCTTCTAAATCGAGTAACATTTCTATGGAAACGACAGGATTTTCTTTTGGGATACGACAATCACATTTCCGATCCACTAATCGTTCTTTACTGCATCCCTCACTCCCAAACATTGACGAATTCACACGGACATTGCGTCGCTATGAAATACGAGTACTATGTGTTCTAAGACATTTCCTTCTAAATCGAGTAACGTTTCTATGGAAACAACATAATTTTCTTTTGGGATCCGACAATCACATTTCCGATCCACTAATCGTTCTTTACTGCATCCCTCACTCCCATACATTGACGAATTCACACGGAAATTGCGTCGCTGTGAAATACGAGTACTATATGTTCTAAGACATTTCCTTCTAAATCGAGTAACGTTTCTATGGAAACGACAGGATTTTCTTTTGGGATACGACAATCACTTTTCCGATCCACTAATCCTTCTTTACTGCATCCCTCACTCCCAAACATTGACGAATTCACACGGAAATTCCGTCGCTATGAAATACGAGTACTATGTGTTCTAAGACATTTCCTTCTAAATCGAGTAACGTTTCTATGGAAACGACAGGATTTTCTTTTGGGATCCGACAATCACATTTCCGATCCACTAATCGTTCTTTAGTGGATCCCCCACTCCCATACATTGACGAATTCACACGGAAATTGCGTCGCTGTGAAATACGAGTACTATGTGTTCTAAGACATTTCCTTCTAAATCGAGTAACGTTACTATGGAAACGACAGGATTTTCTTTTGGGATCCGACAATCACATTTCCGATCCACTAATCGTTCTTTACTGCATCCCTCACTCCCATACATTGACGAATTCACTCGGACATAGCGTCGCTATGAAATGCGAGTACTATGTGTTCTAAGACATTTCCTTCTAAATCGAGTAACGTTTCTATGGAAACGACAGGATTTTCTTTTGGGATACGACAATCTTATTTCCGATCCACTAATCCTTCTTTACTGCATCCCTCACTCCCAAACATTGACGAATTCATACGGAAATTCCGTCGCTGTGAAATACGAGTACTATGTGTTCTAAGACATTTCCTTCTAAATCGAGTAACGTTTCAATGGAAACGACAGGATTTTCTTTTGGGATACGACAATCACATTTCCGATCCACTAATCCTTCTTTACTGCATCCCCCACTCCCTAACATTGACGAATTCACACGGAAATTCCGTCGCTGTGAAATACGAGTACTATGTGTTCTAAGACATTTCCTTCTAAATCGAGTAACGTTTCAATGGAAACGACAGGATTTTCTTTTGGGATACGACAATCACATTTCCGATCCACTAATCCTTCTTTACTGCATCCCTCACTCCCTCACATTGAAGAATTCACACGGAAATAGCGTCGCTGAGAAATACGAGTACTATGTGTTCTAAGACATTTCCTTCTAAATCGAGTAACGTTTCAATGGAAACGACAGGATTTTCTTTTGGGATACGACAATCTCATTTCCGATCCACTAATCCTTCTTTACTGCATCCCTCACTTACAAACATTGAAGAATTCACACGGAAATTGCGTCGCTGTGAAATACGAGTACTATGTGTTCTAAGACATTTCCTTCTAAATCGAGTAACGTTTCTATGGAAACGACAGGATTTTCTTTTGGGATACGACAATCACATTTCCAATCCACTAATCCTTCTTTACTGCATCCCTCACTCCCTCACATTGAAGAATTCACACGGAAATTGCGTCGCTGTGAAATACGAGTACTATGTGTTCTAAGACATTTCCTTCTAAATCGAGTAACGTTTCAATGGAAACGACAGGATTTTCTTTTGGGATACGACAATCACATTTCCGATCCACTAATCCTTCTTTACTGCATCCCTCACTCCCACACATGGAAGAATTCACACGGAAATTGCGTCGCTGTGAAATACGAGTACTATGTGTTCTAAGACATTTCCTTCTAAATCGAGTAACGTTTCTATGGAAACGACAGGATTTTCTTTTGGAATACGACAATCACATTTCCGATCCACTAAACGTTCTTTACTGCTTCCCTCACTCCCAAACACTGACGAATTCACACGGAAGTTGCGTCGCTATGAAATGCGAGTACTATGTGTTCTAAGACATTTCCTTCTAATTCGAGTAACGTTTCTATGGAAACGACAGGATTTTCTTTTGGGATACGACAATCACATTTCCGATCCACTAATCGTTCTTTACTGCATCCCTCACTCCCAAACATTGACGAATTCACACGGAAATTGCGTCGCTATGAAATGCGAGTACTATGTGTTCTAAGACATTTCCTTCTAAATCGAGTAACGTTTCTATGGAAACGACAGGATTTTCTTTTGGGATACGACAATCACATTTCCGATCCACTAATCGTTCTTTACTGCATCCCTCACTCCCAAACATTGACGAATTCACACGGACATTGCGTCGCTATGAAATACGAGTACTATGTGTTCTAAGACATTTCCTTCTAAATCGAGTAACGTTTCTATGGAAACGACAGGATTTTCTTTTGGAATACGACAATCACATTTCCGATCCACTAAACGTTCTTTACTGCTTCCCTCACTCCCAAACATTGACGAATTCACACGGAAGTTCCGTCGCTATGAAATGCGAGTACTATGTGTTCTAAGACATTTCCTTCTAATTCGAGTAACGTTTCTATGGAAACGACAGGATTTTCTTTTGGGATACGACAATCACATTTCCGATCCACTAATCGTTCTTTACTGCATCCCTCACTCCCAAACATTGACGAATAAACACGGACATTGCGTCGCTATGAAATACGAGTACTATGTGTTCTAAGACATTTCCTTCTAAATCGAGTAACGTTTCTATGGAAACGACAGGATTTTCTTTTGGGATCCGACAATCACATTTCCGATCCACTAATCGTTCTTTACTGCATCCCTCACTCCCACACATGGAAGAATTCACACGGAAATTGCGTCGCTGTGAAATACGAGTACTATGTGTTCTAAGACATTTCCTTCTAAATCTAGTAACGTTTCTATGGAAACGACAGGTTTTTCTTTTGGAATACGACAATCACATTTCCGATCCACTAAACCTTCTTTACTGCATCCCTCACTCCCAAACATTGACGAATTCACACGGAAGTTGCGTCGCTATGAAATGCGAGTACTATGTGTTTTAAGACATTTCCTTCTAATTCGAGTAACGTTTCTATGGAAACGACAGGATTTTCTTTTGGGATACGACAATCACATTTCCGATCCACTAATCGTTCTTTACTGCATCCCTCACTCCCAAACATTGACGAATTCACACGGAAATTGCGTCGCTATGAAATGCGAGTACTATGTGTTCTAAGACATTTCCTTCTAAATCGAGTAACGTTTCTATGGAAACGACAGGATTTTCCTTTGGGATACGACAATCACATTTCCGATCCACTAATCGTTCTTTACTGCATCCCTCACTCCCAAACATTGACGAATTCACACGGACATTGCGTCGCTATGAAATACGAGTACTATGTGTTCTAAGACATTTCCTTCTAAATCGAGTAACGTTTCTATGGAAACAACATAATTTTCTTTTGGGATCCGACAATCACATTTCCGATCCACTAATCGTTCTTTACTGCATCCCTCACTCCCATACATTGACGAATTCACACGGAAATTGCGTCGCTGTGAAATACGAGTACTATGTGTTCTAAGACATTTCCTTCTAAATCGAGTAACGTTTCTATGGAAACGACAGGATTTTCTTTTGGGATACGACAATCACTTTTCCGATCCACTAATCCTTCTTTACTGCATCCCTCACTCCCAAACATTGACGAATTCACACGGAAATTCCGTCGCTGTGAAATACGAGTACTATGTGTTCTAAGACATTTCCTTCTAAATCGAGTAACGTTTCAATGGAAACGACAGGATTTTCTTTTGGGACACGACAATCTCATTTCCGATCCACCAATCCTTCTTTACTGCATCCCTCACTTACAAACATTGAAGAATTCACACGGAAATTGCGTCGCTGTGAAATACGAGTACTATGTGTTCTAAGACATTTCCTTCTAAATCGAGTAACGTTTCTATGGAAACGACAGGATTTTCTTTTGGGATACGACAATCACATTTCCGATCCACTAATCCTTCTTTACTGCATCCCTCACTCCCTCACATTGAAGAATTCACACGGAAATTGCGTCGCTGTGAAATACGAGTACTATGTGTTCTAAGACATTTCCTTCTAAATCGAGTAACGTTTCTATGGAAACGACAGGATTTTCTTTTGGGATACGACAATCACATTTCCGATCCACTAATCCTTCTTTACTGCATCCCTCACTCCCACACATGGAAGAATTCACACGGAAATTGCGTCGCTGTGAAATACGAGTACTATGTGTTCTACGACATTTCCTTCTAAATCGAGTAACGTTTCTATGGAAACGACAGGATTTTCTTTTGGAATACGACAATCACATTTCCGATCCACTAAACGTTCTTTACTGCATCCCTCACTCCCAAACATTGACGAATTCACACGGAAGTTGCGTCGCTATGAAATGCGAGTACTATGTGTTCTAAGACATTTCCTTCTAATTCGAGTAACGTTTCTATGGAAACGACAGGATTTTCTTTTGGGATACGACAATCACATTTCCGATCCACTAATCGTTCTTTACTGCATCCCTCACTCCCAAACATTGACGAATTCACACGGAAATTGCGTCGCTATGAAATGCGAGTACTA
Source organism: Schistocerca piceifrons (assembly GCF_021461385.2). Taxonomy (NCBI): domain Eukaryota; kingdom Metazoa; phylum Arthropoda; class Insecta; order Orthoptera; family Acrididae; genus Schistocerca; species Schistocerca piceifrons. The sequence goes on along the minus strand of NC_060144.1, from coordinate 603,040,685 downwards.
TGTGTTCTAAGACATTTCCTTCTAAATCGAGTAACGTTTCTATGGAAACGACAGGATTTTCCTTTGGGATACGACAATCTCATTTCCGATCCACTAATCGTTCTTTACTGCATCCCTCACTCCCATACATTGACGAATTCACACGGAAATTGCGTCGCTGTGAAATACGAGTACTATGTGTTCTAAGACATTTCCTTCTAAATCGAGTAACGTTTCTATGGAAACGACAGGATTTTCTTTTGGGATACGACAATCACTTTTCCGATCCACTAATCCTTCTTTACTGCATCCCTCACTCCCAAACATTGACGAATTCACACGGAAATTCCGTCGCTGTGAAATACGAGTACTATGTGTTCTAAGACATATCCTTCTAAATCGAGTAACGTTTCTATGGAAACGACAGGATTTTCTTTTGGGATCCGACAATCACATTTCCGATCCACTAATCGTTCTTTAGTGGATCCCCCACTCCCATACATTGACGAATTCACACGGAAATTGCGTCGCTGTGAAATACGAGTACTATGTGTTCTAAGACATTTCCTTCTAAATCGAGTAACGTTACTATGGAAACGACAGGATTTTCTTTTGGGATCCGACAATCACATTTCCGATCCACTAATCGTTCTTTACTGCATCCCTCACTCCCATACATTGACGAATTCACTCGGACATTGCGTCGCTATGAAATGCGAGTACTATGTGTTCTAAGACATTTCCTTCTAAATCGAGTAACGTTATAATGGAAACGACAGGATTTTCTTTTGGGATACGACAATCTTATTTCCGATCCACTAATCCTTCTTTACTGCATCCCTCACTCCCAAACATTGACGAATTCATACGGAAATTCCGTCGCTGTGAAATACGAGTACTATGTGTTCTAAGACATTTCCTTCTAAATCGAGTAACGTTTCAATGGAAACGACAGGATTTTCTTTTGGGATCCGACAATCACATTTCCGATCCACTAATCGTTCTTTACTGCATCCCTCACTCCCACACATGGAAGAATTCACACGGAAATTGCGTCGCTGTGAAATACGAGTACTATGTGTTCTAAGACATTTCCTTCTAAATCTAGTAACGTTTCTATGGAAACGACAGGTTTTTCTTTTGGAATACGACAATCACATTTCCGATCCACTAAACCTTCTTTACTGCATCCCTCACTCCCAAACATTGACGAATTCACACGGAAGTTGCGTCGCTATGAAATGCGAGTACTATGTGTTTTAAGACATTTCCTTCTAATTCGAGTAACGTTTCTATGGAAACGACAGGATTTTCTTTTGGGATACGACAATCACATTTCCGATCCACTAATCGTTCTTTACTGCATCCCTCACTCCCAAACATTGACGAATTCACACGGAAATTGCGTCGCTATGAAATGCGAGTACTATGTGTTCTAAGACATTTCCTTCTAAATCGAGTAACGTTTCTATGGAAACGACAGGATTTTCCTTTGGGATACGACAATCACATTTCCGATCCACTAATCGTTCTTTACTGCATCCCTCACTCCCAAACATTGACGAATTCACACGGACATTGCGTCGCTATGAAATACGAGTACTATGTGTTCTAAGACATTTCCTTCTAAATCGAGTAACGTTTCTATGGAAACAACATAATTTTCTTTTGGGATCCGACAATCACATTTCCGATCCACTAATCGTTCTTTACTGCATCCCTCACTCCCATACATTGACGAATTCACACGGAAATTGCGTCGCTGTGAAATACGAGTACTATGTGTTCTAAGACATTTCCTTCTAAATCGAGTAACGTTTCTATGGAAACGACAGGATTTTCTTTTGGGATACGACAATCACTTTTCCGATCCACTAATCCTTCTTTACTGCATCCCTCACTCCCAAACATTGACGAATTCACACGGAAATTCCGTCGCTGTGAAATACGAGTACTATGTGTTCTAAGACATTTCCTTCTAAATCGAGTAACGTTTCAATGGAAACGACAGGATTTTCTTTTGGGACACGACAATCTCATTTCCGATCCACCAATCCTTCTTTACTGCATCCCTCACTTACAAACATTGAAGAATTCACACGGAAATTGCGTCGCTGTGAAATACGAGTACTATGTGTTCTAAGACATTTCCTTCTAAATCGAGTAACGTTTCTATGGAAACGACAGGATTTTCTTTTGGGATACGACAATCACATTTCCGATCCACTAATCCTTCTTTACTGCATCCCTCACTCCCTCACATTGAAGAATTCACACGGAAATTGCGTCGCTGTGAAATACGAGTACTATGTGTTCTAAGACATTTCCTTCTAAATCGAGTAACGTTTCTATGGAAACGACAGGATTTTCTTTTGGGATACGACAATCACATTTCCGATCCACTAATCCTTCTTTACTGCATCCCTCACTCCCACACATGGAAGAATTCACACGGAAATTGCGTCGCTGTGAAATACGAGTACTATGTGTTCTACGACATTTCCTTCTAAATCGAGTAACGTTTCTATGGAAACGACAGGATTTTCTTTTGGAATACGACAATCACATTTCCGATCCACTAAACGTTCTTTACTGCATCCCTCACTCCCAAACATTGACGAATTCACACGGAAGTTGCGTCGCTATGAAATGCGAGTACTATGTGTTCTAAGACATTTCCTTCTAATTCGAGTAACGTTTCTATGGAAACGACAGGATTTTCTTTTGGGATACGACAATCACATTTCCGATCCACTAATCGTTCTTTACTGCATCCCTCACTCCCAAACATTGACGAATCCACACGGAAATTGCGTCGCTATGAAATGCGAGTACTATGTGTTCTAAGACATTTCCTTCTAAATCGAGTAACGTTTCTATGGAAACGACAGGATTTTCCTTTGGGATACGACAATCTCATTTCCGATCCACTAATCGTTCTTTACTGCATCCCTCACTCCCATACATTGACGAATTCACACGGAAATTGCGTCGCTGTGAAATACGAGTACTATGTGTTCTAAGACATTTCCTTCTAAATCGAGTAACGTTTCTATGGAAACGACAGGATTTTCTTTTGGGATACGACAATCACTTTTCCGATCCACTAATCCTTCTTTACTGCATCCCTCACTCCCAAACATTGACGAATTCACACGGAAATTCCGTCGCTGTGAAATACGAGTACTATGTGTTCTAAGACATATCCTTCTAAATCGAGTAACGTTTCTATGGAAACGACAGGATTTTCTTTTGGGATCCGACAATCACATTTCCGATCCACTAATCGTTCTTTAGTGGATCCCCCACTCCCATACATTGACGAATTCACACGGAAATTGCGTCGCTGTGAAATACGAGTACTATGTGTTCTAAGACATTTCCTTCTAAATCGAGTAACGTTACTATGGAAACGACAGGATTTTCTTTTGGGATCCGACAATCACATTTCCGATCCACTAATCGTTCTTTACTGCATCCCTCACTCCCATACATTGACGAATTCACTCGGACATTGCGTCGCTATGAAATGCGAGTACTATGTGTTCTAAGACATTTCCTTCTAAATCGAGTAACGTTATAATGGAAACGACAGGATTTTCTTTTGGGATACGACAATCTTATTTCCGATCCACTAATCCTTCTTTACTGCATCCCTCACTCCCAAACATTGACGAATTCATACGGAAATTCCGTCGCTGTGAAATACGAGTACTATGTGTTCTAAGACATTTCCTTCTAAATCGAGTAACGTTTCAATGGAAACGACAGGATTTTCTTTTGGGATACGACAATCACATTTCCGATCCACTAATCCTTCTTTACTGCATCCCTCCTCCCACACTTTGAAGAATTCACACGGAAATTGCGTCGCTGTGAAATACGAGTACTATGTGTTCTAAGACATTTCCTTCTAAATCGAGTAACGTTTCAATGGAAACGACAGGATTTTCTTTTGGGATACGACAATCTCATTTCCGATCCACTAATCCTTCTTTACTGCATACCTCACTCCCAAACATTCACGAATTCACACGGAAATTGCGTCGCTGTGAAATACGAGTACTATGTGTTCTAAGATGTTTCCTTCTAAATCGAGGAACGTTTCTATGGAAACGACAGGATTTTCTTTTGGGATACGACAATCACATATCCGATCCACTAATCCTTCTTTACAGCATCCCTCACTCCCTCACATTGAAGAATTCACACGGAAATTGCGTCGCTGTGAAATACGAGTACTATGTGTTCTAAGACATTTCCTTCTAAATCGAGTAACGTTTCTATGGAAACGACAGGATTTTCTTTTGGGATACGACAATCACATTTCCGATCCACTAACCCTTCTTTACTGCATCCCTCACTCCCAAACATTGACGAATTCACACGGAAATTGCGTCGCTGTGAAATACGAGTACTATGTGTTCTAAGACATTTCCTTCTAAATCGAGTAACGTTTCTATGGAAACGACAGGATTTTCTTTTGGGATACGACAATCACATTTCCGATCCACTAATCCTTCTTTACTGCATCCCTCACTCCCTCACATTGAAGAATTCACACGGAAATAGCGTCGCTGAGAAATACGAGTACTATGTGTTCTAAGACATTTCCTTCTAAATCGAGTAACATTTCAATGGAAACGACAGGATTTTCTCTTGGGATACGACAATCTCATTTCCGATCCACTAATCCTTCTTTACTGCATCCCTCACTTACAAACATTGAAGAATTCACACGGAAATTGCGTCGCTGTGAAATACGAGTACTATGTGTTCTAAGACATTTCCTTCTAAATCGAGTAACGTTTCTATGGAAACGACAGGATTTTCTTTTGGGATACGACAATCACATTTCCGATCCACTAATCCTTCTTTACTGCATCCCTCACTCCCTCACATTGAAGAATTCACACGGAAATTGCGTCGCTGTGAAATACGAGTACTATGTGTTCTAAGACATTTCCTTCTAAATCGAGTAACGTTTCAATGGAAACGACAGGATTTTCTTTTGGGATACGACAATCACATTTCCGATCCACTAATCCTTCTTTACTGCATCCCTCACTCCCACACATGGAAGAATTCACACGGAAATTGCGTCGCTGTGAAATACGAGTACTATGTGTTCTAAGACATTTCCTTCTAAATCGAGTAACGTTTCTATGGAAACGACAGGATTTTCTTTTGGAATACGACAATCACATTTCCGATCCACTAAACGTTCTTTACTGCATCCCTCACTCCCAAACATTGACGAATTCACACGGAAGTTGCGTCGCTATGAAATGCGAGTACTATGTGTTCTAAGACATTTCCTTCTAATTCGAGTAACGTTTCTATGGAAACGACAGGATTTTCTTTTGGGATACGACAATCACATTTCCGATCCACTAATCGTTCTTTACTGCATCCCTCACTCCCAAACATTGACGAATTCACACGGAAATTGCGTCGCTATGAAATGCGAGTACTATGTGTTCTAAGACATTTCCTTCTAAATCGAGTAACGTTTCTATGGAAACGACAGGATTTTCTTTTGGGATACGACAATCACATTTCCGATCCACTAATCGTTCTTTACTGCATCCCTCACTCCCAAACATTGACGAATTCACACGGACATTGCGTCGCTATGAAATACGAGTACTATGTGTTCTAAGACATTTCCTTCTAAATCGAGTAACGTTTCTATGGAAACAACATAATTTTCTTTTGGGATCCGACAATCACATTTCCGATCCACTAATCGTTCTTTACTGCATCCCTCACTCCCATACATTGACGAATTCACACGGAAATTGCGTCGCTGTGAAATACGAGTACTATGTGTTCTAAGACATTTCCTTCTAAATCGAGTAACGTTTCTATGGAAACGACAGGATTTTCTTTTGGGATACGACAATCACATTTCCGATGACCTAATCGTTCTTTACTGCATCCCTCACTCCCAAACATTGACGAATTCACACGGAAATTGCGTCGCTGTGAAATACGAGTACTATGTGTTTTAAAACATTTCCTTCTAAATCGAGTAACGTTTCTATGAAAACGACAGGATTTTCTTTTGGGATACGACAATCACTTTTCCGATCCACTAATCCTTCTTTACTGCATCCCTCACTCCCAAACATTGACGAATTCACACGGAAATTCCGTCGCTGTGAAATACGAGTACTATGTGTTCTAAGACATTTCCTTCTAAATCGAGTAACGTTTCTATGGAAACGACAGGATTTTCTTTTGGGATCCGACAATCACATTTCCGATCCACTAATCGTTCTTTACTCCATCCCTCACTCCCATACATTGACGAATTCACACGGACATTGCGTCGCTATGAAATGCGAGTACTATGTGTTCTAAGACATTTCCTTCTAAATCGAGTAACGTTTCTATGGAAACGACAGGATTTTCTTTTGGGATACGACAATCTTATTTCCGATCCACTAATCCTTCTTTACGGCATCCCTCACTCCCAAACATTGACGAATTCACACGGAAATTCCGTCGCTGTGAAATACGAGTACTATGTGTTCTAAGACATTTCCTTCTAAATCGAGTAACGTTTCAATGGAAACGACAGGATTTTCTTTTGGGATACGACAATCACATTTCCGATCCACTAATCCTTCTTTACTGCATCCCCCACTCCCAAACATTGACGAATTCACACGGAAATTCCGTCGCTGTGAAATACGAGTACTATGTTTTCTAAGACATTTCCTTCTAAATCGAGTAACGTTTCAATGGAAACGACAGGATTTTCTTTTGGGATACGACAATCACATTTCCGATCCACTAATCCTTCTTTACTGCATCCCTCACTCCCTCACATTGAAGAATTCACACGGAAATTCCGTCGCTGTGAAATACGAGTACTATGTGTTCTAAGACATTTCCTTCTAAATCGAGTAACGTTTCTATGGAAACGACAGGATTTTCTTTTGGGATACGACAATCACATTTCCGATCCACTAATCCTTCTTTACTGCATCCCTCCTCCCACACATTGAAGAATTCACACGGAAATTGCGTCGCTGTGAAATACGAGTACTATGTGTTCTAAGACATTTCCTTCTAAATCGAGTAACGTTTCAATGGAAACGACAGGATTTTCTTTTGGGATACGACAATCTCATTTCCGATCCACTAATCCTTCTTTACTGCATGCCTCACTCCCAAACATTGACGAATTCACACGGAAATTGCGTCGCTGTGAAATACGAGTACTATGTGTTCTAAGACATTTCCTTCTAAATCGAGTAACGTTTCTATGGAAACGACAGGATTTTCTTTTGGGATACGACAATCACATATCCGATCCACTAATCCTTCTTTACAGCATCCCTCACTCCCTCACATTGAAGAATTCACACGGAAATTGCGTCGCTGTGAAATACGAGTACTATGTGTTCTAAGACATTTCCTTCTAAATCGAGTAACGTTTCTATGGAAACGACAGGATTTTCTTTTGGGATACGACAATCACATTTCCGATCCACTAATCCTTCTTTACTGCATCCCTCACTCCCAAACATTGACGAATTCACACGGAAATTGCGTCGCTGTGAAATACGAGTACTATGTGTTCTAAGACATTTCCTTCTAAATCGAGTAACGTTTCTATGGAAACGACAGGATTTTCTTTTGGGATACGACAATCACATTTCCGATCCACTAATCCTTCTTTACTGCATCCCTCACTCCCTCACATTGAAGAATTCCCACGGACATTGCGTCGCTGAGAAATACGAGTACTATGTGTTCTAAGACATTTCCTTCTAAATCGAGTAACGTTTCAATGGAAACGACAGGATTTTCTTTTGGGATACGACAATCTCATTTCCGATCCACTAATCCTTCTTTACTGCATCCCTCACTCCCAAACATTGAAGAATTCACACGGAAATTGCGTCGCTGTGAAATACGAGTACTATGTGTTCTAAGACATTTCCTTCTAAATCGAGTAACGTTTCTATGGAAACGACAGGATTTTCTTTTGGGATACGACAATCACATTTCCGATCCACTAATCCTTCTTTACTGCATCCCTCACTCCCTGACATTGAAGAATTCACACGGAAATTGCGTCGCTGTGAAATACGAGTACTATGTGTTCTAAGACATTTCCTTCTAAATCGAGTAACGTTTCAATGGAAACGACAGGATTTTCTTTTGGGATACGACAATCACATTTCCGATCCACTAATCGTTCTTTACTGCATCCCTCACTCCCAAACATTGATGAATTCACACGGAAATTGCGTCGCTGTGAAATACGAGTACTATGTGTTCTAAGACATTTCCTTCTAAATCGAGTAACGTTTCTATGGAAACGACAGGATTTTCTTTTGGGATACGACAATCACATTTCCGATCCACTAATCCTTCTTTACTGCATCCCTCACTCCCTTACATTGAAGAATTCACACGGAAATTGCGTTGCTGTGAAATACGAGTACTATGTGTTCTAAGACATTTCCTTCTAAATCGAGTAACGTTTCTATGGAAACGACAGGATTTTCTTTTGGGATACGACAATCTCATTTCCGATCCACTAATCCTTCTTTACTGCATCCCTCACTCCCAAACATTGACGAATTCACACGGAAATTGCGTCGCTGTGAAATACGAGTACTATGTGTTCTAAGACATTTCCTTCTAAATCGAGTAACGTTTCTATGGAAACGACAGGATTTTCTTTTGGGATACGACAATCACTTTTCCGATCCACTAATCCTTCTTTACTGCATCCCTCACTCCCAAACATTGACGAATTCACACGGAAATTCCGTCGCTGTGAAATACGAGTACTATGTGTTCTAAGACATTTCCTTCTAAATCGAGTAACGTTTCTATGGAAACGACAGGATTTTCTTTTGGGATCCGACAATCACATTTCCGATCCACTAATCGTTCTTTAGTGGATCCCCCACTCCCATACATTGACGAATTCACACGGAAATTGCGTCGCTGTGAAATACGAGTACTATGTGTTCTAAGACATTTCCTTCTAAATCGAGTAACGTTACTATGGAAACGACAGGATTTTCTTTTGGGATCCGACAATCACATTTCCGATCCACTAATCGTTCTTTACTGCATCCCTCACTCCCATACATTGACGAATTCACTCGGACATTGCGTCGCTATGAAATGCGAGTACTATGTGTTCTAAGACATTTCCTTCTAAATCGAGTAACGTTATAATGGAAACGACAGGATTTTCTTTTGGGATACGACAATCTTATTTCCGATCCACTAATCCTTCTTTACTGCATCCCTCACTCCCAAACATTGACGAATTCATACGGAAATTCCGTCGCTGTGAAATACGAGTACTATGTGTTCTAAGACATTTCCTTCTAAATCGAGTAACGTTTCAATGGAAACGACAGGATTTTCTTTTGGGATACGACAATCACATTTCCGATCCACTAATCCTTCTTTACTGCATCCCTCCTCCCACACTTTGAAGAATTCACACGGAAATTGCGTCGCTGTGAAATACGAGTACTATGTGTTCTAAGACATTTCCTTCTAAATCGAGTAACGTTTCAATGGAAACGACAGGATTTTCTTTTGGGATACGACAATCTCATTTCCGATCCACTAATCCTTCTTTACTGCATACCTCACTCCCAAACATTCACGAATTCACACGGAAATTGCGTCGCTGTGAAATACGAGTACTATGTGTTCTAAGATGTTTCCTTCTAAATCGAGGAACGTTTCTATGGAAACGACAGGATTTTCTTTTGGGATACGACAATCACATATCCGATCCACTAATCCTTCTTTACAGCATCCCTCACTCCCTCACATTGAAGAATTCACACGGAAATTGCGTCGCTGTGAAATACGAGTACTATGTGTTCTAAGACATTTCCTTCTAAATCGAGTAACGTTTCTATGGAAACGACAGGATTTTCTTTTGGGATACGACAATCACATTTCCGATCCACTAACCCTTCTTTACTGCATCCCTCACTCCCAAACATTGACGAATTCACACGGAAATTGCGTCGCTGTGAAATACGAGTACTATGTGTTCTAAGACATTTCCTTCTAAATCGAGTAACGTTTCTATGGAAACGACAGGATTTTCTTTTGGGATACGACAATCACATTTCCGATCCACTAATCCTTCTTTACTGCATCCCTCACTCCCTCACATTGAAGAATTCACACGGAAATAGCGTCGCTGAGAAATACGAGTACTATGTGTTCTAAGACATTTCCTTCTAAATCGAGTAACATTTCAATGGAAACGACAGGATTTTCTCTTGGGATACGACAATCTCATTTCCGATCCACTAATCCTTCTTTACTGCATCCCTCACTTACAAACATTGAAGAATTCACACGGAAATTGCGTCGCTGTGAAATACGAGTACTATGTGTTCTAAGACATTTCCTTCTAAATCGAGTAACGTTTCTATGGAAACGACAGGATTTTCTTTTGGGATACGACAATCACATTTCCGATCCACTAATCCTTCTTTACTGCATCCCTCACTCCCTCACATTGAAGAATTCACACGGAAATTGCGTCGCTGTGAAATACGAGTACTATGTGTTCTAAGACATTTCCTTCTAAATCGAGTAACGTTTCAATGGAAACGACAGGATTTTCTTTTGGGATACGACAATCACATTTCCGATCCACTAATCCTTCTTTACTGCATCCCTCACTCCCACACATGGAAGAATTCACACGGAAATTGCGTCGCTGTGAAATACGAGTACTATGTGTTCTAAGACATTTCCTTCTAAATCGAGTAACGTTTCTATGGAAACGACAGGATTTTCTTTTGGAATACGACAATCACATTTCCGATCCACTAAACGTTCTTTACTGCATCCCTCACTCCCAAACATTGACGAATTCACACGGAAGTTGCGTCGCTATGAAATGCGAGTACTATGTGTTCTAAGACATTTCCTTCTAATTCGAGTAACGTTTCTATGGAAACGACAGGATTTTCTTTTGGGATACGACAATCACATTTCCGATCCACTAATCGTTCTTTACTGCATCCCTCACTCCCAAACATTGACGAATTCACACGGAAATTGCGTCGCTATGAAATGCGAGTACTATGTGTTCTAAGACATTTCCTTCTAAATCGAGTAACGTTTCTATGGAAACGACAGGATTTTCTTTTGGGATACGACAATCACATTTCCGATCCACTAATCGTTCTTTACTGCATCCCTCACTCCCAAACATTGACGAATTCACACGGACATTGCGTCGCTATGAAATACGAGTACTATGTGTTCTAAGACATTTCCTTCTAAATCGAGTAACGTTTCTATGGAAACAACATAATTTTCTTTTGGGATCCGACAATCACATTTCCGATCCACTAATCGTTCTTTACTGCATCCCTCACTCCCATACATTGACGAATTCACACGGAAATTGCGTCGCTGTGAAATACGAGTACTATGTGTTCTAAGACATTTCCTTCTAAATCGAGTAACGTTTCTATGGAAACGACAGGATTTTCTTTTGGGATACGACAATCACATTTCCGATGACCTAATCGTTCTTTACTGCATCCCTCACTCCCAAACATTGACGAATTCACACGGAAATTGCGTCGCTGTGAAATACGAGTACTATGTGTTTTAAAACATTTCCTTCTAAATCGAGTAACGTTTCTATGAAAACGACAGGATTTTCTTTTGGGATACGACAATCACTTTTCCGATCCACTAATCCTTCTTTACTGCATCCCTCACTCCCAAACATTGACGAATTCACACGGAAATTCCGTCGCTGTGAAATACGAGTACTATGTGTTCTAAGACATTTCCTTCTAAATCGAGTAACGTTTCTATGGAAACGACAGGATTTTCTTTTGGGATCCGACAATCACATTTCCGATCCACTAATCGTTCTTTACTCCATCCCTCACTCCCATACATTGACGAATTCACACGGACATTGCGTCGCTATGAAATGCGAGTACTATGTGTTCTAAGACATTTCCTTCTAAATCGAGTAACGTTTCTATGGAAACGACAGGATTTTCTTTTGGGATACGACAATCTTATTTCCGATCCACTAATCCTTCTTTACGGCATCCCTCACTCCCAAACATTGACGAATTCACACGGAAATTCCGTCGCTGTGAAATACGAGTACTATGTGTTCTAAGACATTTCCTTCTAAATCGAGTAACGTTTCAATGGAAACGACAGGATTTTCTTTTGGGATACGACAATCACATTTCCGATCCACTAATCCTTCTTTACTGCATCCCCCACTCCCAAACATTGACGAATTCACACGGAAATTCCGTCGCTGTGAAATACGAGTACTATGTTTTCTAAGACATTTCCTTCTAAATCGAGTAACGTTTCAATGGAAACGACAGGATTTTCTTTTGGGATACGACAATCACATTTCCGATCCACTAATCCTTCTTTACTGCATCCCTCACTCCCTCACATTGAAGAATTCACACGGAAATTCCGTCGCTGTGAAATACGAGTACTATGTGTTCTAAGACATTTCCTTCTAAATCGAGTAACGTTTCTATGGAAACGACAGGATTTTCTTTTGGGATACGACAATCACATTTCCGATCCACTAATCCTTCTTTACTGCATCCCTCCTCCCACACATTGAAGAATTCACACGGAAATTGCGTCGCTGTGAAATACGAGTACTATGTGTTCTAAGACATTTCCTTCTAAATCGAGTAACGTTTCAATGGAAACGACAGGATTTTCTTTTGGGATACGACAATCTCATTTCCGATCCACTAATCCTTCTTTACTGCATGCCTCACTCCCAAACATTGACGAATTCACACGGAAATTGCGTCGCTGTGAAATACGAGTACTATGTGTTCTAAGACATTTCCTTCTAAATCGAGTAACGTTTCTATGGAAACGACAGGATTTTCTTTTGGGATACGACAATCACATATCCGATCCACTAATCCTTCTTTACAGCATCCCTCACTCCCTCACATTGAAGAATTCACACGGAAATTGCGTCGCTGTGAAATACGAGTACTATGTGTTCTAAGACATTTCCTTCTAAATCGAGTAACGTTTCTATGGAAACGACAGGATTTTCTTTTGGGATACGACAATCACATTTCCGATCCACTAATCCTTCTTTACTGCATCCCTCACTCCCAAACATTGACGAATTCACACGGAAATTGCGTCGCTGTGAAATACGAGTACTATGTGTTCTAAGACATTTCCTTCTAAATCGAGTAACGTTTCTATGGAAACGACAGGATTTTCTTTTGGGATACGACAATCACATTTCCGATCCACTAATCCTTCTTTACTGCATCCCTCACTCCCTCACATTGAAGAATTCCCACGGACATTGCGTCGCTGAGAAATACGAGTACTATGTGTTCTAAGACATTTCCTTCTAAATCGAGTAACGTTTCAATGGAAACGACAGGATTTTCTTTTGGGATACGACAATCTCATTTCCGATCCACTAATCATTCTTTACTGCATCCCTCACTCCCAAACATTGAAGAATTCACACGGAAATTGCGTCGCTGTGAAATACGAGTACTATGTGTTCTAAGACATTTCCTTCTAAATCGAGTAACGTTTCTATGGAAACGACAGGATTTTCTTTTGGGATACGACAATCACATTTCCGATCCACTAATCCTTCTTTACTGCATCCCTCACTCCCTGACATTGAAGAATTCACACGGAAATTGCGTCGCTGTGAAATACGAGTACTATGTGTTCTAAGACATTTCCTTCTAAATCGAGTAACGTTTCAATGGAAACGACAGGATTTTCTTTTGGGATACGACAATCACATTTCCGATCCACTAATCGTTCTTTACTGCATCCCTCACTCCCAAACATTGATGAATTCACACGGAAATTGCGTCGCTGTGAAATACGAGTACTATGTGTTCTAAGACATTTCCTTCTAAATCGAGTAACGTTTCTATGGAAACGACAGGATTTTCTTTTGGGATACGACAATCACATTTCCGATCCACTAATCCTTCTTTACTGCATCCCTCACTCCCTTACATTGAAGAATTCACACGGAAATTGCGTTGCTGTGAAATACGAGTACTATGTGTTCTAAGACATTTCCTTCTAAATCGAGTAACGTTTCTATGGAAACGACAGGATTTTCTTTTGGGATACGACAATCTCATTTCCGATCCACTAATCCTTCTTTACTGCATCCCTCACTCCCAAACATTGACGAATTCACACGGAAATTGCGTCGCTGTGAAATATGAGTACTACGTGTTCTAAGACATTTCCTTCTAAATCGAGTAACGTTTCTATGGAAACGACAGGATTTTCTTTTGGGATACGACAATCACATTTGCGATCCACTAATCCGTCTTTACTGCATCCCTCACTCCCTCACATTGAAGAATTCACACGGAAATTGCGTCGCTGTGAAATACGAGTACTATGTGTTCTAAGACATTTCCTTCTAAATCGAGTAACGTTTCTATGGAAACGACAGGATTTTCTTTTGGGATACGACAATCACATTTCCGATCCACTAATCCTTATTTACTGTATCCCTCACTCCCTCACATTGAAGAATTCACACGGAAATTGCGTTGCTGTGAAATACGAGTACTATGTGTTCTAAGACATTTCCTTCTAAATCGAGTAACGTTTCTATGGAAACGACAAGATTTTCTTTTGGGATACGACAATCACATTTCCGATCCACTAATCGTTCTTTACTGCATCCCTCACTCCCAAACATTGACGAATTCACACGGAAATTCCGTCGCTGTGAAATACGAGTACTATGTGTTCTAAGACATTTCCTTCTAAATCGAGTAACGTTTCAATGGAAACGACAGGATTTTCTTTTGGGATACGACAATCACATTTCCGATCCACTAATCCTTCTTTACTGCATCCCTCACTCCCACACATGGAAGAATTCACACGGAAATTGCGTCGCTGTGAAATACGAGTACTATGTGTTCTAAGACATTTCCTTCTAAATCGAGTAACGTTTCTATGGAAACGACAGGATTTTCTTTTGGAATACGACAATCACATTTCCGATCCACTAAACGTTCTTTACTGCATCCCTCACTCGCAAACATTGACGAATTCACACGGAAGTTGCGTCGCTATGAAATGCGAGTACTATGTGTTCTAAGACATTTCCTTCTAATTCGAGTAACGTTTCTATGGAAACGACAGGATTTTCTTTTGGGATACGACAATCACATTTCCGATTCACTAATCGTTCTTTACTGCATCCCTCACTCCCAAACATTGACGAATTCACACGGAAATTGCGTCGCTATGAAATGCGAGTACTATGTGTTCTAAGACATTTCCTTCTAAATCGAGTAACGTTTCTATGGAAACGACAGGATTTTCTTTTGGGTTACGACAATCACATTTCCGATCCACTAATCGTTCTTTACTGCATCCCTCACTCCCAAACATTGACGAATTCACACGGACATTGCGTCGCTATGAAATACGAGTACTATGTGTTCTAAGACATTTCCTTCTAAATCGAGTAACGTTTCTATGGAAACAACATAATTTTCTTTTGGGATCCGACAATCACATTTCCGATCCACTAATCGTTCTTTACTGCATCCCTCACTCCCATACATTGACGAATTCACACGGAAATTGCGTCGCTGTGAAATACGAGTACTATGTGTTCTAAGACATTTCCTTCTAAATCGAGTAACGTTTCTATGGAAACGACATGATATTCTTTTGGGATACGACAATCACATTTCCGAAGACCTAGTCGTTCTTTACTGCATCCCTCACTCCCAAACATTGACGAATTCACACGGAAATTGCGTCGCTGTGAAATACGAGTACTATGTGTTCTAAGACATTTCCTTCTAAATCGAGTAACGTTTCTATGGAAACGACAGGATTTTCTTTTGGGATACGACAATCACTTTTCCGATCCACTAATCCTTCTTTACTGCATCCCTCACTCCCAAACATTGACGAATTCACACGGAAATTCCGTCGCTGTGAAATACGAGTACTATGTGTTCTAAGACATTTCCTTCTAAATCGAGTAACGTTTCTATGGAAACGACAGGATTTTCTTTTGGGATCCGACAATCACATTTCCGATCCACTAATCGTTCTTTACTGCATCCCTCACTCCCAAACATTGACGAATTCACACGGAAATTCCGTCGCTGTCAAATACGAGTACTATGTGTTCTAAGACATTTCCTTCTAAATCGAGTAACGTTTCAATGGAAACGACAGGATTTTCTTTTGGGATACGACAATCACATTTCCGATCCACTAATCCTTCTTTACTGCATCCCCCACTCCCAAACATTGACGAATTCACACGGAAATTCCGTCGCTGTGAAATACGAGTACTATGTGTTCTAAGACATTTCCTTCTAAATCGAGTAACGTCTCAATGGAAACGACAGGATTTTCTTTTGGGATACGACAATCACATTTCCGATCCACTAATCCTTCTTTACTGCATCCCTCACTCCCTCACATTGAAGAATTCACACGGAAATTGCGTCGCTGTGAAATACGAGTACTATGTGTTCTAAGACATTTCCTTCTAAATCGAGTAACGTTTCTATGGAAACGACAGGATTTTTTTTTGGGATACGACAATCACATTTCCGATCCACTAATCCTTCTTTACTGCATCCCTCCTCCCACACATTGAAGAATTCACACGGAAATTGCGTCGCTGTGAAATATGAGTACTATGTGTTCTAAGACATTTCCTTCTAAATCGAGTAACGTTTCAATGGAAACGACAGGATTTTCTTTTGGGATACGACAATCTCATTTCCGATCCACTAATCCTTCTTTACTGCATCCCTCACTCCCAAACATTGATGAATTCACACGGAAATTGCGTCGCTGTGAAATACGAGTACTATGTGTTCTAAGACATTTCCTTCTAAATCGAGTAACGTTTCTACGGAAACGACAGGATTTTCTTTTGGGATACGACAATCACATATTCGATCCACTTATCCTTCTTTACAGCATCCCTCACTCCCTCACATTGAAGAATTTACACGGAAATTGCGTCGCTGTGAAATACGAGTACTATGTGTTCTAAGACATTTCCTTCTAAATCGAGTAACGTTTCTATGGAAACGACAGGAGTTTCTTTTGGGATACGACAATCACATTTCCGATCCACTAATCCTTCTTCACTGCATCCCTCACTCCCAAACATTGACGAATTCACACGGAAATTGCGTCGCTGTGAAATACGAGTACTATGTGTTCTAAGACATTTCCTTCTAAATCGAGTAACGTTTCTATGGAAACGACAGGATTTTCTTTTTGGGATACGACAATCACATTTCCGATCCACTAATCCTTCTTTACTGCATCCCTCACTCCCTCACATTGAAGAATTCACACGGAAATTGCGTCGCTGAGAAATACGAGTACTATGTGTTCTAAGACATTTCCTTCTAAATCGAGTAACGTTTCAATGGAAACGACAGGATTTTCTTTTGGGATACGACAATCTCATTTCCGATCCACTAATCCTTCTTTACTGCATCCCTCACTCCCAAACATCGAAGAATTCACACGGAAATTGCGTCGCTGTGAAATACGAGTACTATGTGTTCTAAGACATTTCCTTCTAAATCGAGTAACGTTTCTATGGAAACGACAGGATTTTCTTTTGGGATACGACAATCACATTTCCGATAAACTAATCCTTCTTTACTGCATCCCTCACTCCCTGACATTGAAGAATTCACACGGAAATTGCGTCGCTGTGAAATACGAGTACTATGTGTTCTAAGACATTTCCTTCTAAATCGAGTAACGTTTCAATGGAAACGACAGGATTTTCTTTTGGGATACGACAATCACATTTCCGATCCACTAATCCTTCTTTACTGCATCCCTCACTCCCAAACATTGATGAATTCACACGGAAATTGCGTCGCTGTGAAATACGAGTACTATGTGTTCTAAGACATTTCCTTCTAAATCGAGTAACGTTTCTATGGAAACGACAGGATTTTCTTTTGGGATACGACAATCACATTTCCGATCCACTAATCCTTCTTTACTGCATCCCTCACTCCCACACATTGAAGAATTCACACGGAAATTGCGTTGCTGTGAAATACGAGTACTATGTGTTCTAAGACATTTCCTTCTAAATCGAGTAACGTTTCTATGGAAACGACAGGATTTTCTTTTGGGATACGACAATCTCATTTCCGATCCACTAATCCTTCTTTACTGCATCCCTCACTCCCAAACATTGACGAATTCACACGGAAATTGCGTCGCTGTGAAATATGAGTACTACGTGTTCTAAGACATTTCCTTCTAAATCGAGTAACGTTTCTATGGAAACGACAGGATTTTCTTTTGGGATACGACAATCACATTTGCGATCCACTAATCCGTCTTTACTGCATCCCTCACTCCCTCACATTGAAGAATTCACACGGAAATTGCGTCGCTGTGAAATACGAGTACCATGTGTTCTAAGACATTTCCTTCTAAATCGAGTAACGTTTCTATGGAAACGACAGGATTTTCTTTTGGGATACGACAATCACATTTCCGATCCACTAATCCTTATTTACTGCATCCCTCACTACCTCACATTGAAGAATTCACACGGAAATTGCGTCGCTGTGAAATACGAGTACTATGTGTTCTAAGACATTTCCTTCTAAATCGAGTAACGTTTCTATGGAAACGACAGGATTTTCTTTTGGGATACGACAATCTCATTTCCGATCCACTAATCCTTCTTTACTGCATCCCTCACTCCCACACATTGACGAATTCACACGGAAATTGCGTCGCTATGAAATACGAGTACTATGTGGTCTAAGACATTTCCTTCTCAATCGAGTAACGTTTCTATGGAAACGACAGGATTTTCTTTTGGGATACGACAATCACATTTCCGATCCACTAATCCTTCTTTACTGCATCCCTCACTCCCTCACATTGAAGAATTCACACGGAAATTGCGGCGCTGTGAAATACGAGTACTATGTGTTCTAAGACATTTCCTTCTAAATCGAGTAACGTTTCTATGGAAACGACAGGATTTTCTTTTGGGATACGACAATCACATTTCCGATCCACTAATCCTTATTTACTGCATCCCTCACTCCCTCACATTGAAGAATTCACACGGAAATTGCGTCGCTGTGAAATACGAGTACTATGTGTTCTAAGACATTTCCTTCTAAATCGAGTAACGTTTCTATGGAAACGACAGGATTTTCTTTTGGGATACGACAGTCTCATTTCCGATCCACTAATCGTTCTCTACTGCATCCCTCACTCACAAACATTGACGAATTCACACGGAAATTGCGTCGCTATGAAATACGAGTACTATGTGTTCTAAGACATTTCCTTCTAGATCGAGTAACGTTTCTATGGAAACGACAGGATTTTCTTTTGGGAAACAACAATCACATTTCCGATCCACTAATCGTTCTTTTCTGCATTACTCACTCCCAAACATTGACGAATTCACACGGACATTGCGTCGCTATGAAATACGAGTACTATGTGTTCTAAGACATTTCCTTCTAAACCGAGTAACGTTTCTATTGAAACGAAAGGATTTTCTTTTGGCATACGACAATCACATTTCCGATCCACTAAACGTTCTTTACTGCATCCCTCACTCCCAAACATTGACGAATTCACACGGAAATTGCGTCGCTATGAAATACGAGTACTATGTGTTCTAAGACATTTATTTCTAAATCGAGTAACGTTTATATGGAAACGACAGGATTTTCTTTTGGGATACGACAATCACAATTCCGATCCACTAATCGATCTTTACTGCATCCCTCACTCCCAAACACTGACGAATTCACACGGAGATTCCGTCGGTATGAAATACGAGTACTATGTGTTCTAAGACATTTCCTTCTAAATCGAGAAACGTTTCTATGGAAACGACAGGATTTTCTTTTGGGATACGACAATCACATTTCCGATCCACTAATCGTTCTTTACTGCATCCCTCACTCCCAAACACTGACGAATTCACACGGAGATTCCGTCGGTATGAAATACGAGTACTATGTGTTCTAAGACATTTCCTTCTAAATCGAGTAACGTTTCTATGGAAACGACAGGATTTTCTTTTGGAATACGACAATCACATTTCCGATCCACTAATCGTTCTTTACTGCATCCCTATCTCCCAAACATTGACGAATTCACACGGAAATTCCGACGCTATGAAATACGAGTACTATGTGTTCTAAGACATTTCCTTCTAAATCCAATAACGTTTCTATGGAAACGACAGGATTTTCTTTTGGGATACGACAATCACATTTCCGATCCACTAATCGATCTTTACTGCATCCCTCACTATCAAACATTGACGAATTCACACGGATATTGCGTCGCTATGAAGTACGAGTACTATGTGTTCTAAGACATTTCCTTCTAAATCGAGTAACGTTTCAATGGAAACGACAGGATTTTCTTTTGGGATACGACAATCACATTTCCGATCCACTAATCCTTCTTTACTGCATCCCTCACTCCCTCACATTGAAGAATTCACACGGAAATTGCGTCGCTGTGAAATACGAGTACTATGTGTTCTAAGACATTTCCTTCTAAATCGAGTAACGTTTCTATGGAAACGACAGGATTTTTTTTTGGGATACGACAATCACATTTCCGATCCACTAATCCTTCTTTACTGCATCCCTCCTCCCACACATTGAAGAATTCACACGGAAATTGCGTCGCTGTGAAATATGAGTACTATGTGTTCTAAGACATTTCCTTCTAAATCGAGTAACGTTTCAATGGAAACGACAGGATTTTCTTTTGGGATACGACAATCTCATTTCCGATCCACTAATCCTTCTTTACTGCATCCCTCACTCCCAAACATT
Source organism: Schistocerca piceifrons (assembly GCF_021461385.2). Lineage (NCBI taxonomy): Eukaryota > Metazoa > Arthropoda > Insecta > Orthoptera > Acrididae > Schistocerca > Schistocerca piceifrons. Next base: position 603,019,791 of record NC_060144.1, on the reverse strand, counting down.
GACGAATTCACACGGAAATTGCGTCGCTGTGAAATACGAGTACTATGTGTTCTAAGACATTTCCTTCTAAATCGAGTAACGTTTCTATGGAAACGACAGGATTTTCTTTTGGGATACGACAATCTCATTTCCGATCCACTAATCCTTCTTTACTGCATCCCTCACTCCCACACATTGACGAATTCACACGGAAATTGCGTCGCTATGAAATACGAGTACTATGTGGTCTAAGACATTTCCTTCTAAATCGAGTAACGTTTCTATGGAAACGACAGGATTTTCTTTTGGGATACGACAATCACATTTCCGATCCACTAATCCTTCTTTACTGCATCCCTCACTCCCTCACATTGAAGAATTCACACGGAAATTGCGGCGCTGTGAAATACGAGTACTATGTGTTCTAAGACATTTCCTTCTAAATCGAGTAACGTTTCTATGGAAACGACAGGATTTTCTTTTGGGATACGACAATCACATTTCCGATCCACTAATCCTTATTTAGTGCATCCCTCACTCCCTCACATTGAAGAATTCACACGGAAATTGCGTCGCTGTGAAATACGAGTACTATGTGTTCTAAGACATTTCCTTCTAAATCGAGTAACGTTTCTATGGAAACGACAGGATTTTCTTTTGGGATACGACAGTCTCATTTCCGATCCACTAATCGTTCTCTACTGCATCCCTCACTCACAAACATTGACGAATTCACACGGAAATTGCGTCGCTATGAAATACGAGTACTATGTGTTCTAAGACATTTCCTTCTAGATCGAGTAACGTTTCTATGGAAACAACAGGATTTTCTTTTGGGAAACAACAATCACATTTCCGATCCACTAATCGTTCTTTTCTGCATTACTCACTCCCAAACATTGACGAATTCACACGGACATTGCGTCGCTATGAAATACGAGTACTATGTGTTCTAAGACATTTCCTTCTAAACCGAGTAACGTTTCTATGGAAACGACAGGATTTCCTTTTGGCATACGACAATCACATTTCCGATCCACTAAACGTTCTTTACTGCATCCCTCACTCCCAAACATTGACGAATTCACACGGAAATTGCGTCGCTATGAAATACGAGTACTATGTGTTCTAAGACATTTATTTCTAAATCGAGTAACGTTTATATGGAAACGACAGGAATTTCTTTTGGGATACGACAATCACAATTCCGATCCACTAATCGATCTTTACTGCATCCCTCACTCCCAAACACTGACGAATTCACACGGAGATTCCGTCGGTATGAAATACGAGTACTATGTGTTCTAAGACATTTCCTTCTAAATCGAGTAACGTTTCTATGGAAACGACAGGATTTTCTTTTGGGATACGACAATCACATTTCCGATCCACTAATCGTTCTTTACTGCATCCCTCACTCCCAAACATTGACGAATTCACACGGAAGTGGCGTCGCTATGAAATACCAGTACTATGTGTTCTAAGACATTTCCTTCTAAATCGAGTAACGTTTCTATGGAAACGACAGGATTTTCTTTTGGAATACGACAATCACATTTCCGATCCACTAATCGTTCTTTACTGCATCCCTAACTCCCAAACATTGACGAATTCACACGGAAATTCCGTCGCTATGAAATACGAGTACTATGTGTTCTAAGACATTTCCTTCTAAATCCAATAACGTTTCTATGGAAACGACAGGATTTTCTTTTGGGATACGACAATCACATTTCCGATCCACTAATCGTTCTTTACTGCATCCCTCACTATCAAACATTGACGAATTCACACGGATATTCCGTCGCTATGAAATACGAGTACTATGTGTTCTAAGACATTTCCTTCTAAATCGAGTAACGTTTCAATGGAAACGACAGGATTTTCTTTTGGGATACGACAATCACATTTCCGATCCACTAATCCTTCTTTACTGCATCCCTCACTCCCTCACATTGAAGAATTCACACGGAAATTGCGTCGCTGTGAAATACGAGTACTATGTGTTCTAAGACATTTCCTTCTAAATCGAGTAACGTTTCTATGGAAACGACAGGATTTTTTTTTGGGATACGACAATCACATTTCCGATCCACTAATCCTTCTTTACTGCATCCCTCCTCCCACACATTGAAGAATTCACACGGAAATTGCGTCGCTGTGAAATATGAGTACTATGTGTTCTAAGACATTTCCTTCTAAATCGAGTAACGTTTCAATGGAAACGACAGGATTTTCTTTTGGGATACGACAATCTCATTTCCGATCCACTAATCCTTCTTTACTGCATCCCTCACTCCCAAACATTGACGAATTCACACGGAAATTGCGTCGCTGTGAAATACGAGTACTATGTGTTCTAAGACATTTCCTTCTAAATCGAGTAACGTTTCTACGGAAACGACAGGATTTTCTTTTGGGATACGACAATCACATATTCGATCCACTTATCCTTCTTTACAGCATCCCTCACTCCCTCACATTGAAGAATTCACACGGAAATTGCGTCGCTGTGAAATACGAGTACTATGTGTTCTAAGACATTTCCTTCTAAATCGAGTAACGTTTCAATGGAAACGACAGGATTTTCTTTTGGGATACGACAATCACATTTCCGATCCACTAATCCTTCTTTACTGCATCCCTCACTCCCAAACATTGATGAATTCACACGGAAATTGCGTCGCTGTGAAATACGAGTACTATGTGTTCTAAGACATTTCCTTCTAAATCGAGTAACGTTTCTATGGAAACGACAGGATTTTCTTTTGGGATACGACAATCACATTTCCGATCCACTAATCCTTCTTTACTGCATCCCTCACTCCCACACATTGAAGAATTCACACGGAAATTGCGTTGCTGTGAAATACGAGTACTATGTGTTCTAAGACATTTCCTTCTAAATCGAGTAACGTTTCTATGGAAACGACAGGATTTTCTTTTGGGATACGACAATCTCATTTCCGATCCACTAATCCTTCTTTACTGCATCCCTCACTCCCAAACATTGACGAATTCGCACGGAAATTGCGTCGCTGTGAAATATGAGTACTACGTGTTCTAAGACATTTCCTTCTAAATCGAGTAACGTTTCTATGGAAACGACAGGATTTTCTTTTGGGATACGACAATCACATTTGCGATCCACTAATCCGTCTTTACTGCATCCCTCACTCCCTCACATTGAAGAATTCACACGGAAATTGCGTCGCTGTGAAATACGAGTACTATGTGTTCTAAGACATTTCCTTCTAAATCGAGTAACGTTTCTATGGAAACGACAGGATTTTCTTTTGGGATACGACAATCACATTTCCGATCCACTAATCCTTCTTTACTGCATCCCTCACTCCCAAACATTGATGAATTCACACGGAAATTGCGTCGCTGTGAAATGCGAGTACTATGTGTTCTAAGACATTTCCTTCTAAATCGAGTAACGTTTCTATGGAAACGACAGGAGTTTCTTTTGGGAAACGACAATCACATTTCCGATCCACTAATCCTTCTTTACTGCATCCCTCACTCCCAAACATTGACGAATTCACACGGAAATTGCGTCGCTGTGAAATACGAGTACTATGTGTTCTAAGACATTTCCTTCTAAATCGAGTAACGTTTCTATGGAAACGACAGGATTTTCTTTTGGGATACGACAATCACATTTCCGATCCACTAATCCTTCTTTACTGCATCCCTCACTCCCTCACATTGAAGAATTCACACGGAAATTGCGTCGCTGAGAAATACGAGTACTATGTGTTCTAAGACATTACCTTCTAAATCGAGTAACGTTTCAATGGAAACGACAGGATTTTCTTTTGGGATACGACAATCTCATTTCCGATCCACTAATCCTTCTTTACTGCATCCCTCACTCCCAAACATTGAAGAATTCACACGGAAATTGCGTCGCTGTGAAATACGAGTACTATGTGTTCTAAGACATTTCCTTCTAAATCGAGTAACGTTTCTATGGAAACGACAGGATTTTCTTTTGGGATACGACAATCACATTTCCGATAAACTAATCCTTCTTTACTGCATCCCTCACTCCCTCACATTGAAGAATTCACACGGAAATTGCGTCGCTGTGAAATACGAGTACTATGTGTTCTAAGACATTTCCTTCTAAATCGAGTAACGTTTCAATGGAAACGACAGGATTTTCTTTTGGGATACGACAATCACATTTCCGATCCACTAATCCTTCTTTACTGCATCCCTCACTCCCAAACATTGATGAATTCACACGGAAATTGCGTCGCTGTGAAATACGAGTACTATGTGTTCTAAGACATTTCCTTCTAAATCGAGTAACGTTTCTATGGAAACGACAGGATTTTCTTTTGGGATACGACAATCACATTTCCGATCCACTAATCCTTCTTTACTGCATCCCTCACTCCCACACATTGAAGAATTCACACGGAAATTGCGTTGCTGTGAAATACGAGTACTATGTGTTCTAAGACATTTCCTTCTAAATCGAGTAACGTTTCTATGGAAACGACAGGATTTTCTTTTGGGATACGACAATCTCATTTCCGATCCACTAATCCTTCTTTACTGCATCCCTCACTCCCAAACATTGACGAATTCACACGGAAATTGCGTCGCTGTGAAATATGAGTACTACGTGTTCTAAGACATTTCCTTCTAAATCGAGTAACGTTTCTATGGAAACGACAGGATTTTCTTTTGGGATACGACAATCACATTTGCGATCCACTAATCCGTCTTTACTGCATCCCTCACTCCCTCACATTGAAGAATTCACACGGAAATTGCGTCGCTGTGAAATACGAGTACTATGTGTTCTAAGACATTTCCTTCTAAATCGAGTAACGTTTCTATGGAAACGACAGGATTTTCTTTTGGGATACGACAATCACATTTCCGATCCACTAATCCTTATTTACTGCATCCCTCACTCCCTCACATTGAAGAATTCACACGGAAATTGCGTCGCTGTGAAATACGAGTACTATGTGTTCTAAGACATTTCCTTCTAAATCGAGTAACTTTTCTATGGAAACGACAGGATTTTCTTTTGGGATACGACAATCTCATTTCCGATCCACTAATCCTTCTTTACTGCATCCCTCACTCCCACACATTGACGAATTCACACGGAAATTGCGTCGCTATGAAATACGAGTACTATGTGGTCTAAGACATTTCCTTCTTAATCGAGTAACGTTTCTATGGAAACGACAGGATTTTCTTTTGGGATACGACAATCACATTTCCGATCCACTAATCCTACTTTACTGCATCCCTCACTCCCTCACATTGAAGAATTCACACGGAAATTGCGGCGCTGTGAAATACGAGTACTATGTGTTCTAAGACATTTCCTTCTAAATCGAGTAACGTTTCTATGGAAACGACAGGATTTTCTTTTGGGATACGACAATCACATTTCCGATCCACTAATCCTTATTTACTGCATCCCTCACTCCCTCACATTGAAGAATTCACACGGAAATTGCGTCGCTGTGAAATACGAGTACTATGTGTTCTAAGACATTTCCTTCTATATCGAGTAACGTTTCTATGGAAACGACAGGATTTTCTTTTGGGATACGACAATCACATTTGCGATCCACTAATCCGTCTTTAATGCATCCCTCACTCTCTCACATTGAAGAATTCACACGGAAATTGCGTCGCCTTGAAATACGAGTACTATGTGTTCTAAGACATTTCCTTCTAAATCGAGTAACGTTTCTATGGAAACGACAGGATTTTCTTTTGGGATACGACAGTCTCATTTCCGATCCACTAATCGTTCTCTACTGCATCCCTCACTCACAAACATTGACGAATTCACACGGAAATTGCGTCGCTATGAAATACGAGTACTATGTGTTCTAAGACATTTCCTTCTAGATCGAGTAACGTTTCTATGGAAACGACAGGATTTTCTTTTGGGATACAACAATCACATTTCCGATCCACTAATCGTTCTTTTCTGCATTACTCACTCCCAAACATTGACGAATTCACACGGACATTGCGTCGCTATGAAATACGAGTACTATGTGTTCTAAGACATTTCCTTCTAAACCGAGTAACGTTTCTATGGAAACGACAGGATTTTCTTTTGGCATACGACAATCACATTTCCGATCCACTAATCGTTCTTTACTGCATCCCTCACTCCCAAACATTGACGAATTCACACGGAAATTGCGTCGCTATGAAATACGAGTACTATGTGTTCTAAGACATTTATTTCTAAATCGAGTAACGTTTCTATGGAAACGACAGGATTTTCTTTTGGGATACGACAATCACATTTCCGATCCACTAATCCTTCTTTACTGCATCCCTCACTCCCAAACATTGACGAATTCACACGGAAATTGTGTCGCTATGAAATACCAGTACTATGTGTTCTAAGACATTTCCTTCAAAATCGAGTAACGTTTCTATGGAAACGACAGGATTTTCTTTTGGGATACGACAATCACAATTCCGATCCACTAATCGATCTTTACTGCATCCCTCACTCCCAAACATTGACGAATTCACACGGAGATTCCGTCGGTATGAAATACGAGTACTATGTGTTCTAAGACATTTCCTTCTAAATCGAGTAACGTTTCTATGGAAACGACAGGATTTTCTTTTGGGATACGACAATCACATTTCCGATCCACTAATCGTTCTTTACTGCATCCCTCACTCCCAAACATTGACGAATTCACACGGAAGTGGTGTCGCTATGAAATACCAGTACTATGTGTTCTAAGACATTTCCTTCTAAATCGAGTAACGTTTCTATGGAAACGACAGGATTTTCTTTTGGAATACGACAATCACATTTCCGATCCACTAATCGTTCTTTACTGCATCCCTCACTCCCAAACATTGACGAATTCACACGGAAATTCCGTCGCTATGAAATACGAGTACTATGTGTTCTAAGACATTTCCTTCTAAATCCAATAACGTTTCTATGGAAACGACAGGATTTTCTTTTGGGATACGACAATCACATTTCCGATCCACTAATCGTTCTTTACTGCATCCCTCACTATCAAACATTGACGAATTCACACGGATATTGCGTCGCTATGAAATACGAGTACTATGTGTTCTAAGACATTTCCTTCTAAATCCAATAACGTTTCTATGGAAACGACAGGATTTTCTTTTGGGATACGACAATCACATTTCCGATCCACTAATCGTTCTTTACTGCATCCCTCACTATCAAACATTGACGAATTCACACGGATATTGCGTCGCTATGAAATACGAGTACTATGTGTTCTAAGACATTTCCTTCTAAATCGAGTAACGTTTCAATGGAAACGACAGGATTTTCTTTTGGGATACGACAATCTCATTTCCGATCCACTAATCCTTCTTTACTGCATCCCTCACTCCCAAACATTGACAAATTCACACGGAAATTGCGTCGCTGTGAAATACGAGTACTATGAGTTCTAAGACATTTCCTTCTAAATCGAGTAACGTTTCTACGGAAACGACAGGATTTTCTTTTGGGATACGACAATCACATATTCGATCCACTTATCCTTCTTTACAGCATCCCTCACTCCCTCACATTGAAGAATTCACACGGAAATTGCGTCGCTGTGAAATACGAGTACTATGTGTTCTAAGACATTTCCTTCTAAATCGAGTAACGTTTCAATGGAAACGACAGGGTTTTCTCTTGGGATACGACAATCAAATTTCCGATCCACTAATCCTTCTTTACTGCATCCCTCACTCCCAAACATTGATGAATTCACACGGAAATTGCGTCGCTGTGAAATACGAGTACTATGTGTTCTAAGACATTTCCTTCTAAATCGAGTAACGTTTCTATGGAAACGACAGGATTTTCTTTTGGGATACGACAATCACATTTCCGATCCACTAATCCTTCTTTACTGCATCCCTCACTCCCACACATTGAAGAATTCACACGGAAATTGCGTTGCTGTGAAATACGAGTACTATGTGTTCTAAGACATTTCCTTCTAAATCGAGTAACGTTTCTATGGAAACGACAGGATTTTCTTTTGGGATACGACAATCTCATTTCCGATCCACTAATCCTTCTTTACTGCATCCCTCACTCCCAAACATTGACGAATTCACACGGAAATTGCGTCGCTGTGAAATATGAGTACTACGTGTTCTAAGACATTTCCTTCTAAATCGAGTAACGTTTCTATGGAAACGACAGGATTTTCTTTTGGGATACGACAATCACATTTGCGATCCACTAATCCGTCTTTACTGCATCCCTCACTCCCTCACATTGAAGAATTCACACGGAAATTGCGTCGCTGTGAAATACGAGTACTATGTGTTCTAAGACATTTCCTTCTAAATCGAGTAACGTTTCTATGGAAACGACAGGATTTTCTTTTGGGATACGACAATCACATTTCCGATCCACTAATCCTTCTTTACTGCATCCCTCACTCCCAAACATTGATGAATTCACACGGAAATTGCGTCGCTGTGAAATACGAGTACTATGTGTTCTAAGACATTTCCTTCTAAATCAAGTAACGTTTCTATGGAAACGACAGGAGTTTCTTTTGGGAAACGACAATCACATTTCCGATCCACTAATCCTTCTTTACTGCATCCCTCACTCCCAAACATTGACGAATTCACACGGAAATTGCGTCGCTGTGAAATACGAGTACTATGTGTTCTAAGACATTTCCTTCTAAATCGAGTAACGTTTCTATGGAAACGACAGGATTTTCTTTTGGGATACGACAATCACATTTCCGATCCACTAATCCTTCTTTACTGCATCCCTCACTCCCTCACATTGAAGAATTCACACGGAAATTGCGTCGCTGAGAAATACGAGTACTATGTGTTCTAAGACATTTCCTTCTAAAGCGAGTAACGTTTCAATGGAAACGACAGGATTTTCTTTTGGGATACGACAATCTCATTTCCGATCCACTAATCCTTCTTTACTGCATCCCTCACTAACAAACATTGAAGAATTCACACGGAAATTGCGTCGCTGTGAAATACGAGTACTATGTGTTCTAAGACATTTCCTTCTAAATCGAGTAACGTTTCTATGGAAACGACAGGATTTTCTTTTGGGATACGACAATCACATTTCCGATAAACTAATCCTTCTTTACTGCATCCCTCACTCCCTCACATTGAAGAATTCACACGGAAATTGCGTCGCTGTGAAATACGAGTACTATGTGTTCTAAGACATTTCCTTCTAAATCGAGTAACGTTTCAATGGAAACGACAGGATTTTCTTTTGGGATACGACAATCACATTTCCGATCCACTAATCCTTCTTTACTGCATCCCTCACTCCCAAACATTGATGAATTCACACGGAAATTGCGTCGCTGTGAAATACGAGTACTATGTGTTCTAAGACATTTCCTTCTAAATCGAGTAACGTTTCTATGGAAACGATAGGATTTTCTTTTGGGATACGACAATCACATTTCCGATCCACTAATCCTTCTTTACTGCATCCCTCACTCCCACACATTGAAGAATTCACACGGAAATTGCGTTGCTGTGAAATACGAGTACTATGTGTTCTAAGACATTTCCTTCTAAATCGAGTAACGTTTCTATGGAAACGACAGGATTTTCTTTTGGGATACGACAATCTCATTTCCGATCCACTAATCCTTCTTTACTGCATCCCTCACTCCCAAACATTGACGAATTCACACGGAAATTGCGTCGCTGTGAAATATGAGTACTACGTGTTCTAAGACATTTCCTTCTAAATCGAGTAACGTTTCTATGGAAACGACAGGATTTTCTTTTGGGATACGACAATCACATTTGCGATCCACTAATCCGTCTTTACTGCATCCCTCACTCCCTCACATTGAAGAATTCACACGGAAATTGCGTCGCTGTGAAATACGAGTACTATGTGTTCTATGACATTTCCTTCTAAATCGAGTAACGTTTCTATGGAAACGACAGGATTTTCTTTTGGGATACGACAATCACATTTCCGATCCACTAATCCTTATTTACTGCATCCCTCACTCCCTCACATTGAAGAATTCACACGGAAATTGCGTCGCTGTGAAATACGAGTACTATGTGTTCTAAGACATTTCCTTCTAAATCGAGTAACGTTTCTATGGAAACGACAGGATTTTCTTTTGGGATACGACAATCTCATTTCCGATCCACTAATCCTTCTTTACTGCATCCCTGACTCCCACACATTGACGAATTCACACGGAAATTGCGTCGCTATGAAATACGAGTACTATGTGGTCTAAGACATTTCCTTCTAAATCGAGTAACGTTTCTATGGAAACGACAGGATTTTCTTTTGGGATACGACAATCACATTTCCGATCCACTAATCCTTCTTTACTGCATCCCTCACTCCCTCACATTGAAGAATTCACACGGAAATTGCGGCGCTGTGAAATACGAGTACTATGTGTTCTAAGACATTTCCTTCTAAATCGAGTAACGTTTCTATGGAAACGACAGGATTTTCTTTTGGGATACGACAATCACATTTCCGATCCACTAATCCTTATTTACTGCATCCCTCACTCCCTCACATTGAAGAATTCACACGGAAATTGCGTCGCTGTGAAATACGAGTACTATGTGTTCTAAGACATTTCCTTCTATATCGAGTAACGTTTCTATGGAAACGACAGGATTTTCTTTTGGGATACGACAATCACATTTGCGATCCACTAATCCGTCTTTAATGCATCCCTCACTCCCTCACATTGAAGAATTCACACGGAAATTGCGTCGCCTTGAAATACGAGTACTATGTGTTCTAAGACATTTCCTTCTAAATCGAGTAACGTTTCTATGGAAACGACAGGATTTTCTTTTGGGATACGACAGTCTCATTTCCGATCCACTAATCGTTCTCTACTGCATCCCTCACTCACAAACATTGACGAATTCACACGGAAATTGCGTCGCTATGAAATACGAGTACTATGTGTTCTAAGACATTTCCTTCTAGATCGAGTAACGTTTCTATGGAAACGACAGGATTTTCTTTTGGGATACAACAATCACATTTCCGATCCACTAATCGTTCTTTTCTGCATTACTCACTCCCAAACATTGACGAATTCACACGGACATTGCGTCGCTATGAAATACGAGTACTATGTGTTCTAAGACATTTCCTTCTAAACCGAGTAACGTTTCTATGGAAACGACAGGATTTTCTTTTGGCATACGACAATCACATTTCCGATCCACTAATCGTTCTTTACTGCATCCCTCACTCCCAAACATTGACGAATTCACACGGAAATTGCGTCGCTATGAAATACGAGTACTATGTGTTCTAAGACATTTATTTCTAAATCGAGTAACGTTTCTATGGAAACGACAGGATTTTCTTTTGGGATACGACAATCACATTTCCGATCCACTAATCCTTCTTTACTGCATCCCTCACTCCCAAACATTGACGAATTCACACGGAAATTGTGTCGCTATGAAATACCAGTACTATGTGTTCTAAGACATTTCCTTCAAAATCGAGTAACGTTTCTATGGAAACGACAGGATTTTCTTTTGGGATACGACAATCACATTTCCGATCCACTAATCGATCTTTACTGCATCCCTCACCCCCAAACATTGACGAATTCACACGGAGATTCCGTCGGTATGAAATACGAGTACTATGTGTTCTAAGACATTTCCTTCTAAATCGAGTAACGTTTCTATGGAAACGACAGGATTTTCTTTTGGGATACGACAATCACATTTCCGATCCACTAATCGTTCTTTACTGCATCCCTCACTCCCAAACATTGACGAATTCACACGGAAGTGGTGTCGCTATGAAATACCAGTACTATGTGTTCTAAGACATTTCCTTCTAAATCGAGTAACGTTTCTATGGAAACGACAGGATTTTCTTTTGGAATACGACAATCACATTTCCGATCCACTAATCGTTCTTTACTGCATCCCTCACTCCCAAACATTGACGAATTCACACGGAAATTCCGTCGCTATGAAATACGAGTACTATGTGTTCTAAGACATTTCCTTCTAAATCCAATAACGTTTCTATGGAAACGACAGGATTTTCTTTTGGGATACGACAATCACATTTCCGATCCACTAATCGTTCTTTACTGCATCCCTCACTATCAAACATTGACGAATTCACACGGATATTGCGTCGCTATGAAATACGAGTACTATGTGTTCTAAGACATTTCCTTCTAAATCCAATAACGTTTCTATGGAAACGACAGGATTTTCTTTTGGGATACGACAATCACATTTCCGATCCACTAATCGTTCTTTACTGCATCCCTCACTATCAAACATTGACGAATTCACACGGATATTGCGTCGCTATGAAATACGAGTACTATGTGTTCTAAGACATTTCCTTCTAAATCGAGTAACGTTTCAATGGAAACGACAGGATTTTCTTTTGGGATACGACAATCTCATTTCCGATCCACTAATCCTTCTTTACTGCATCCCTCACTCCCAAACATTGACAAATTCACACGGAAATTGCGTCGCTGTGAAATACGAGTACTATGTGTTCTAAGACATTTCCTTCTAAATCGAGTAACGTTTCTACGGAAACGACAGGATTTTCTTTTGGGATACGACAATCACATATTCGATCCACTTATCCTTCTTTACAGCATCCCTCACTCCCTCACATTGAAGAATTCACACGGAAATTGCGTCGCTGTGAAATACGAGTACTATGTGTTCTAAGACATTTCCTTCTAAATCGAGTAACGTTTCAATGGAAACGACAGGATTTTCTTTTGGGATACGACAATCACATTTCCGATCCACTAATCCTTCTTTACTGCATCCCTCACTCCCAAACATTGATGAATTCACACGGAAATTGCGTCGCTGTGAAATACGAGTACTATGTGTTCTAAGACATTTCCTTCTAAATCGAGTAACGTTTCTATGGAAACGACAGGATTTTCTTTTGGGATACGACAATCACATTTCCGATCCACTAATCCTTCTTTACTGCATCCCTCACTCCCACACATTGAAGAATTCACACGGAAATTGCGTTGCTGTGAAATACGAGTACTATGTGTTCTAAGACATTTCCTTCTAAATCGAGTAACGTTTCTATGGAAACGACAGGATTTTCTTTTGGGATACGACAATCTCATTTCCGATCCACTAATCCTTCTTTACTGCATCCCTCACTCCCAAACATTGACGAATTCACACGGAAATTGCGTCGCTGTGAAATATGAGTACTACGTGTTCTAAGACATTTCCTTCTAAATCGAGTAACGTTTCTATGGAAACGACAGGATTTTCTTTTGGGATACGACAATCACATTTGCGATCCACTAATCCGTCTTTACTGCATCCCTCACTCCCTCACATTGAAGAATTCACACGGAAATTGCGTCGCTGTGAAATACGAGTACTATGTGTTCTAAGACATTTCCTTCTAAATCGAGTAACGTTTCTATGGAAACGACAGGATTTTCTTTTGGGATACGACAATCACATTTCCGATCCACTAATCCTTCTTTACTGCATCCCTCACTCCCAAACATTGATGAATTCACACGGAAATTGCGTCGCTGTGAAATACGAGTACTATGTGTTCTAAGACATTTCCTTCTAAATCGAGTAACGTTTCTATGGAAACGACAGGAGTTTCTTTTGGGAAACGACAATCACATTTCCGATCCACTAATCCTTCTTTACTGCATCCCTCACTCCCAAACATTGACGAATTCACACGGAAATTGCGTCGCTGTGAAATACGAGTACTATGTGTTCTAAGACATTTCCTTCTAAATCGAGTAACGTTTCTATGGAAACGACAGGATTTTCTTTTGGGATACGACAATCACATTTCCGATCCACTAATCCTTCTTTACTGCATCCCTCACTCCCTCACATTGAAGAATTCACACAGAAATTGCGTCGCTGAGAAATACGAGTACTATGTGTTCTAAGACATTTCCTTCTAAAGCGAGTAACGTTTCAATGGAAACGACAGGATTTTCTTTTGGGATACGACAATCTCATTTCCGATCCACTAATCCTTCTTTACTGCATCCCTCACTCCCAAACATTGAAGAATTCACACGGAAATTGCGTCGCTGTGAAATACGAGTACTATGTGTTCTAAGACATTTCCTTCTAAATCGAGTAACGTTTCTATGGAAACGACAGGATTTTCTTTTGGGATACGACAATCACATTTCCGATAAACTAATCCTTCTTTACTGCATCCCTCACTCCCTCACATTGAAGAATTCACACGGAAATTGCGTCGCTGTGAAATACGAGTACTATGTGTTCTAAGACATTTCCTTCTAAATCGAGTAACGTTTCAATGGAAACGACAGGATTTTCTTTTGGGATACGACAATCACATTTCCGATCCACTAATCCTTCTTTACTGCATCCCTCACTCCCAAACATTGATGAATTCACACGGAAATTGCGTCGCTGTGAAATACGAGTACTATGTGTTCTAAGACATTTCCTTCTAAATCGAGTAACGTTTCTATGGAAACGACAGGATTTTCTTTTGGGATACGACAATCACATTTCCGATCCACTAATCCTTCTTTACTGCATCCCTCACTCCCACACATTGAAGAATTCACACGGAAATTGCGTTGCTGTGAAATACGAGTACTATGTGTTCTAAGACATTTCCTTCTAAATCGAGTAACGTTTCTATGGAAACGACAGGAATTTCTTTTGGGATACGACAATCTCATTTCCGATCCACTAATCCTTCTTTACTGCATCCCTCACTCCCAAACATTGACGAATTCACACGGAAATTGCGTCGCTGTGAAATATGAGTACTACGTGTTCTAAGACATTTCCTTCTAAATCGAGTAACGTTTCTATGGAAACGACAGGATTTTCTTTTGGGATACGACAATCACATTTGCGATCCACTAATCCGTCTTTACTGCATCCCTCACTCCCTCACATTGAAGAATTCACACGGAAATTGCGTCGCTGTGAAATACGAGTACTATGTGTTCTAAGACATTTCCTTCTAAATCGAGTAACGTTTCTATGGAAACGACAGGATTTTCTTTTGGGATACGACAATCACATTTCCGATCCACTAATCCTTATTTACTGCATCCCTCACTCCCTCACATTGAAGAATTCACACGGAAATTGCGTCGCTGTGAAATACGAGTACTATGTGTTCTAAGACATTTCCTTCTAAATCGAGTAACGTTTCTATGGAAACGACAGGATTTTCTTTTGGGATACGACAATCTCATTTCCGATCCACTAATCCTTCTTTACTGCATCCCTCACTCCCACACATTGACGAATTCACACGGAAATTGCGTCGCTATGAAATACGAGTACTATGTGGTCTAAGACATTTCCTTCTAAATCGAGTAACGTTTCTATGGAAACGACAGGATTTTCTTTTGGAATACGACAATCACATTTCCGATCCACTAATCCTTCTTTACTGCATCCCTCACTCCCTCACATTGAAGAATTCACACGGAAATTGCGGCGCTGTGAAATACGAGTACTATGTGTTCTAAGACATTTCCTTCTAAATCGAGTAACGTTTCTATGGAAACGACAGGATTTTCTTTTGGGATACGACAATCACATTTCCGATCCACTAATCCTTATTTACTGCATCCCTCACTCCCTCACATTGAAGAATTCACACGGAAATTGCGTCGCTGTGAAATACGAGTACTATGTGTTCTAAGACATTTCCTTCTAAATCGAGTAACGTTTCTATGGAAACGACAGGATTTTCTTTTGGGATACGGCAATCACATTTGCGATCCACTAATCCGTCTTTAATGCATCCCTCACTCCCTCACATTGAATAATTCACACGGAAATTGCGTCGCCTTGAAATACGAGTACTATGTGTTCTAAGACATTTCCTTCTAAATCGAGTAACGTTTCTATGGAACGACAGGATTTTCTTTTGGGATACGACAGTCTCATTTCCGATACACTAATTGTTCTCTACTGCATCCCTCACTCACAAACATTGACGAATTCACACGGAAATTGCGTCGCTATGAAATACGAGTACTATGTGTTCTAAGACATTTCCTTCTAGATCGAGTAACGTTTCTATGGAAACGACAGGATTTTCTTTTGGGATACAACAATCACATTTCCGATCCACTAATCGTTCTTTTCTGCATTACTCACTCCCAAACATTGACGAATTCACACGGACATTGCGTCGCTATGAAATACGAGTACTATGTGTTCTAAGACATTTCCTTCTAAACCGAGTAACGTTTCTATGGAAACGACAGGATTTTCTTTTGGCATACGACAATCACATTTCCGATCCACTAATCGTTCTTTACTGCATCCCTCACTCCCAAACATTGACGAATTCACACGGAAATTGCGTCGCTATGAAATACGAGTACTATGTGTTCTAAGACATTTATTTCTAAATCGAGTAACGTTTCTATGGAAACGACAGGATTTTCTTTTGGGATACGACAATCACATTTCCGATCCACTAATCCTTCTTTACTGCATCCCTCACTCCCAAACATTGACGAATTCACACGGAAATTGTGTCGCTATGAAATACCAGTACTATGTGTTCTAAGACATTTCCTTCAAAATCGAGTAACGTTTCTATGGAAACGACAGGATTTTCTTTTGGGATACGACAATAACATTTCCGATCCACTAATCGATCTTTACTGCATCCCTCACTCCCAAACATTGACGAATTCACACGGAGATTCCGTCGGTATGAAATACGAGTACTATGTGTTCTAAGACATTTCCTTCTAAATCGAGTAACGTTTCTATGGAAACGACAGGATTTTCTTTTGGGATACGACAATCACATTTCCGATCCACTAATCGTTCTTTACTGCATCCCTCACTCCCAAACATTGACGAATTCACACGGAAGTGGTGTCGCTATGAAATACCAGTACTATGTGTTCTAAGACATTTCCTTCTAAATCGAGTAACGTTTCTATGGAAACGACAGGATTTTCTTTTGGAATACGACAATCACATTTCCGATCCACTAATCGTTCTTTACTGCATCCCTCACTCCCAAACATTGACGAATTCACACGGAAATTCCGTCGCTATGAAATACGAGTACTATGTGTTCTAAGACATTTCCTTCTAAATCCAATAACGTTTCTATGGAAACGACAGGATTTTCTTTTGGGATACGACAATCACATTTCCGATCCACTAATCGTTCTTTACTGCATCCCTCACTATCAAACATTGACGAATTCACACGGATATTGCGTCGCTATGAAATACGAGTACTATGTGTTCTAAGACATTTACTTCTATATCCAATAACGTTTCTATGGAAACGACAGGATTTTCTTTTGGGATACGACAATCACATTTCCGATCCACTAATCGTTCTTTACTGCATCCCTCACTATCAAACATTGACGAATTCACACGAATATTGCGTCGCTATGAAATACCAGTACTATGTGTTCTAAGACATTTCCTTCTAAATCGAGTAACGTTTCTATGGAAACGACAGGATTTTCTTTTGGGATACGACAATTACATTTCCGATCCACTAATCGTTCTTTACTGCATTCCTCACTCCCAAACATTGACGAATTCACACGGAAGTTGCGTCGCTATGAAATGCGAGTACTATGTGTTCTAAGACATTTCCTTCTAAATCGAGTAACGTTTCTATGGAAACGACAGGATTTTCTTTTGGGATACGACAATCACATTTCCGATCCACTAATGTTTCTTTCCTGCATCCCTCACTCCCAAACATTGACGAATTCACACGGAAGTTGCGTCGCTATGAAATGCGAGTACTATGTGTTCTAAGACATTTCCTTCTAAATCGAGTAACGTTTCTATGGAAAAGACAGGATTTTCTTTTGGGATACGACAATCTCATTTCCGATCCACTAATCGTCCTTTACTGCATCCCACACTCCCAAACATTGACGAATTCACACGGAAATTGCGTCGCTAAAAAATACGAGTACTATGTGTTCTAAGACATTTCCTTCTAAATCGAGTAACGTTTCTGTGGAAACGACAGGATTTTCTTTTGGGATACGGCAATCACATTTCCGATCCACTAATCGTTCTTTACTGCATCCGTCACTCCCAAACATTGACGAATTCACACGGAAATTGCGTCGCTATGAAATACGAGTACTATGTGTTCTAAGACATTTCCTTCTAAATCGAGTAACGTTTCTACGGAAACGACAGGATTTTCTTTTGGGATACGACAATCACATTTCCGATCCACTAATCGTTCTTTACTGCATCCCTCACTCCCAAACATTGACGAATTCACACGGAAATTGCGTCGCTATGAAATACGAGTACTATGTGTTCTAAGACATTTCCTTCTAAATCGAGTAACGTTTCTATGGAAACGAAAGGATTTTCTTTTGGGATACGACAATCACATTTCCGATCCACTAATCGTTCTTTACTGCATCCCTCACTCCCAAACATTGACGAATTCACACGGAAATTGCGTCGCTATGAAATACGAGTACTATGTGTTCTAAGACATTTCCTTCTAAATCGAGTAACGTTTCTATGGAAACGACAGGATTTTCCTTTGGGATACGACAATCACATTTGCGATCCACTAATCGTTCTTTACTGCATCCCTCACTCCCAAACATTGACGAATTCACACGGAGATTCCGTCGCTATGAAATACGAGTAGTATGTGTTCTTAGACATTTCCTTCTAAATCGAGTAACGTTTCTGTGGAAACGGCAGGATTTTCTTTTGGGATACGACAATCACATTTCCGATCCACTAATCGTTCTTTACTGCATCCCTCACTCCCAAACATTGACGAATTCACACGGAAGTTGCGTCGCTATGAAATGCGAGTACTATGTGTTCTAAGACATTTCCTTCTAAATCGAGTAACGTTTCTATGGAAACGACAGGATTTTCTTTTGGGATACGACAATCTCATTTCCGATCCACTAATCCTTCTTTACTGCATCCCTCACGCCCACACATTGATGAATTCACACGGAAATTGCGTCGCTATGAAATACGAGTACTATGTGGTCTAAGACATTTGCTTGTAAATCGAGTAACGTTTCTATGGAAACGACAGGATTTTCTTTTGGGATACGACAATCACATTTCCGATCCACTAATCGATCTTTACTGCATCCCTCACTCCCAAACATTGACGTATTCACACGGATGTTGCGTCGCTATGAAATGCGAGTACTATGTGTTCTAAGACATTTCCTTCTAAATCGAGTAACGTTTCTATGGAAACGACAGGATTTTCTTTTGTGATACGACAGTCTCATTTCCGATCCACTAATCGTTCTTTACTGCATCCCTCACTCACAAACATTGACGAATTCACACGGATATTGCGTCGCTATGAAATACGAGTACTATGTGTTCTAAGACATTTCCTTCTAAATCGAGTAACGTTTCTATGGAAACGACAGGATTTTCTTTTGGGATGCGACAATCACATTTCCGACCCACTAATCGTTCTTTTCTGCATTACTCACTCCCAAACATTGACGAATTCACACGGAAATTGCGTCGCTATGAAATACGAGTACTATGTGTTCTAAGACATTTCCTTCTAAACCAAGTAACGTTTCTATGGAAACGACCGGATTTTCTTTTGGGATACGACAATCACATTTCCGATCCACTAATCGTTCTTTACTGCATCCCTCACTCCCAAACATTGACGAATTCACACGGAAATTGCGTCGCTATGAAATACGAGTACTATGTATTCTAAGACATTTCCTTCTAAATCGAGTAACGTTTCTACGGAAACGACAGGATTTTCATTTGGGATACGACAATCACATTTCCGATCCACTAATCGTTCTTTACTGCATTCCTCACTCCCAAACATTGACGAATTCACACGGAGATTGCGTCGCTATGAAATACGAGTACTATGTGTTCTAAGACATTTCCTTCTAAATCGAGTAACGTTTCTATGGAAACGAAAGGATTTTCTTTTGGGATACGACAATCACATTTCCGATCCACTAATCGTTCTTTACTGCATCCCTCACTCCCAAACATTGACGAATTCACACGGAAATTGCGTCGCTATGAAATACGAGTACTATGTGTTCTAAGACATTTCCTTCTAAATCGAGTAACGTTTCTATGGAAACGACAGGATTTTCTTTTGGGATACGACAATCACATTTGCGATCCACTAATCGTTCTTTACTGCATCCCTCACTCCCAAACATTGACGAATTCACACGGAGATTCCGCGCTATGAAATATGAGTACTATGTGTTCTAAGACATTTCCATCTAAATCGAGTAACGTTTCTATGGAAACGACAGGATTTTCTTTTGGGATACGACAATCACATTTCCGATCCACTAATCGTTCTTTACTGCATCCCTCACTCCCAAACATTGACGAATTCACACGGAAGTTGCGTCGCTATGAAATGCGAGTACTATGTGTTCTAAGACTTTTCCTTCTAAATCGAGTAACGTTTCTATGGAAACGGCAGGATTTTCTTTTGGGATACGACAATCTCATTTCCGATCCACTAATCCTTCTTTACTGCATCCCTCACTCCCACACATTGATGAATTCACACGGAAATTGCGTCGCTATGAAATACGAGTACTATGTGGTCTAAGACATTTCCTTCTAAATCGAGTAACAATTCTATGGAAACGACAGGATTTTCTTTTGGGATACGACAATCACATTTCCGATCCACTAATCGTTCTTTACTGCATCCCTCACTCCCAAACATTGACGAATTCACACGGAAATTCCGTCGCTATGAAATGCGAGTACTATGTGTTCTAAGACATTTCCTTCTAAATCGAGTAACGTTTCTATGGAAACGACAGGATTTTCTTTTGGGATACGACAGTCTCATTTCCGATCCACTAATCGTTCTTTACTGCATCCCTCACTCACAAACATTGACGAATTCACACGGAATTTGCGTCGCTATGAAATACGAGTACTATGTGTTCTAAGACATTTCCTTCTAAATCGAGTAACGTTTCTATGGAAACGACAGGATTTTCTTTTGGGATACGATATCACATTTCCGACCCACTAATCGTTCTTTTCTGCATTACTCACTCCCAAACATTGACGAATTCACACGGAAATTGCGTCGCTATGAAATACGAGTACTATGTGTTCTAAGACATTTCCCTCTAAACCGAGTAACGTTTCTATGGAAACGACAGGATTATCTTTTGGGATACGACAATCACATTTCCGATCCACTAATCGTTCTTTACTGCATCCCTCACTCCCAAACATTGACGAATTCACACGGAAATTGCGTCGCTATGAAATACGAGTACTATGTGTTCTAAGACATTTCCTTCTAAATCGAGTAACGTTTCTATGGAAACGACAGGATTTTCTTTTGGGATACGACAATCACATTTCCGATCCACTAATCCTTCTTTACTGCATCCCTCACTCCCAAACATTGACGAATTCACACGGAAATTGCATCGCTATGAAATACCAGTACTATGTGTTCTAAGACATTTCCTTCTAAATCGAGTAACGTTTCTATGGAAACGACAGGATTTTCTTTTGGGATACGACAATCACATTTCCGATCCACTAATCGTTCTTAACTGCATCCCTCACTCCCAAACATTGACGAATTCACACGGAAATTGCGTCGCTATGAAATACGAGTACTATGTGTTCTAAGACATTTCCTTCTAAATCCAATAACGTTTCTATGGAAACGACAGGATTTTCTTTTGGGATACGACAATCACATTTCCGATCCACTAATCGTTCTTTACTGCATCCCTCACTATCAAACATTGACGAATTCACACGGATATTGCGTCGCTATGAAATACGAGTACTATGTGTTCTAAGACATTTCCTTCTAAATCGAGTAACGTTTCTATGGAAACGACAGGATTTTCTTTTGGGATACGACAATTACATTTCCGATCCACTAATCGTTCTTTACTGCATCCCTCACTCCCAAACATTGACGAATTCACACGGAAATTGCGTTGCTATGAAATACGAGCAC
The DNA here is from genome assembly GCF_021461385.2 of Schistocerca piceifrons. NCBI lineage: Eukaryota > Metazoa > Arthropoda > Insecta > Orthoptera > Acrididae > Schistocerca > Schistocerca piceifrons. The sequence continues at coordinate 602,997,752 of NC_060144.1, read as the reverse complement.
TATGTGTTCTAAGACATTTCCTTCTAAATCGAGTAACGTTTCTATGGAAACGACTGGATTTTCTTTTGGGATACGACAATCACGTTTCCGATCCACTAATGGTTTTTTACTGCATCCCTCACTCCCAAACATTGACGAATTCACACGGAAGTTGCGTCGCTATGAAATGCGAGTACTATGTGTTCTAAGACATTTCCTTCTAAATCGAGTAACGTTTCTATGGAAACGACAGGATTTTCTTTTGGGATACGACAATCTCATTTCCGATCCACTAATCGTTCTTTACTGCATCCCACACTCCCAAACATTGACGAATTCACACGGAAATTGCGTCGCTAAAAAATACGAGTACTATTTGTTCTAAGACATTACCTTCTAAATCGACTAACGTTTCTACGGAAACGACAGGATTTTCATTTGGGATACGACAATCACATTTCCGATCCACTAATCGTTCTTTACCGCATCCCTCACTCTCAAACATTGACGAATTCACACGGAAATTGCGTCGCTATGAAATACGAGTACTATGTATTCTAAGACATTTCCTTCTAAATCGAGTAACGTTTCTACGGAAACGACAGGATTTTCATTTGGGATACGACAATCACATTTCCGATCCACTAATCGTTCTTTACTGCATCCCTCACTCCCAAACATTGACGAATTCACACGGAGATTGCGTCGCTATGAAATACGAGTACTATGTGTTCTAAGACATTTCCTTCTAAATCGAGTAACGTTTCTATGGAAACGAAAGGATTTTCTTTTGGGATACGACAATCACATTTCCGATCCACTAATCGTTCTTTACTGCATCCCTCACTCCCAAACATTGACGAATTCACACGGAAATTGCGTCGCTATGAAATACGAGTACTATGTGTTCTAAGACATTTCCTTCTAAATCGAGTAACGTTTCTATGGAAACGACAGGATTTTCTTTTGGGATACGACAATCACATTTGCGATCCACTAATCGTTCTTTACTGCATCCCTCACTCCCAAACATTGACGAATTCACACGGAGATTCCGTCGCTATGAAATATGAGTACTATGTGTTCTAAGACATTTCCATCTAAATCGAGTAACGTTTCTATGGAAACGACAGGATTTTCTTTTGGGATACGACAATCACATTTCCGATCCACTAATCGTTCTTTACTGCATCCCTCACTCCCAAACATTGACGAATTCACACGGAAGTTGCGTCGCTATGAAATGCGAGTACTATGTGTTCTAAGACATTTCCTTCTAAATCGAGTAACGTTTCTATGGAAACGACAGAATTTTCTTTTGGGATACGACAATCTCATTTCCGATCCACTAATCCTTCTTTACTGCATCCCTCACTCCCACACATTGATGAATTCACACGGAAATTGCGTCGCTATGAAATACGAGTACTATGTGGTCTAAGACATTTCCTTCTAAATCGAGTAACAATTCTATGGAAACGACAGGATTTTCTTTTGGGATACGACAATCACATTTCCGATCCACTAATCGCTCTTTACTGCATCCCTCACTCCCAAACATTGACGAATTCACACGGAAATTCCGTCGCTATGAAATGCGAGTACTATGTGTTCTAAGACATTTCCTTCTAAATCGAGTAACGTTTCTATGGAAACGACAGGATTTTCTTTTGGGATACGACAATCACATTTCCGATCCACTAATCGTTCTTTACTGCATCCCTCACTCCCAAACATTGACGAATTCACACGGAAATTGCGTCGCTATGAAATACGAGTACTATGTGTTCTAAGACATTTCCTTCTAAATCCAATAACGTTTCTATGGAAACGACAGGATTTTCTTTTGGGATACGACAATCACATTTCCGATCCACTAATCGTTCTTTACTGCATCCCTCACTATCAAACATTGACGAATTCACACGGAAATTGCGTCGCTATGAAATACCAGTACTATGTGTTCTAAGACATTTCCTTCTAAATCGAGTAACGTTTCTATGGAAACGACAGGATTTTCTTTTGGGATACGACTATCACATTTCCGATCCACTAATCGTTCTTTACTGCATCCCTCACTCCCAAACATTGACGAATTTACACGGAAATTGCGTCGCTATGAAATACGAGTACTATGTGTTCTAAGACATTTCCTTCTAAATCGAGTAACGTTTCTATGGAAACGACAGGATTTTCTTTTGGGGTACGACAATCTCATTTCCGATCCACTAATCCTTCTTTACTGCATCCCTCACTCCCACACATTGATGAATTCACACGGAAATTGCGTCGCTATGAAATACGAGTACTATGTGGTCTAAGACATTTCCTTCTAAATCGAGTAACGTTTCTATGGAAACGACAGGATTTTCTTTTGGGATACGACAATCACATTTCCGATCCACTAATCGTTCTTTACTGCATCCCTCACTCCCAAACATTGACGAATTCACACGGAAATTCCGTCGCTATGAAATGCGAGTACTATGTGTTCTAAGACAATTCCTTCTAAATCGAGTAACGTTTCTATGGAAACGACAGGATTTTCTTTTGGGATACGACAATCACATTTCCGATCCACTAATCGTTGTTTACTGCATCCCTCATTCCCAAACATTGACGAATTCACACGGAAGTTGCGTCGCTATGAAATGCGAGTACTATGTGTTCTAAGACATTTCCTTCTAAATCGAGTAACGTTTCTATGGAAACGACAGGATTTTCTTTTGGGATACGACAGTCTCATTTCCGATCCACTAATCGTTCTTTACTGCATCCCTCACTCACAAACATTGACGAATTCACACGGAAATTGCGTCGCAATGAAATACGAGTACTATGTGTTCTAAGACATTTCCTTCTAAATCGAGTAACGTTTCTATGGAAACGACAGGATTTTCTTTTGGGATACGACAATCACATTTCCGTTCCACTAATCGTTCTTTTCTGCATTACTCACTCCCAAACATTGACGAATTCACACGGAAATTGCGTCGCTATGAAATACGAGTACTATGTGTTCTAAGACATTTCCTTCTAAACCGAGTAACGTTTCTATGGAAACGACAGGATTTTCTTTTGGGATACGACAATCACATTTCCGATCCACTAACGGTTCTTTACTGCATCCCTCACTCCCAAACATTGACGAATTCACACGGAAATTCCGTCGGTATGAAATACGAGTAGTATGTGTTCTAAGACATTTCCTTCTAAATCGAGTAACGTTTCTATGGAAACGACAGGATTTTCTTTTGGGATACGACAATCACATTTCCGATCCACTAATCGTTTTTTACTGCATCCCTCACTCCCAAACATTGACGAATTCACACGGAAATTGCGTCGCTATGAAATACGAGTACTATGTGTTCTAAGACATATCCTTCTAAATCCAATAACGTTTCTATGGAAACGACAGGATTTTCTTTTGGGATACGACAATCACATTTCCGATCCACCAATCGTTCTTTACTGCAGCCCTCACTATCAAACATTGACGAATTCACACGGATATTGCGTCGCTATGAAATACGAGTACTATGTGTTCTAAGACATTTCCTTCTAAATCGAGTAACGTTTCTATGGAAACGACAGGATTTTCTTTTGGGATACGACAATTACATTTCCGATCCACTAATCGTTCTTTACTGCATCCCTCACTCCCAAACATTGACGAATTCACACGGAAGTTGCGTCGCTATGAAATGCGAGTACTATGTGTTCTAAGACATTTCCCCTCTAAATCGAGTAACGTTTCTATGGAAACGACAGGATCTCCTTTTGGGATACGACAATCACATTTCCGATCCACTAATGGTTCTTTACTGCATCCCTCACTCCCAAACATTGACGAATTCACACGGAAGTTGCGTCGCTATGAAATGCGAGTACTATGTGTTCTAAGACATTTCCTTCTAAATCGAGTAACGTTTCTATGGAAACGACAGGATTTTCTTTTGGGATACGACAATCTCATTTCCGATCCACTAATCGTTCTTTACTGCATCCCACACTTCCAAACATTGACGAATTCACACGGAAATTGCGTCGCTAAAAAATACGAGCACTATGTGTTCTAAGACATTTCCTTCTAAATCGAGTAACGTTTCTGTGGAAACGACAGGATTTTCTTTTGGGATACGACAATCACATTTCCGATCCACTAATCGTTCTTTACTGCATCCCTCACTCCCAAACATTGACGAATTCACACGGAAATTGCGTCGCTATGAAATACGAGTACTATGTGTTCTAAGACATTTCCTTCTAAATCGAGTAACGTTTCTACGGAAACGACAGGATTTTCTTTTGGGATACGACAATCACATTTCCGATCCACTAATCGTTCTTTACTGCATCCCTCACTCCCAAACATTGACGAATTCACACGGAAATTGCGTCGCTATGAAATACGAGTACTATGTGTTCTAAGACATTTCCTTCTAAATCGAGTAACGTTTCTATGGAAACGAAAGGATTTTCTTTTGGGATACGACAATCACATTTCCGATCCACTAATCGTTCTTCACTGCATCCCTCACTCCCAAACATTGACGAATTCACACGAAAATTGCGTCGCTATGAAATACGAGTACTATGTGTTCTAAGACATTTCCTTCTAAATCGAGTAACGTTTCTATGGAAACGACAGGATTTTCTTTTGGGATACGACAATCACATTTGCGATCCACTAATCGTTCTATACTGCATCCCTCACTCCCAAACATTGACGAATTCACACGGAGATTCCGTCGCTATGAAATACGAGTACTATGTGTTCTAAGACATTTCCTTCTAAATCGAGTAACGTTTCTATGGAAATGACAGGATTTTCTTTTGGGATACGACAATCACATTTCCGATCCACTAATCGTTCTTTACTGCATCCCTCACTCCCAAACATTGACGAATTCACACGGAAGTTGCGTTGCTATGAAATACGAGTACTATGTGTTCTAAGACATTTCCTTCTAAATCGAGTAACGTTTCTATGGAAACGACAGGATTTTCTTTTGGGATACGACAATCACATTTCCGATCCACTAATCGTTCTTTACTGCATCCCTCACTCCCAAACATTGACGAATTCACACGGAAGTTGCGTTGCTATGAAATACGAGTACTATGTGTTCTAAGACATTTCCTTCTAAATCGAGTAACGTTTCTATGGAAACGACAGGATTTTCTTTTGGGATACGACAATCACATTTCCGATCCACTAATCGTTCTTTACTGCATCCCTCACTCCCAAACATTGACGAATTCACACGGAAGTTGCGTTGCTATGAAATACGAGTACTATGTGTTCTAAGACATTTCCTTCTAAATCGAGTAACGTTTCTATGGAAACGACAGGATTTTCTTTTGGGATACGACAATCACATTTCCGATCCACTAATCGTTCTTTACTGCATCCCTCACTATCAAACATTGACGAATTCACACGGAAATTGCGTCGCTATGAAATACCAGTACTATGTGTTCTAAGACATTTCCTTCTAAATCGAGTAACGTTTCTATGGAAACGACAGGATTTTCTTTTGGGATACGACTATCACATTTCCGATCCACTAATCGTTCTTTACTGCATCCCTCACTCCCAAACATTGACGAATTCACACGGAAATTGCGTCGCTATGAAATACGAGTACTATGTGTTCTAAGACATTTCCTTCTAAATCGAGTAACGTTTCTATGGAAACGACAGGATTTTCCTTTGGGGTACGACAATCTCATTTCCGATCCACTAATCCTTCTTTACTGCATCCCTCACTCCCACACATTGATGAATTCACACGGAAATTGCGTCGCTATGAAATACGAGTACTATGTGGTCTAAGACATTTCCTTCTAAATCGAGTAACGTTTCTATGGAAACGACAGGATTTTCTTTTGGGATACGACAATCACATTTCCGATCCACTAATCGTTCTTTACTGCATCCCTCACTCCCAAACATTGACGAATTCACACGGAAATTCCGTCGCTATGAAATGCGAGTACTATGTGTTCTAAGACAATTCCTTCTAAATCGAGTAACGTTTCTATGGAAACGACAGGATTTTCTTTTGGGATACGACAATCACATTTCCGATCCACTAATCGTTGTTTACTGCATCCCTCATTCCCAAACATTGACGAATTCACACGGAAGTTGCGTCGCTATGAAATGCGAGTACTATGTGTTCTAAGACATTTCCTTCTAAATCGAGTAACGTTTCTATGGAAACGACAGGATTTTCTTTTGGGATACGACAGTCTCATTTCCGATCCACTAATCGTTCTTTACTGCATCCCTCACTCACAAACATTGACGAATTCACACGGAAATTGCGTCGCAATGAAATACGAGTACTATGTGTTCTAAGACATTTCCTTCTAAATCGAGTAACGTTTCTATGGAAACGACAGGATTTTCTTTTGGGATACGACAATCACATTTCCGTTCCACTAATCGTTCTTTTCTGCATTACTCACTCCCAAACATTGACGAATTCACACGGAAATTGCGTCGCTATGAAATACGAGTACTATGTGTTCTAAGACATTTCCTTCTAAACCGAGTAACGTTTCTATGGAAACGACAGGATTTTCTTTTGGGATACGACAATCACATTTCCGATCCACTAACGGTTCTTTACTGCATCCCTCACTCCCAAACATTGACGAATTCACACGGAAATTCCGTCGGTATGAAATACGAGTAGTATGTGTTCTAAGACATTTCCTTCTAAATCGAGTAACGTTTCTATGGAAACGACAGGATTTTCTTTTGGGATACGACAATCACATTTCCGATCCACTAATCGTTTTTTACTGCATCCCTCACTCCCAAACATTGACGAATTCACACGGAAATTGCGTCGCTATGAAATACGAGTACTATGTGTTCTAAGACATATCCTTCTAAATCCAATAACGTTTCTATGGAAACGACAGGATTTTCTTTTGGGATACGACAATCACATTTCCGATCCACCAATCGTTCTTTACTGCAGCCCTCACTATCAAACATTGACGAATTCACACGGATATTGCGTCGCTATGAAATACGAGTACTATGTGTTCTAAGACATTTCCTTCTAAATCGAGTAACGTTTCTATGGAAACGACAGGATTTTCTTTTGGGATACGACAATTACATTTCCGATCCACTAATCGTTCTTTACTGCATCCCTCACTCCCAAACATTGACGAATTCACACGGAAGTTGCGTCGCTATGAAATGCGAGTACTATGTGTTCTAAGACATTTCCCCTCTAAATCGAGTAACGTTTCTATGGAAACGACAGGATCTTCTTTTGGGATACGACAATCACATTTCCGATCCACTAATGGTTCTTTACTGCATCCCTCACTCCCAAACATTGACGAATTCACACGGAAGTTGCGTCGCTATGAAATGCGAGTACTATGTGTTCTAAGACATTTCCTTCTAAATCGAGTAACGTTTCTATGGAAACGACAGGATTTTCTTTTGGGATACGACAATCTCATTTCCGATCCACTAATCGTTCTTTACTGCATCCCACACTTCCAAACATTGACGAATTCACACGGAAATTGCGTCGCTAAAAAATACGAGCACTATGTGTTCTAAGACATTTCCTTCTAAATCGAGTAACGTTTCTGTGGAAACGACAGGATTTTCTTTTGGGATACGACAATCACATTTCCGATCCACTAATCGTTCTTTACTGCATCCCTCACTCCCAAACATTGACGAATTCACACGGAAATTGCGTCGCTATGAAATACGAGTACTATGTGTTCTAAGACATTTCCTTCTAAATCGAGTAACGTTTCTACGGAAACGACAGGATTTTCTTTTGGGATACGACAATCACATTTCCGATCCACTAATCGTTCTTTACTGCATCCCTCACTCCCAAACATTGACGAATTCACACGGAAATTGCGTCGCTATGAAATACGAGTACTATGTGTTCTAAGACATTTCCTTCTAAATCGAGTAACGTTTCTATGGAAACGAAAGGATTTTCTTTTGGGATACGACAATCACATTTCCGATCCACTAATCGTTCTTCACTGCATCCCTCACTCCCAAACATTGACGAATTCACACGAAAATTGCGTCGCTATGAAATACGAGTACTATGTGTTCTAAGACATTTCCTTCTAAATCGAGTAACGTTTCTATGGAAACGACAGGATTTTCTTTTGGGATACGACAATCACATTTGCGATCCACTAATCGTTCTATACTGCATCCCTCACTCCCAAACATTGACGAATTCACACGGAGATTCCGTCGCTATGAAATACGAGTACTATGTGTTCTAAGACATTTCCTTCTAAATCGAGTAACGTTTCTATGGAAATGACAGGATTTTCTTTTGGGATACGACAATCACATTTCCGATCCACTAATCGTTCTTTACTGCATCCCTCACTCCCAAACATTGACGAATTCACACGGAAGTTGCGTTGCTATGAAATACGAGTACTATGTGTTCTAAGACATTTCCTTCTAAATCGAGTAACGTTTCTATGGAAACGACAGGATTTTCTTTTGGGATACGACAATCACATTTCCGATCCACTAATCGTTCTTTACTGCATCCCTCACTCCCAAACATTGACGAATTCACACGGAAGTTGCGTTGCTATGAAATACGAGTACTATGTGTTCTAAGACATTTCCTTCTAAATCGAGTAACGTTTCTATGGAAACGACAGGATTTTCTTTTGGGATACGACAATCACATTTCCGATCCACTAATCGTTCTTTACTGCATCCCTCACTCCCAAACATTGACGAATTCACACGGAAGTTGCGTTGCTATGAAATACGAGTACTATGTGTTCTAAGACATTTCCTTCTAAATCGAGTAACGTTTCTATGGAAATGACAGGATTTTCTTTTGGGATACGACAATCACATTTCCGATCCACTAATCGTTCTTTACTGCATCCCTCACTCCCAAACATTGACGAATTCACACGGAAGTTGCGTTGCTATGAAATACGAGTACTATGTGTTCTAAGACATTTCCTTCTAAATCGAGTAACGTTTCTATGGAAACGACAGGATTTTCTTTTGGGATACGACAATCACATTTCCGATCCACTAATCGTTCTTTACTGCATCCCTCACTCCCAAACATTGACGAATTCACACGGAAATTGCGTCGCTATGAAATGCGAGAACTATGAGTTCTAAGACATTTCCTTCTAAATCGAGTAAAGTTTCTATGGAAACGACAGGATTTTCTTTTGGAATACGACAATCACATTTCCGATCCACTAATGGTTCTTTACTGCATCCCTCACTCCCAAACATTGACGAATTCACACGGAAGTTGCGTCGCTATGAAATGCGAGTACTATGTGTTCTACGACATTTCCTTCTAAATCGAGTAACGTTTCTATGGAAACGACAGGACTTTCTTTTGGGATACGACAATCACCTTTCCGATCCACTAATCGTTCTTTACTGTATCCCTCACTTTCAAACATTGACGAATTCACACGGAAATTGCGTCGCTATGAAATACGAGTACTATGTGTTCTAAGACATTTCTTTCTAAATCAAGTAAAGTTTCTATGGAAACGACAGGATTTTCTTTTGGGATACGACAATCTCATTTCCGATCCACTAATCCTTCTTTACTACATCCCTCACTCCCACACATTGACGAATTCACACGGAAATTCCGCCGCTATGAAATACGAGTACAATGTGTTCTAAGTCATTTCCTTCAAAATCGAGTAACGTTTCTATGGAAACGACAGGACTTTCTTTTGGGATACAACAATCTCATTTCCGATCCACTAATCCTTCTTTACTGCATCCCTCACTCCCACTCATTGACGAATTCACACGGAAATTGCGTCGCTATGAAATACTATGGGTTCTATGACTTCTCTTTCTAAATCGAGTACCGTTTCTATGGAAACGACAGGATTTTCTTTTGGGAAACGACAATCTTATTTCCGATCCACTAATCCTTCTTTACTGCATCCCTCACTCCCACTCATTGACCAATTCACACGGAAATTGCGTCGCTATGAAATACAATGTGTTCTAAGACATTTCCCTCTAAATCGAGTAACGTTTCTATGGAAACGACAGGATTTTCTTTTGGGATACGACAATCTCATTTCCGATCCTCTAATCCTTCTTTACTGCATCCCTCACTCCCACACATTGACGAATTCACACGGAAATTGCGTCGCTATGAAATACTATGTGTTCTAAGACATTTCCTTCTAAATCGAGTAACGTTTCTATGGAAACGACAGGATTTTCTTTTGGGATACGACAATCACATTTCCGATCCACTAATCCTTCTTTACTGCATCCCTCACTCCCGTACATTGACGAATTCACACGGAAATAGCGTCGCTATGAAATACTATGGGTTCTATGACTTCTCCTTCTAAATCGAGTACCGTTTCTATGGAAACGACAGGATTTTCTTTTGGGATACGACGATCATATTTCCGATCCACTAATCCTTCTTTACTGCATCCCTCACTCCCACTCATTGACCTATTCACACGGAAATTGCGTCGCTATGAAATACTATGTGTTCTAAGACATTTCCTTCTAAATCGAGTAACGTTTCTATGGAAACGACAGGATTTTCTTTTGGGATACGACAATCTCATTTCCGATCCTCTAATCCTTCTTTACTGCATCCCTCACTCCCAAACATTGACGAATTCACACGGAAATTGCGCCGCTATGAAATACGAGTACTATGTGTTCTAAGACATTTCCTTGTAAATCGAGTAACGTTTCTATGGAAACGACAGGATTTTCTTTTAGGATACGACAATCTCATTCCCGATCCACTAATCCTTCGTTACTGCATCCCTCACTCCCACACATTGACGAATTCACACGGAAATTCCGTCACTATGAGATACGAGTACTATGTGTTCTAAGACATTTCCTTCTAAATCGAGTAACGTTTCTATGGAAACGACACGATTTTCTTTTGGGATACGACAATCTCATTTCCGATCCACTAATCTTTCTTTACTGCATCCCTCACTCCCAACCATTGACGAATTCACACGGAAATTCCGTCGCTATGAAATATGAGTACTATGTGTTCTAAGACATTTCCTTCTAAATCGAGTAACGTTTCTATGGAAACGACAGGATTTTGTTTTGGGATACGACAATCTCATTTCCGATCCACTAATCCTTCTGTACTGCATCCCTCACTCCCACACATTGATGAATTCACACGGAAATTGCGTCGCTATGAAATACGAGTACTATGTGGTCTAAGACATTTCCTTCTAAATCGAGTAACGTTTCTATGGAAACGACAGGATTTTCTTTTGGGATACGACAATCACATTTCCGATCCACTAATCGTTCTTTACTGCATCCCTCACTCCCAAACATTGACGAATTCACACGGAAATTCCGTCGCTATGAAATACGAGTACTATGTGTTCTAAGACATTTCCTTCTAAATCGAGTAACGTTTCAATGGAAACGACAGGATTTTTCTTTGGGATACGACAATCACATTTCCGATCCACTAATCGTTCTTTACTGCATCCCTCACTCCCAAACATTGACGAATTCACACGGAAATTGCGTCGCTATGAAATACCAGTACTATGTGTTCTAAGACATTTCCTTCTAAATCGAGTAACGTTTCTATGGAAACGACAGGATTTTCTTTTGGGATACGACAATCACATTTCCGATCCACTAATCGTTCTTTACTGCATCCCTCACTCCCAAACATTGACGAATTCACACGGAAGTTGCGTCGCTATGAAATACGAGTACTATGTGTTCTAAGACATTTCCTTCTAAAACGAGTAACGTTTCTATGGAAACGACAGGATTTTCTTTTGGGATACGATAATCACATTTCCGATCCACTAATCGTTCTTTACTGCATCCCTCACTCCCAAACATTGACGAATTCACACGGAAATTGCGTCGCTATGAAATACGAGTACTATGTGTTCTAAGACATTACCTTCTAAATCGAATAACGCTTCTATGGAAACGACAGGATTTTCTTTTGGGATACGACAATCACATTTCCGATCCACTAATCGTTCTTTACTGCATCCCTCACTATCAAACATTGACGAATTCACACGGAAATTGCGTCGCTATGAAATACGAGTACTATGTGTTCTAAGACATTTCCTTCTAAATCGAGTAACGTTTCTATGGAAACGACAGGATTTTCTTTTGGGATACGACAATCACATTTCCGATCCACTAATCGTTCTTTACTGCATCCCACACTCCCAAACATTGACGAATTCACACGGAAATTGCGTCGCTATGAAATACAAGTACTATGTGTTCTAAGACATTTCCTTCTAAATGGAGTAACGTTTCTATGGAAACGACAGGATTTTCTTTTGGGATACGACAATCACATTTCCGATCCACTAGTCGTTCTTTACTGCATCCCTCACTCCCAAACATTGACGAATTCACACGAAAATTGCGTCGCTATGAAATACGAGTACTATGTGTTCTAAGACATTTCCTTCTAAATCGAGTAACGTTTCTATGGAAACGACAGGATTTTCTTTTGGGATACGACAATCACATTTCCGATCCACTAATCGTTCTTTACTGCATCCCACACTCCCAAACATTAACGAATTCACACGGAAATTGCGTCGCTATGAAATACGAGTACTATGTGTTCTAAGACATTTCCTTCTAAATCGAGTAACGTTTCTATGGAAACGACAGGATTTTCTTTTGGGATACGACAATCACATTTCCGATCCACTAATCGTTCTTTACTGCATCCCTCACTCCCAAACATTGACGAATTCACACGGAAATTGCGTCGCTATGAAATGCGAGAACTATGAGTTCTAAGACATTTCCTTCTAAATCGAGTAAAGTTTCTATGGAAACGACAGGATTTTCTTTTGGAATACGACAATCACATTTCCGATCCACTAATGGTTCTTTACTGCATCCCTCACTCCCAAACATTGACGAATTCACACGGAAGTTGCGTCGCTATGAAATGCGAGTACTATGTGTTCTACGACATTTCCTTCTAAATCGAGTAACGTTTCTATGGAAACGACAGGACTTTCTTTTGGGATACGACAATCACCTTTCCGATCCACTAATCGTTCTTTTCTGTATCCCTCACTTTCAAACATTGACGAATTCACACGGAAATTGCGTCGCTATGAAATACGAGTACTATGTGTTCTAAGACATTTCTTTCTAAATCAAGTAAAGTTTCTATGGAAACGACAGGATTTTCTTTTGGGATACGACAATCTCATTTCCGATCCACTAATCCTTCTTTACTACATCCCTCACTCCCACACATTGACGAATTCACACGGAAATTCCGCCGCTATGAAATACGAGTACAATGTGTTCTAAGTCATTTCCTTCAAAATCGAGTAACGTTTCTATGGAAACGACAGGACTTTCTTTTGGGATACAACAATCTCATTTCCGATCCACTAATCCTTCTTTACTGCATCCCTCACTCCCACTCATTGACGAATTCACACGGAAATTGCGTCGCTATGAAATACTATGGGTTCTATGACTTCTCTTTCTAAATCGAGTACCGTTTCTATGGAAACGACAGGATTTTCTTTTGGGAAACGACAATCTTATTTCCGATCCACTAATCCTTCTTTACTGCATCCCTCACTCCCACTCATTGACCAATTCACACGGAAATTGCGTCGCTATGAAATACAATGTGTTCTAAGACATTTCCCTCTAAATCGAGTAACGTTTCTATGGAAACGACAGGATTTTCTTTTGGGATACGACAATCTCATTTCCGATCCTCTAATCCTTCTTTACTGCATCCCTCACTCCCACACATTGACGAATTCACACGGAAATTGCGTCGCTATGAAATACTATGTGTTCTAAGACATTTCCTTCTAAATCGAGTAACGTTTCTATGGAAACGACAGGATTTTCTTTTGGGATACGACAATCACATTTCCGATCCACTAATCCTTCTTTACTGCATCCCTCACTCCCATACATTGACGAATTCACACGGAAATTGCGTCGCTATGAAATACTATGGGTTCTATGACTTCTCCTTCTAAATCGAGTACCGTTTCTATGGAAACGACAGGATTTTCTTTTGGGATACGACGATCATATTTCCGATCCACTAATCCTTCTTTACTGCATCCCTCACTCCCACTCATTGACCTATTCACACGGAAATTGCGTCGCTATGAAATACTATGTGTTCTAAGACATTTCCTTCTAAATCGAGTAACGTTTCTATGGAAACGACAGGATTTTCTTTTGGGATACGACAATCTCATTTCCGATCCTCTAATCCTTCTTTACTGCATCCCTCACTCCCAAACATTGACGAATTCACACGGAAATTGCGCCGCTATGAAATACGAGTACTATGTGTTCTAAGACATTTCCTTGTAAATCGAGTAACGTTTCTATGGAAACGACAGGATTTTCTTTTGGGATACGACAATCACATTTCCGATCCACTAATCGTTCTTTACTGCATCCCTCACTCCCAAACATTGACGAATTCACACGGAAATTCCGTCGCTATGAAATACGAGTACTATGTGTTCTAAGACATTTCCTTCTAAATCGAGTAACGTTTCAATGGAAACGACAGGATTTTTCTTTGGGATACGACAATCACATTTCCGATCCACTAATCGTTCTTTACTGCATCCCTCACTCCCAAACATTGACGAATTCACACGGAAATTGCGTCGCTATGAAATACCAGTACTATGTGTTCTAAGACATTTCCTTCTAAATCGAGTAACGTTTCTATGGAAACGACAGGATTTTCTTTTGGGATACGACAATCACATTTCCGATCCACTAATCGTTCTTTACTGCATCCCTCACTCCCAAACATTGACGAATTCACACGGAAGTTGCGTCGCTATGAAATACGAGTACTATGTGTTCTAAGACATTTCCTTCTAAAACGAGTAACGTTTCTATGGAAACGACAGGATTTTCTTTTGGGATACGATAATCACATTTCCGATCCACTAATCGTTCTTTACTGCATCCCTCACTCCCAAACATTGACGAATTCACACGGAAATTGCGTCGCTATGAAATACGAGTACTATGTGTTCTAAGACATTACCTTCTAAATCGAATAACGCTTCTATGGAAACGACAGGATTTTCTTTTGGGATACGACAATCACATTTCCGATCCACTAATCGTTCTTTACTGCATCCCTCACTATCAAACATTGACGAATTCACACGGAAATTGCGTCGCTATGAAATACGAGTACTATGTGTTCTAAGACATTTCCTTCTAAATCGAGTAACGTTTCTATGGAAACGACAGGATTTTCTTTTGGGATACGACAATCACATTTCCGATCCACTAATCGTTCTTTACTGCATCCCACACTCCCAAACATTGACGAATTCACACGGAAATTGCGTCGCTATGAAATACAAGTACTATGTGTTCTAAGACATTTCCTTCTAAATGGAGTAACGTTTCTATGGAAACGACAGGATTTTCTTTTGGGATACGACAATCACATTTCCGATCCACTAGTCGTTCTTTACTGCATCCCTCACTCCCAAACATTGACGAATTCACACGAAAATTGCGTCGCTATGAAATACGAGTACTATGTGTTCTAAGACATTTCCTTCTAAATCGAGTAACGTTTCTATGGAAACGACAGGATTTTCTTTTGGGATACGACAATCACATTTCCGATCCACTAATCGTTCTTTACTGCATCCCACACTCCCAAACATTAACGAATTCACACGGAAATTGCGTCGCTATGAAATACGAGTACTATGTGTTCTAAGACATTTCCTTCTAAATCGAGTAACGTTTCTATGGAAACGACAGGATTTTCTTTTGGGATACGACAATCACATTTCCGATCCACTAATCGTTCTTTACTGCATCCCTCACTCCCAAACATTGACGAATTCACACGGAAATTGCGTCGCTATGAAATGCGAGAACTATGAGTTCTAAGACATTTCCTTCTAAATCGAGTAAAGTTTCTATGGAAACGACAGGATTTTCTTTTGGAATACGACAATCACATTTCCGATCCACTAATGGTTCTTTACTGCATCCCTCACTCCCAAACATTGACGAATTCACACGGAAGTTGCGTCGCTATGAAATGCGAGTACTATGTGTTCTACGACATTTCCTTCTAAATCGAGTAACGTTTCTATGGAAACGACAGGACTTTCTTTTGGGATACGACAATCACCTTTCCGATCCACTAATCGTTCTTTTCTGTATCCCTCACTTTCAAACATTGACGAATTCACACGGAAATTGCGTCGCTATGAAATACGAGTACTATGTGTTCTAAGACATTTCTTTCTAAATCAAGTAAAGTTTCTATGGAAACGACAGGATTTTCTTTTGGGATACGACAATCTCATTTCCGATCCACTAATCCTTCTTTACTACATCCCTCACTCCCACACATTGACGAATTCACACGGAAATTCCGCCGCTATGAAATACGAGTACAATGTGTTCTAAGTCATTTCCTTCAAAATCGAGTAACGTTTCTATGGAAACGACAGGACTTTCTTTTGGGATACAACAATCTCATTTCCGATCCACTAATCCTTCTTTACTGCATCCCTCACTCCCACTCATTGACGAATTCACACGGAAATTGCGTCGCTATGAAATACTATGTGTTCTATGACTTCTCTTTCTAAATCGAGTACCGTTTCTATGGAAACGACAGGATTTTCTTTTGGGAAACGACAATCTTATTTCCGATCCACTAATCCTTCTTTACTGCATCCCTCACTCCCACTCATTGACCAATTCACACGGAAATTGCGTCGCTATGAAATACAATGTGTTCTAAGACATTTCCCTCTAAATCGAGTAACGTTTCTATGGAAACGACAGGATTTTCTTTTGGGATACGACAATCTCATTTCCGATCCTCTAATCCTTCTTTACTGCATCCCTCACTCCCACACATTGACGAATTCACACGGAAATTGCGTCGCTATGAAATACTATGTGTTCTAAGACATTTCCTTCTAAATCGAGTAACGTTTCTATGGAAACGACAGGATTTTCTTTTGGGATACGACAATCACATTTCCGATCCACTAATCCTTCTTTACTGCATCCCTCACTCCCATACATTGACGAATTCACACGGAAATTGCGTCGCTATGAAATACTATGGGTTCTATGACTTCTCCTTCTAAATCGAGTACCGTTTCTATGGAAACGACAGGATTTTCTTTTGGGATACGACGATCATATTTCCGATCCACTAATCCTTCTTTACTGCATCCCTCACTCCCACTCATTGACCTATTCACACGGAAATTGCGTCGCTATGAAATACTATGTGTTCTAAGACATTTCCTTCTAAATCGAGTAACGTTTCTATGGAAACGACAGGATTTTCTTTTGGGATACGACAATCTCATTTCCGATCCTCTAATCCTTCTTTACTGCATCCCTCACTCCCAAACATTGACGAATTCACACGGAAATTGCGCCGCTATGAAATACGAGTACTATGTGTTCTAAGACATTTCCTTGTAAATCGAGTAACGTTTCTATGGAAACGACAGGATTTTCTTTTAGGATACGACAATCTCATTCCCGATCCACTAATCCTTCTTTACTGCATCCCTCACTCCCACACATTGACGAATTCACACGGAAATTCCGTCACTATGAGATACGAGTACTATGTGTTCTAAGACATTTCCTTCTAAATCGAGTAACGTTTCTATGGAAACGACACGATTTTCTTTTGGGATACGACAATCTCATTTCCGATCCACTAATCTTTCTTTACTGCATCCCTCACTCCCAACCATTGACGAATTCACACGGAAATTCCGTCGCTATGAAATATGAGTACTATGTGTTCTAAGACATTTCCTTCTAAATCGAGTAACGTTTCTATGGAAACGACAGGATTTTGTTTTGGGATACGACAATCTCATTTCCGATCCACTAATCCTTCTGTACTGCATCCCTCACTCCCACACATTGATGAATTCACACGGAAATTGCGTCGCTATGAAATACGAGTACTATGTGGTCTAAGACATTTCCTTCTAAATCGAGTAACGTTTCTATGGAAACGACAGGATTTTCTTTTGGGATACGACAATCACATTTCCGATCCACTAATCGTTCTGTACTGCATCCCTCACTCCCAAACATTGACGAATTCACACGGAAATTCCGTCGCTATGAAATACGAGTACTATGTGTTCTAAGACATTTCCTTCTAAATCGAGTAACGTTTCTATGGAAACGACAGGATTTTCTTTTGGGATACGATAATCACATTTCCGATCCACTAATCGTTCTTTACTGCATCCCTCACTCCCAAACATTGACGAATTCACACGGAAATTGCGTCGCTATGAAATACGAGTACTATGTGTTCTAAGACATTACCTTCTAAATCGAATAACGCTTCTATGGAAACGACAGGATTTTCTTTTGGGATACGACAATCACATTTCCGATCCACTAATCGTTCTTTACTGCATCCCTCACTATCAAACATTGACGAATTCACACGGAAATTGCGTCGCTATGAAATACGAGTACTATGTGTTCTAAGACATTTCCTTCTAAATCGAGTAACGTTTCTATGGAAACGACAGGATTTTCTTTTGGGATACGACAATCACATTTCCGATCCACTAATCGTTCTTTACTGCATCCCACACTCCCAAACATTGACGAATTCACACGGAAATTGCGTCGCTATGAAATACAAGTACTATGTGTTCTAAGACATTTCCTTCTAAATGGAGTAACGTTTCTATGGAAACGACAGGATTTTCTTTTGGGATACGACAATCACATTTCCGATCCACTAGTCGTTCTTTACTGCATCCCTCACTCCCAAACATTGACGAATTCACACGAAAATTGCGTCGCTATGAAATACGAGTACTATGTGTTCTAAGACATTTCCTTCTAAATCGAGTAACGTTTCTATGGAAACGACAGGATTTTCTTTTGGGATACGACAATCACATTTCCGATCCACTAATCGTTCTTTACTGCATCCCACACTCCCAAACATTAACGAATTCACACGGAAATTGCGTCGCTATGAAATACGAGTACTATGTGTTCTAAGACATTTCCTTCTAAATCGAGTAACGTTTCTATGGAAACGAAAGGATTTCCTTTTGGGATACGACAATCACATTTCCAATCCACTAATCGTTCTTTACTGCATCCCTCACTCCCAAACATTGACGAATTCACACGGAAATTGCGTCGCTATGAAATGCGAGTACTATGTGTTCTATGACATTTCCTTCTAAATCGAGTAACGTTTCTATGGAAACGACAGGATTTTCTTTTGGGATACGACAATCACATTTCCGATCCACTAATCGTTCTTTACTGCATCCCTCACTCCCAAACATTGACGAATTTACACGGAAATTCCGCCGGTATGAAATACGAGTACTATGTGTTCTAAGACATTTCCTTCTAAATCGAGTAACGTTTCTATGGAAACGACAGGATTTTCTTTTGGGATACGACATTCACATTTCCGATCCACTAATCGTTCTTTACTGCATCCCTCAATCCCAAACATTGACGAATTCACACGGAAATTGCGTCGCTATGAAATACGAGTACTATGTGTTCTAAGACATTTCCTTCTAAATCGAATATCATTTCTATGGAAACGACAGGATTTTCTTTTGGGATACGACAATCACATTTCCGATCCACTAATCGTTCTTTACTGCATCCCTCACTATCAAACATTGACGAATTCACACGGATATTGCGTCGCTATGAAATACGAGTACTATGTGTTCTAAGACATTTCCTTCTAAATCGAGTAACGTTTCTATGAAAACGACAGGATTTTCTTTTGGGATACGACAATTACATTTCCGATCCACTAATCGTTCTTTACTGCATCCCTCACTCCCAAACATTGACGAATTAACACGGAAGTTGCGTCGCTATGAAATGCGAGTACTATGTGTTCTAAGACATTTCCTTCTAAATCGAGTAACGTTTCTATGGAAACGACAGGATTTTCTTTTGGGATACGACAATCACATTTCCGATCCACTAATGGTTCTTTACTGCATCATTCACTCCCAAACATTGACGAATTCACACGGAAGTTGCGTCGCTATGAAATGCGAGTACTATGTGTTCTAAGACATTTCCTTCTAAATCGAGTAACGTTTCTATGGAAACGACAGGATTTTCTTTTGGGATACGGCAATCTCATTTCCGATCCACTAATCGTTCTTTACTGCATCCCACACTCCCAAACATTGACGAATTCACACAGATATTGCGTCGCTATGAAATACGAGTACTATGTGTTCTAAGACATTTCCTTCTAAATCGAGTAACGTTTCTATGGAAACGACAGGATTTTCTCTTGGGATACGACAATCACATTTCCGATCCACTAATCGTTCTTTACTGCATCCCTCACTCCCAAACATTGACGAATTCACACGGAAATTGCGTCGCTATGAAATACGAGTACTATGTGTTCTAAGACATTTCCTTCTCAATCGAGTAACGTTTCTATGGAAACGACAGGATTTTCTTTTGGGATACGACAATCATATTTCCGATCCACTAATCGTTCTTTACTGCATCCCACACTCCCAAACATTGACGAATTCACACAGAAATTGCGTCGCTATGAAATACGAGTACTATGTGTTCTAAGACATTTCCTTCTAAATCGAGTAACGTTTCTATGGAAACGAAAGGATTTTCTTTTGGGATACGACAATCACATTTCCAATCCACTAATCGTTCTTTACTGCATCCCTCACTCCCAAACATTGACGAATTCACACGGAAATTGCGTCGCTATGAAATACGAGTACTATGTGTTCTGTGACATTTCCTTCTAAATCGAGTAACGTTTCTATGGAAACGACAGGATTTTCTTTTGGGATACGACAATCACATTTCCGATCCACTAATCGTTCTTTACTGCATCCCTCACTCCCAAACATTGACGAATTAACACGGAAGTTGCGTCGCTATGAAATGCGAGTACTATGTGTTCTAAGACATTTCCTTCTAAATCGAGTAACGTTTCTATGGAAACGACAGGATTTTCTTTTGGGATACGACAATCACATTTCCGATCCACTAATGGTTCTTTACTGCATCCCTCACTCCCAAACATTGACGAATTCACACGGAAGTTGCGTCGCTATGAAATGCGAGTACTATGTGTTCTAAGACATTTCCTTCTAAATCGAGTAACGTTTCTATGGAAACGACAGGATTTTCTTTTGGGATACGGCAATCTCATTTCCGATCCACTAATCGTTCTTTACTGCATCCCACACTCCCAAACATTGACGAATTCACACAGATATTGCGTCGCTATGAAATACGAGTACTATGTGTTCTAAGACATTTCCTTCTAAATCGAGTAACGTTTCTATGGAAACGACAGGATTTTCTCTTGGGATACGACAATCACATTTCCGATCCACTAATCGTTCTTTACTGCATCCCTCACTCCCAAACATTGACGAATTCACACGGAAATTGCGTCGCTATGAAATACGAGTACTATGTGTTCTAAGACATTTCCTTCTAAATCGAATAACGTTTCTATGGAAACGACAGGATTTTCTTTTGGGATACGACAATCACATTTCCGATCCACTAATCGTTCTTTACTGCATCCCTCACTATCAAACATTGACGAATTCACACGGAAATTGCGTCGCTATGAAATACGAGTACTATGTGTTCTAAGACATTTCCTTCTAAATCGAGTAACGTTTCTATGGAAACGACAGGATTTTCTTTTGGGATACGACAATCACATTTCCGATCCACTAATCGTTCTTTACTGCATCCCACACTCCCAAACATTGACGAATTCACACGGAAATTGCGTCGCTATGAAATACAAGTACTATGTGTTCTAAGACATTTCCTTCTAAATGGAGTAACGTTTCTATGGAAACGACAGGATTTTCTTTTGGGATACGACAATCACATTTCCGATCCACTAGTCGTTCTTTACTGCATCCCTCACTCCCAAACATTGACGAATTCACACGAAAATTGCGTCGCTATGAAATACGAGTACTATGTGTTCTAAGACATTTCCTTCTAAATCGAGTAACGTCTCTATGGAAACGACAGGATTTTCTTTTGGGATACGACAATCACATTTCCGATCCACTAATCGTTCTTTACTGCATCCCACACTCCCAAACATTAACGAATTCACACGGAAATTGCGTCGCTATGAAATACGAGTACTATGTGTTCTAAGACATTTCCTTCTAAATCGAGTAACGTTTCTATGGAAACGAAAGGATTTCCTTTTGGGATACGACAATCACATTTCCAATCCACTAATCGTTCTTTACTGCATCCCTCACTCCCAAACATTGACGAATTCACACGGAAATTGCGTCGCTATGAAATACGAGTACTATGTGTTCTATGACATTTCCTTCTAAATCGAGTAACGTTTCTATGGAAACGACAGGATTTTCTTTTGGGATACGACAATCACATTTCCGATCCACTAATCGTTCTTTACTGCATCCCTCACTCCCAAACATTGACGAATTTACACGGAAATTCCGTCGGTATGAAATACGAGTACTATGTGTTCTAAGACATTTCCTTCTAAATCGAGTAACGTTTCTATGGAAACGACAGGATTTTCTTTTGGGATACGACATTCACATTTCCGATCCACTAATCGTTCTTTACTGCATCCCTCAATCCCAAACATTGACGAATTCACACGGAAATTGCGTCGCTATGAAATACGAGTACTATGTGTTCTAAGACATTTCCTTCTAAATCGAATAACATTTCTATGGAAACGACAGGATTTTCTTTTGGGATACGACAATCACATTTCCGATCCACTAATCGTTCTTTACTGCATCCCTCACTATCAAACATTGACGAATTCACACGGATATTGCGTCGCTATGAAATACGAGTACTATGTGTTCTAAGACATTTCCTTCTAAATCGAGTAACGTTTCTATGAAAACGACAGGATTTTCTTTTGGGATACGACAATTACATTTCCGATCCACTAATCGTTCTTTACTGCATCCCTCACTCCCAAACATTGACGAATTAACACGGAAGTTGCGTCGCTATGAAATGCGAGTACTATGTGTTCTAAGACATTTCCTTCTAAATCGAGTAACGTTTCTATGGAAACGACAGGATTTTCTTTTGGGATACGACAATCACATTTCCGATCCACTAATGGTTCTTTACTGCATCCCTCACTCCCAAACATTGACGAATTCACACGGAAGTTGCGTCGCTATGAAATGCGAGTACTATGTGTTCTAAGACATTTCCTTCTAAATCGAGTAACGTTTCTATGGAAACGACAGGATTTTCTCTTGGGATACGACAATCACATTTCCGATCCACTAATCGTTCTTTACTGCATCCCTCACTCCCAAACATTGACGAATTCACACGGAAATTGCGTCGCTATGAAATACGAGTACTATGTGTTCTAAGACATTTCCTTCTCAATCGAGTAACGTTTCTATGGAAACGACAGGATTTTCTTTTGGGATACGACAATCACATTTCCGATCCACTAATCGTTCTGTACTGCATCCCTCACTCCCAAACATTGACGAATTCACACGGAAATTGCGTCGCTATGAAATACGAGTACTATGTGTTCTGTGACATTTCCTTCTAAATCGAGTAACGTTTCTATGGAAACGACAGGATTTTCTTTTGGGATACGACAATCACATTTCCGATCCACTAATCGTTCTTTACTGCATCCCTCACTCCCAAACATTGACGAATTAACACGGAAGTTGCGTCGCTATGAAATGCGAGTACTATGTGTTCTAAGACATTTCCTTCTAAATCGAGTAACGTTTCTATGGAAACGACAGGATTTTCTTTTGGGATACGACAATCACATTTCCGATCCACTAATGGTTCTTTACTGCATCCCTCACTCCCAAACATTGACGAATTCACACGGAAGTTGCGTCGCTATGAAATGCGAGTACTATGTGTTCTAAGACATTTCCTTCTAAATCGAGTAACGTTTCTATGGAAACGACAGGATTTTCTTTTGGGATACGGCAATCTCATTTCCGAACCACTAATCGTTCTTTACTGCATCCCACACTCCCAAACTATGAAGAATTCACACAGATATTGCGTCGCTATGAAATACGAGTACTATGTGTTCTAAGACATTTCCTTCTAAATCGAGTAACGTTTCTATGGAAACGACAGGATTTTCTCTTGGGATACGACAATCACATTTCCGATCCACTAATCGTTCTATACTGCATCCCTCACTCCCAAACATTGACGAATTCACACGGAAATTGCGTCGCTATGAAATACGAGTACTATGTGTTCTAAGACATTTCCTTCTAAATCGAATAACGTTTCTATGGAAACGACAGGATTTTCTTTTGGGATACGACAATCACATTTCCGATCCACTAATCGTTCTTTACTGCATCCCTCACTATCAAACATTGACGAATTCACACGGAAATTGCGTCGCTATGAAATACGAGTACTATGTGTTCTAAGACATTTCCTTCTAAATCGAGTAACGTTTCTATGGAAACGACAGGATTTTCTTTTGGGATACGACAATCACATTTCCGATCCACTAATCGTTCTTTACTGCATCCCACACTCCCAAACATTGACGAATTCACACGGAAATTGCGTCGCTATGAAATACAAGTACTATGTGTTCTAAGACATTTCCTTCTAAATGGAGTAACGTTTCTATGGAAACGACAGGATTTTCTTTTGGGATACGACAATCACATTTCCGATCCACTAGTCGTTCTTTACTGCATCCCTCACTCCCAAACATTGACGAATTCACACGAAAATTGCGTCGCTATGAAATACGAGTACTATGTGTTCTAAGACATTTCCTTCTAAATCGAGTAACGTTTCTATGGAAACGACAGGATTTTCTTTTGGGATACGACAATCACATTTCCGATCCACTAATCGTTCTTTACTGCATCCCTCACTCCCAAACATTGACGAATTTACACGGAAATTCCGTCGGTATGAAATACGAGTACTATGTGTTCTAAGACATTTCCTTCTAAATCGAGTAACGTTTCTATGGAAACGACAGGATTTTCTTTTGGGATACGACATTCACATTTCCGATCCACTAATCGTTCTTTACTGCATCCCTCAATCCCAAACATTGACGAATTCACACGGAAATTGCGTCGCTATGAAAAACGAGTACTATGTGTTCTAAGACATTTCCTTCTAAATCGAATAACATTTCTATGGAAACGACAGGATTTTCTTTTGGGATACGACAATCACATTTCCGATCCACTAATCGTTCTTTACTGCATCCCTCACTATCAAACATTGACGAATTCACACGGATATTGCGTCGCTATGAAATACGAGTACTATGTGTTCTAAGACATTTCCTTCTAAATCGAGTAACGTTTCTATGAAAACGACAGGATTTTCTTTTGGGATACGACAATTACATTTCCGATCCACTAATCGTTCTTTACTGCATCCCTCACTCCCAAACATTGACGAATTAACACGGAAGTTGCGTCGCTATGAAATGCGAGTACTATGTGTTCTAAGACATTTCCTTCTAAATCGAGTAACGTTTCTATGGAAACGACAGGATTTTCTTTTGGGATACGACAATCACATTTCCGATCCACTAATGGTTCTTTACTGCATCCCTCACTCCCAAACATTGACGAATTCACACGGAAGTTGCGTCGCTATGAAATGCGAGTACTATGTGTTCTAAGACATTTCCTTCTAAATCGAGTAACGTTTCTATGGAAACGACAGGATTTTCTTTTGGGATACGGCAATCTCATTTCCGATCCACTAATCGTTCTTTACTGCATCCCACACTCCCAAACATTGACGAATTCACACAGATATTGCGTCGCTATGAAATACGAGTACTATGTGTTCTAAGACATTTCCTTCTAAATCGAGTAACGTTTCTATGGAAACGACAGGATTTTCTCTTGGGATACGACAATCACATTTCCGATCCACTAATCGTTCTTTACTGCATCCCTCACTCCCAAACATTGACGAATTCACACGGAAATTGCGTCGCTATGAAATACGAGTACTATGTGTTCTAAGACATTTCCTTCTAAATCGAGTAACGTTTCTATGGAAACGACAGGATTTTCTTTTGGGATACGACAATCACATTTCCGATCCACTAATCGTTCTTTACTGCATCCCACACTCCCAAACATTGACGAATTCACACAGAAATTGCGTCGCTATGAAATACGAGTACTATGTGTTCTAAGACATTTCCTTCTAAATCGAGTAACGTTTCTATGGAAACGAAAGGATTTTCTTTTGGGATACGACAATCACATTTCCAATCCACTAATCGTTCTTTACTGCATCCCTCACTCCCAAACATTGACGAATTCACACGGAAATTGCGTCGCTATGAAATACGAGTACTATGTGTTCTGTGACATTTCCTTCTAAATCGAGTAACGTTTCTATGGAAACGACAGGATTTTCTTTTGGGATACGACAATCACATTTCCGATCCACTAATCGTTCTTTACTGCATCCCTCACTCCCAAACATTGACGAATTAACACGGAAGTTGCGTCGCTATGAAATGCGAGTACTATGTGTTCTAAGACATTTCCTTCTAAATCGAGTAACGTTTCTATGGAAACGACAGGATTTTCTTTTGGGATACGACAATCACATTTCCGATCCACTAATGGTTCTTTACTGCATCCCTCACTCCCAAACATTGACGAATTCACACGGAAGTTGCGTCGCTATGAAATGCGAGTACTATGTGTTCTAAGACATTTCCTTCTAAATCGAGTAACGTTTCTATGGAAACGACAGGATTTTCTTTTGGGATACGGCAATCTCATTTCCGATCCACTAATCGTTCTTTACTGCATCCCACACTCCCAAACATTGACGAATTCACACGGAAGTTGCGTCGCTATGAAATGCGAGTACTATGTGTTCTAAGACATTTCCTTCTAAATCGAGTAACGTTTCTATGGAAACGACAGGATTTTCTCTTGGGATACGACAATCACATTTCCGATCCACTAATCGTTCTTTACTGCATCCCTCACTCCCAAACATTGACGAATTCACACGGAAATTGCGTCGCTGTGAAATACGAGTACTATGTGTTCTAAGACATTTCCTTCTCAATCGAGTAACGTTTCTATGGAAACGACAGGATTTTCTTTTGGGATACGACAATCACATTTCCGATCCACTAATCGTTCTTTACTGCATCCCACACTCCCAAACATTGACGAATTCACACAGAAATTGCGTCGCTATGAAATACGAGTACTATGTGTTCTAAGACATTTCCTTCTAAATCGAGTAACGTTTCTATGGAAACGAAAGGATTTTCTTTTGGGATACGACAATCACATTTCCAATCCACTAATCGTTCTTTACTGCATCCCTCACTCCCAAACATTGACGAATTCACACGGAAATTGCGTCGCTATGAAATACGAGTACTATGTGTTCTGTGACATTTCCTTCTAAATCGAGTAACGTTTCTATGGAAACGACAGGATTTTCTTTTGGGATACGACAATCACATTTCCGATCCACTAATCGTTCTTTACTGCATCCCTCACTCCCAAACATTGACGAATTAACACGGAAGTTGCGTCGCTATGAAATGCGAGTACTATGTGTTCTAAGACATTTCCTTCTAAATCGAGTAACGTTTCTATGGAAACGACAGGATTTTCTTTTGGGATACGACAATCACATTTCCGATCCACTAATGGTTCTTTACTGCATCCCTCACTCCCAAACATTGACGAATTCACACGGAAGTTGCGTCGCTATGAAATGCGAGTACTATGTGTTCTAAGACATTTCCTTCTAAATCGAGTAACGTTTCTATGGAAACGACAGGATTTTCTTTTGGGATACGGCAATCTCATTTCCGATCCACTAATCGTTCTTTACTGCATCCCACACTCCCAAACATTGACGAATTCACACAGATATTGCGTCGCTATGAAATACGAGTACTATGTGTTCTAAGACATTTCCTTCTAAATCGAGTAACGTTTCTATGGAAACGACAGGATTTTCTCTTGGGATACGACAATCACATTTCCGATCCACTAATCGTTCTTTACTGCATCCCTCACTCCCAAACATTGACGAATTCACACGGAAATTGCGTCGCTATGAAATACGAGTACTATGTGTTCTAAGACATTTCCTTCTAAATCGAATAACGTTTCTATGGAAACGACAGGATTTTCTTTTGGGATACGACAATCACATTTCCGATCCACTAATCGTTCTTTACTGCATCCCTCACTATCAAACATTGACGAATTCACACGGAAATTGCGTCGCTATGAAATACGAGTACTATGTGTTCTAAGACATTTCCTTCTAAATCGAGTAACGTTTCTATGGAAACGACAGGATTTTCTTTTGGGATACGACAATCACATTTCCGATCCACTAATCGTTCTTTACTGCATCCCACACTCCCAAACATTGACGAATTCACACGGAAATTGCGTCGCTATGAAATACAAGTACTATGTGTTCTAAGACATTTCCTTCTAAATGGAGTAACGTTTCTATGGAAACGACAGGATTTTCTTTTGGGATACGACAATCACATTTCCGATCCACTAGTCGTTCTTTACTGCATCCCTCACTCCCAAACATTGACGAATTCACACGAAAATTGCGTCGCTATGAAATACGAGTACTATGTGTTCTAAGACATTTCCTTCTAAATCGAGTAACGTTTCTATGGAAACGACAGGATTTTCTTTTGGGATACGACATTCACATTTCCGATCCACTAATCGTTCTTTACTGCATCCCTCAATCCCAAACATTGACGAATTCACACGGAAATTGCGTCGCTATGAAATACGAGTACTATGTGTTCTAAGACATTTCCTTCTAAATCGAATAACATTTCTATGGAAACGACAGGATTTTCTTTTGGGATACGACAATCACATTTCCGATCCACTAATCGTTCTTTACTGCATCCCTCACTATCAAACATTGACGAATTCACACGGATATTGCGTCGCTATGAAATACGAGTACTATGTGTTCTAAGACATTTCCTTCTAAATCGAGTAACGTTTCTATGAAAACGACAGGATTTTCTTTTGGGATACGACAATTACATTTCCGATCCACTAATCGTTCTTTACTGCATCCCTCACTCCCAAACATTGACGAATTAACACGGAAGTTGCGTCGCTATGAAATGCGAGTACTATGTGTTCTAAGACATTTCCTTCTAAATCGAGTAACGTTTCTATGGAAACGACAGGATTTTCTTTTGGGATACGACAATCACATTTCCGATCCACTAATGGTTCTTTACTGCATCCCTCACTCCCAAACATTGACGAATTCACACGGAAGTTGCGTCGCTATGAAATGCGAGTACTATGTGTTCTAAGACATTTCCTTCTAAATCGAGTAACGTTTCTATGGAAACGACAGGATTTTCTTTTGGGATACGGCAATCTCATTTCCGATCCACTAATCGTTCTTTACTGCATCCCACACTCCCAAACATTGACGAATTCACACAGATATTGCGTCGCTATGAAATACGAGTACTATGTGTTCTAAGACATTTCCTTCTAAATCGAGTAACGTTTCTATGGAAACGACAGGATTTTCTCTTGGGATACGACAATCACATTTCCGATCCACTAATCGTTCTTTACTGCATCCCTCACTCCCAAACATTGACGAATTCACACGGAAATTGCGTCGCTATGAAATACGAGTACTATGTGTTCTAAGACATTTCCTTCTAAATCGAGTAACGTTTCAATGGAAACGACAGGATTTTCTTTTGGGATACGACAATCACATTTCCGATCCACTAATCGTTCTTTACTGCATCCCACACTCCCAAACATTGACGAATTCACACAGAAATTGCGTCGCTATGAAATACGAGTACTATATGTTCTAAGACATTTCCTTCTAAATCGAGTAACGTTTCTATGGAAACGAAAGGATTTTCTTTTGGGATACGACAATCACATTTCCAATCCACTAATCGTTCTTTACTGCATCCCTCACTCCCAAACATTGACGAATTCACACGGAAATTGCGTCGCTATGAAATACGAGTACTATGTGTTCTGTGACATTTCCTTCTAAATCGAGTAACGTTTCTATGGAAACGACAGGATTTTCTTTTGGGATACGACAATCACATTTCCGATCCACTAATCGTTCTTTACTGCATCCCTCACTCCCAAACATTGACGAATTAACACGGAAGTTGCGTCGCTATGAAATGCGAGTACTATGTGTTCTAAGACATGTCCTTCTAAATCGAGTAACGTTTCTATGGAAACGACAGGATTTTCTTTTGGGATACGACAATCACATTTCCGATCCACTAATGGTTCTTTACTGCATCCCTCACTCCCAAACATTGACGAATTCACACGGAAGTTGCGTCGCTATGAAATGCGAGTACTATGTGTTCTAAGACATTTCCTTCTAAATCGAGTAACGTTTCTATGGAAACGACAGGATTTTCTTTTGGGATACGGCAATCTCATTTCCGATCCACTAATCGTTCTTTACTGCATCCCACACTCCCAAACATTGACGAATTCACACAGATATTGCGTCGCTATGAAATACGAGTACTATGTGTTCTAAGACATTTCCTTCTAAATCGAGTAACGTTTCTATGGAAACGACAGGATTTTCTCTTGGGATACGACAATCACATTTCCGATCCACTAATCGTTCTTTACTGCATCCCTCACTCCCAAACATTGACGAATTCACACGGAAATTGCGTCGCTATGAAATACGAGTACTATGTGTTCTAAGACATTTCCTTCTAAATCGAGTAACGTTTCTATGGAAACGACAGGATTTTCTTTTGGGATACGACAATCACATTTCCGATCCACTAATCGTTCTTTACTGCATCCCACACTCCCAAACATTGACGAATTCACACAGAAATTGCGTCGCTATGAAATACGAGTACTATGTGTTCTAAGACATTTCCTTCTAAATCGAGTAACGTTTCTATGGAAACGAAAGGATTTTCTTTTGGGATACGACAATCACATTTCCAATCCACTAATCGTTCTTTACTGCATCCCTCACTCCCAAACATTGACGAATTCACACGGAAATTGCGTCGCTATGAAATACGAGTACTATGTGTTCTGTGACATTTCCTTCTAAATCGAGTAACGTTTCTATGGAAACGACAGGATTTTCTTTTGGGATACGACAATCACATTTCCGATCCACTAATCGTTCTTTACTGCATCCCTCACTCCCAAACATTGACGAATTCACACGGAAATTCCGTCGGTATGAAATACGAGTACTATGTGTTCTAAGACATTTCCTTCTAAATCGAGTAACGTTTCTATGGAAACGACAGGATTTTCTTTTGGGATACGACATTCACATTTCCGATCCACTAATCGTTCTTTACTGCATCCCTCACTCCCAAACATTGACGAATTCACACGGAAATTGCGTCGCTATGAAATACGAGTACTATGTGTTCTAAGACATTTCCTTCTAAATCGAATAACATTTCTATGGAAACGACAGGATTTTCTTTTGGGATACGACAATCACATTTCCGATCCACTAATCGTTCTTTACTGCATCCCTCACTATCAAACATTGACGAATTCACACGGATATTGCGTCGCTATGAAATACGAGTACTATGTGTTCTAAGACATTTCCTTCTAAATCGAGTAACGTTTCTATGAAAACGACAGGATTTTCTTTTGGGATACGACAATTACATTTCCGATCCACTAATCGTTCTTTACTGCATCCCTCACTCCCAAACATTGACGAATTAACACGGAAGTTGCGTCGCTATGAAATGCGAGTACTATGTGTTCTAAGACATTTCCTTCTAAATCGAGTAACGTTTCTATGGAAACGACAGGATTTTCTTTTGGGATACGACAATCACATTTCCGATCCACTAATGGTTCTTTACTGCATCCCTCACTCCCAAACATTGACGAATTCACACGGAAGTTGCGTCGCTATGAAATGCGAGTACTATGTGTTCTAAGACATTTCCTTCTAAATCGAGTAACGTTTCTATGGAAACGACAGGATTTTCTTTTGGGATACGGCAATCTCATTTCCGATCCACTAATCGTTCTTTATTGCATCCCACACTCCCAAACATTGACGAATTCACACAGATATTGCGTCGCTATGAAATACGAGTACTATTTGTTTTAAGACATTTCCTTCTAAATCGAGTAACGTTTCTATGGAAACGACAGGATTTTCTCTTGGGATACGACAATCACATTTCCGATCCACTAATCGTTCTTTACTGCATCCCTCACTCCTAAACATTGACGAATTCACACGGAAATTGCGTCGCTATGAAATACGAGTACTATGTGTTCTAAGACATTTCCTTCTAAATCGAGTAACGTTTCTATGGAAACGACAGGATTTTCTTTTGGGATACGACAATCACATTTGCGATCCACTAATCGTTCTTTACTGCATCCCTCACTCCCAAACATTGACGAATTCACACGGAGATTCCGTCGCTATGAAATACGAGTACTATGTGTTCTAAGACATTTCCTTCTAAATCGAGTAACGTTTCTATGGAAACGACAGGATTTTCTTTTGGGATACGACAATCACATTTCCGATCCACTAATCGTTCTTTACTGCATCCCTCACTATCAAACATTGACGAATTCACACGGAAATTGCGTCGCTATGAAATACGAGTACTATGTGTTCTAAGACATTTCCTTCTAAATCGAGTAACGTTTCTATGGAAACGACAGGATTTTCTTTTGGGATACGACAATCACATTTCCGATCCACTAATCTTTCTTTACTGCATCCCACACTCCCAAACATTGACGAATTCACACGGAAATTGCGTCGCTATGAAATACAAGTACTATGTGTTCTAAGACATCTCCTTCTAAATGGAGTAACGTTTCTATGGAAACGACAGGATTTTCTTTTTGGATACGACAATCACATTTCCGATCCACTAGTCGTTCTTTACTGCATCCCTCACTCCCAAACATTGACGAATTCACACGAAAATTGCGTCGCTATGAAATACGAGTACTATGTGTTCTAAGACATTTCCTTCTAAATCGAGTAACGTTTCTATGGAAACGACAGGATTTTCTTTTGGGATACGACAATCACATTTCCGATCCACTAATCGTTCTTTACTGCATCTCTCACTCCCAAACATTGACGAATTCACACGGAAATTGCGTCGCTATGAAATACGAGTACTATGTGTTCTAAGACATTTCCTTCTAAATCGAGTAACGTTTCTATGGAAACGAAAGGATTTTCTTTTGGGATACGACAATCACATTTCCGATCCACTAATCGTTCTTTACTGCATCCCTCACTCCCAAACATTGACGAATTCACACGGAAATTGCGTCGCTATGAAATACGAGTACTATGTGTTCTATGACATTTCCTTCTAAATCGAGTAACTTTTCTATGGAAACGACAGGATTTTCTTTTGGGATACGACAATCACATTTCCGATCCACTAATCGTTCTTTACTGCATCCCTCACTCCCAAACATTGACGAATTCACACGGAAATTCCGTCGGTATGAAATACGAGTACTATGTGTTCTAAGACATTTCCTTCTAAATCGAGTAACGTTTCTATGGAAACGACAGGAGTTTCTTTTGGGATACGACATTCACATTTCCGATCCACTAATCGTTCTTTACTGCATCCCTCACTCCCAAACATTGACGAATTCACACGGAAATTGCGTCGCTATGAAATACGAGTACTATGTGTTCTAAGACATTTCCTTCTAAATCGAGTAACGTTTCTATGAAAACGACAGGATTTTCTTTTGGGATACGACAATTACATTTCCGATCCACTAATCGTTCTTTACTGCATCCCTCACTCCCAAACATTGACGAATTAACACAGAAGTTGCGTCGCTATGAAATGCGAGTACTATGTGTTCTAAGACATTTCCTTCTAAATCGAGTAACGTTTCTATGGAAACGACAGGATTTTCTTTTGGGATACGACAATCACATTTCCGATCCACTAATGGTTCTTTACTGCATCCCTCACTCCCAAACATTGACGAATTCACACGGAAGTTGCGTCGCTATGAAATGCGAGTACTATGTGTTCTAAGACATTTCCTTCTAAATCGAGTAACGTTTCTATGGAAACGACAGGATTTTCTTTTGGGATACGGCAATCTTATTTCCGATCCACTAATCGTTCTTTACTGCATCCCACACTCCCAAACATTGACGAATTCACACAGAAATTGCGTCGCTATGAAATAAGAGTACTATGTGTTCTAAGACATTTCCTTCTAAATCGAGTAACGTTTCTATGGAAACGACAGGATTTTCTCTTGGGATACGACAATCACATTTCCGATCCACTAATCGTTCTTTACTGCATCCCTCACTCACAAACATTGACGAATTCACACGGAAATTGCGTCGCTATGAAATACGAGTACTATGTGTTCTAAGACATTTCCTTCTAAATCGAGTAACGTTTCTATGGAAACGACAGGATTTTCTTTTGGGATACGACAATCACATTTCCGATCCACTAATCGTTCTTTACTGAATCCCACACTCCCAAACATTGACGAATTCACACAGAAATTGCGTCGCTATGAAACACGAGTACTATGTGTTCTAAGACATTTCCTTCTAAATCGAGTAACGTTTCTATGGAAACGACAGGATTTTCTTTTGGGATACGACAATCACATTTCCGATCCACTAATCGTTCTTTACTGCATCCCTCACTCCCAAACATTGACGAATTCACACGG
The DNA here is from genome assembly GCF_021461385.2 of Schistocerca piceifrons. Classification (NCBI taxonomy): domain Eukaryota; kingdom Metazoa; phylum Arthropoda; class Insecta; order Orthoptera; family Acrididae; genus Schistocerca; species Schistocerca piceifrons. The sequence continues at coordinate 602,962,844 of NC_060144.1, read as the reverse complement.
AAATTGCGTCGCTATGAAATACGAGTTCTATGTGTTCTAAGACATTTCCTTCTAAATCGAGTAACGTTTCTATGGAAACGACAGGATATTCTTTTGGGATACGACAATCACATTTGCGATCCACTAATCGTTCTTTACTGCATCCCTCACTCCCAAACATTGACGAATTCACATGGAGATTCCGTCGCTATGAAATACGAGTACTATGTGTTCTAAGACATTTCCTTCTAAATCGAGTAACGTTTCTATGGAAACGACAGGATTTTCTTTTGGGATACGACAATCACATTTCCGATCCACTAATCGTTCTTTACTGCATCCCTCACTCCCAAACATTGACGAATTCACACGGAAGTTGCGTTGCTATGAAACACGAGTACTATGTGTTCTAAGACATCTCCTTCTAAATCGAGTAACGTTTCTATGGAAACGACAGGATTTTCTTTTGGGATACGACAATCACATTTCCGATCCACTAATCGTTCTTTACTGCGTCCCTCACTCCCAAACATTGACGAATTCACACGGAAATTGCGTTGCTGTGAAATACGAGTACTATGTGTTCTAAGACAGTTCCTTCTAAATCGAGTAACGTTTCTATGGAAACGACAGGATTTTCTTTTGGGATACGACAATCACATTTCCGATCCACTAATCGTTCTTTACTGCATCCCTCACTCCCAAACATTGACGAATTCACACGGAAATTGCGTCGCTATGAAATACGAGTACTATGTGTTCTAAGACATTTCCTTCTAAATCGAGTAACGTTTCTATGGAAACGACAGGATTTTCTTTTGGGATACGACAATCACATTTCCGATCCACTAATCGTTCTTTACTGCATCCCTCACTCCCAAACATTGACGAATTCACCGGAAATTGCGTCGCGATGAAATGCGAGTACTATGAGTTCTAAGACATTTCCTTCTAAATCGAGTAAAGTTTCTATGGAAACGACAGGATTTTCTTTTGGGATACGACAATCACATTTCCGATCCACTAATGGTTCTTTACTGCATCCCTCACTCCCAAACATTGACGAATTCACATGGAGGTTGCGTCGCTATGAAATGCGAGTACTATGTGTTCTAAGACATTTCCTTCTAAATCGAGTAACGTTTCTATGGAAACGACAGGATTTTCTTTAGGGATACGACAATCTCATTTCCGATCCTCTAATCCTTCTTTTCTGCATCCCTCACTCCCACACATTGACGAATTCACACGGAAATTGCGTCGCTATGAAATACGAGTACTATGTGTTCTAAGACATTTCCTTCTAAATGGAGTAACGTTTCTATGGAAACGACAGGATTTTCGTTTGGGATACGACAATCTCAATTCCGATCCACTAATCCTTCTCTACTGCATCCCTCACTCCCACACATTGACTAATTCACACGGAAATTCCGTCACTATGAAATACGAGTACTATGTGTTCTAAGACATTTCCTTCTAAATCGAGTAACGTTTCTATGGAAAGAAAGGATTTTCTTTTGGGATACGACAATCACATTTCCGATCCACTAATCGTTCTTTACTGCATCCCTCACTCCCAAACATTGACGAATTCACACGGAAATTGCGTCGCTATGAAATACGAGTACTATGTGTTCTAAGACATTTCCTTATAAATCGAGTAACGTTTCTATGGAAACGAAAGGATTTTCTTTTGGGATACGACAATCACATTTCCGATCCACTAATCGTTCTTTACTGCATCCCTCACTCCCAAACATTGACGAATTCACACGGAAATTGCGTCGCTATGAAATACGAGTACTATGTGTTCTATGACATTTCCTTCTAAATCGAGTAACTTTTCTATGGAAACGACAGGATTTTCTTTTGGGATACGACAATCACATTTCCGATCCACTAATCGTTCTTTACTGCATCCCTCACTCCCAAACATTGACGAATTCACACGGAAATTGCGTCGCTATGAAATACGAGTACTATGTGTTCTAAGACATTTCCTTCTAAATCGAATAACGTTTCTATGGAAACGACAGGATTTTCTTTTGGGATACGACAATCACATTTCCGATCCACTAATCGTTCTTTACTGCATCCCTCACTATCAAACATTGACGAATTCACACGGATATTGCGTCGCTATGAAATACGAGTACTATGTGTTCTAAGACATTTCCTTCTAAATCGAGTAACGTTTCTATGAAAACGACAGGATTTTCTTTTGGGATACGACAATTACATTTCCGATCCGCTAATCGTTCTTTACTGCATCCCTCACTCCCAAACATTGACGAATTAACACAGAAGTTGCGTCGCTATGAAATGCGAGTACTATGTGTTCTAAGACATTTCCTTCTAAATCGAGTAACGTTTCTATGGAAACGACAGGATTTTCTTTTGGGATACGACAATCACATTTCCGATCCACTAATGGTTCTTTACTGCATCCCTCACTCCCAAACATTGACGAATTCACACGGAAGTTGCGTCGCTATGAAATGCGAGTACTATGTGTTCTAAGACATTTCCTTCTAAATCGAGTAACGTTTCTATGGAAACGACAGGATTTTCTTTTGGGATACGGCAATCTCATTTCCGATCCACTAATCGTTCTTTACTGCATCCCACACTCCCAAACATTGACGAATTCACACAGAAATTGCGTCGCTATGAAATACGAGTACTATGTGTTCTAAGACATTTCCTTCTAAATCGAGTAACGTTTCTATGGAAACGACAGGATTTTCTCTTGGGATACGACAATCACATTTCCGATCCACTAATCGTTCTTTACTGCATCCCTCACTCACAAACATTGACGAATTCACACGGAAATTGCGTCGCTATGAAATACGAGTGCTATGTGTTCTAAGACATTTCCTTCTAAATCGAGTAACGTTTCTATGGAAACGACAGGATTTTCTTTTGGGATACGACAATCACATTTCCGATCCACTAATCGTTCTTTACTGCATCCCACACTCCCAAACATTGACGAATTCACACAGAAATTGCGTCGCTATGAAATACGAGTTCTATGTGTTCTAAGACATTTCCTTCTAAATCGAGTAACGTTTCTATGGAAACGACAGGATTTTCTTTTGGGATACGACAATCACATTTCCGATCCACTAATCGTTCTTTACTGCATCCCTCACTCCCAAACATTGACGAATTCACACGGAAATTGCGTCGCTATGAAATACGAGTTCTATGTGTTCTAAGACATTTCCTTCTAAATCGAGTAACGTTTCTATGGAAACGACAGGATATTCTTTTGGGATACGACAATCACATTTGCGATCCACTAATCGTTCTTTACTGCATCCCTCACTCCCAAACATTGACGAATTCACATGGAGATTCCGTCGCTATGAAATACGAGTACTATGTGTTCTAAGACATTTCCTTCTAAATAGAGTAACGTTTCTATGGAAACGACAGGATTTTCTTTTGGGATACAACAATCACATTTCCGATCCACTAATGGTTCTTTACTGCATCCCTCACTCCCAAACATTGACGAATTCACACGGAAGTTGCGTTGCTATGAAATACGAGTACTATGTGTTCTAAGACATCTCCTTCTAAATCGAGTAACGTTTCTATGGAAACGACAGGATTTTCTTTTGGGATACGACAATCACATTTCCGATCCACTAATCGTTCTTTACTGCGTTCTCACTCCCAAACATTGACGAATTCACACGGAAATTGCGTTGCTATGAAATACGAGTACTATGTGTTCTAAGACAGTTCCTTCTAAATCGAGTAACGTTTCTATGGAAACGACAGGATTTTCTTTTGGGATACGACAATCACATTTCCGATCCACTAATCGTTCTTTACTGCATCCCTCACTCCCAAACATTGACGAATTCACACGGAAATTGCGTCGCTATGAAATACGAGTACTATGTGTTCTAAGACATTTCCTTCTAAATCGAGTAACGTTTCTATGGAAACGACAGGATTTTCTTTTGGGATACGACAATCACATTTCCGATCCACTAATCGTTCTTTACTGCATCCCTCACTCCCAAACATTGACGAATTCACCGGAAATTTCGTCGCGATGAAATGCGAGTACTATGAGTTCTAAGACATTTCCTTCTAAATCGAGTAAAGTTTCTATGGAAACGACAGGATTTTCTTTTGGGATACGACAATCACATTTCCGATCCACTAATGGTTCTTTACTGCATCCCTCACTCCCAAACATTGACGAATTCACATGGAGGTTGCGTCGCTATGAAATGCGAGTACTATGTGTTCTAAGACATTTCCTTCTAAATCGAGTAACGTTTCTATGGAAACGACAGGATTTTCTTTAGGGATACGACAATCTCATTTCCGATCCTCTAATCCTTCTTCTCTGCATCCCTCACTCCCACACATTGACGAATTCACACGGAAATTGCGTCGCTATGAAATACGAGTACTATGTGTTCTAAGACATTTCCTTCTAAATGGAGTAACGTTTCTATGGAAACGACAGGATTTTCGTTTGGGATACGACAATCTCAATTCCGATCCACTAATCCTTCTCTACTGCATCCCTCACTCCCACACATTGACTAATTCACACGGAAATTCCGTCACTATGAAATACGAGTACTATGTGTTCTAAGACATTTCCTTCTAAATCGAGTAACGTTTCTATGGAAAGAAAGGATTTTCTTTTGGGATACGACAATCTCATTTCCGATCCACTAATCGTTCTTTACTGCATCCCTCACTCCCAAACATTGACGAATTCACACGGAAATTGCGTCGCAATGAAATACGAGTACTATGTGTTCTAAGACATTTCCTTATAAATCGAGTAGCGTTTCTATGGAAACGAAAGGATTTTCTTTTGGGATACGACAATCACATTTGCGATCCACTAATCGTTCTTTACTGCATCCCTCACTCCCAAACATTTACGAATTCACACGGAGATTCCGTCGCTATGAAATACGTGTACTATGTGTTCTAAGACATTTCCTTCTAAATCGAGTAACGTTTCTATGGAAACGACAGGATTTTCTTTTGGATACGACAATCAGATTTTCGATCCACTAATCGTTCTTTACTGCATCCCTCACTCCCAAACATTGACGAATTCACACGGAAGTTGCGTCGCTATGAAATGCGAGTACTATGTGTTCTAAGACATTTCCTTCTAAATCGAGTAACGTTTCTATGGAAACGACAGGATTTTCTTTTGGGGTTACGACAATCACATTTCCGATCCACTAATCGTTCTTTACTGCATCCCTCACTCCCAAACATTGACGAATTCACACGGAATTTGCGTCGCTATGAAATGCGAGTACTATGTGTTCTAAGACATTTCCTTCTAAATCGAATAACGTTTCTATGGAAACGACAGGATTTTCTTTTGGGATACGACAATCACATTTCCGATCCACTAATCGTTCTTTACTGCATCCCTCACTCCCAAACATTGACGAATTCACCGGAAATTGCGTCGCGATGAAATGCGAGTACTATGAGTTCTAAGACATTTCCTTCTAAATCGAGTAAAGTTTCTATGGAAACGACAGGATTTTGTTTTGGGATACGACAATCACAGTTCCGATCCACTAATGGTTCTTTACTGCATCCCTCACTCCCAAACATTGACGAATTCACACGGAAGTTGCGTCGCTATGAAATGCGAGTACTATGTGTTCTAAGACATTTCCTTCTAAATCGAGTAACGTTTCTATGGAAACGACAGGATTTTCTTTTGGGATACGACAATCAGATTTTCGATCCACTAATCGTTCTTTACTGCATCCCTGACTCCCAAACATTGACGAATTCACACGGAAGTTGCGTCGCTATGAAATGCGAGTACTATGTGTTCTAAAACATTTCCTTCTAAATCGAGTAACGTTTCTATGGAAACGACAGGATTTTCCTTTGGGATACGACAATCACATTTCCGATCCACTAATCGTTCTTTACTGTATCCCTCACTCCCAAACATTGACGATTTCACACGGAAATTGCGTCGCTATGAAATACGAGTACTATGTGTTCTAAGACATTTCCTTCTAAATCGAGTAACGTTTCTATGGAAACGACAGGATTTTCTTTAGGGATACGACAATCTCATTTCCGATCCCCTAATCCTTCTTTTCTGCATCCCTCACTCCCACACATTGACGAATTCACACGGAAATTGCGTCGCTATGAAATACGAGTACTATGTGTTCTAAGACATTTCCTTCTAAATGGAGTAACGTTTCTATGGAAACGACAGGATTTTCGTTTGGGATACGACAATCTCATTTCCGATCCACTAATCCTTCTCTACTGCATCCCTCACTCCCAAACATTGACTAATTCACACGAAATTCCGTCACTATGAAATACGAGTACTATGTGTTCTAAGACATTTCCTTCTAAATCGAGTAACGTTTCTATGGAAAGAAAGGATTTTCTTTTGGGATACGACAATCACATTTCCGATCCACTAATCGTTCTTTACTGCATCCCTCACTCCCAAACATTGACGAATTCACACGGAAATTGCGTCGCTATGAAATACGAGTACTATGTGTTCTAAGACATTTCCTTCTAAATCGAGTAACGTTTCTATGGAAACGAAAGGATTTTCTTTTGGGATACGACAATCACATTTGCGATCCACTAATCGATCTTTACTGCATCCCTCACTCCCAAACATTGACGAATTCACACGGAGATTCCATCGCTATGAAATACGAGTACTATGTGTTCTAAGACATTTCCTTCTAAATCGAGTAACGTTTCTATGGAAACGACAGGATTTTCTTTTGGGATACGACAATCAGATTTTCGATCCACTAATCGTTCTTTACTGCATCCCTGACTCCCAAACATTGACGAATTCACACGGAAGTTGCGTCGCTATGAAATGCGAGTACTATGTGTTCTAAGACATTTCCTTCTAAATCGAGTAACGTTTCTATGGAAACGACAGGATTTTCCTTTGGGGTTACGACAATCACATTTCCGATCCACTAATCGTTCTTTACTGCATCCCTCACTCCCAAACATTGACGAATTCACACGGAAATTGCGTCGCTATGAAATGCGAGTACTATGTGTTCTAAGACATTTCCTTCTAAATCGAGTAACGTTTCTATGGAAACGACAGGATTTTCTTTTGGGATACGACAATCACATTTCCGATCCACTAATCGTTCTTTACTGCATCCCTCACTCCCAAACATTGACGAATTCACACGGAAGTTGCGTTGCTATGATATACGAGTACTATGTGTTCTAAGACATTTCCTTCTAAATCGAGTAACGTTTCCATGGAAACGACAGGATTTTCTTTTAGGATACAACAATCACATTTCCGATCCACTAATCGTTCTTTACTGCGTCCCTCACTCCAAAACATTGACGAATTCACACGGAAATTGCGTTCCTATGAAATACGAGTACTATGTGTTCTAAGACATTTCCTTCTAAATCGAGTAACGTTTCTATGGAAACGACAGGATTTTCTTTTGGGATACGACAATCACATTTCCGATCCACTAATCGTTCTTTACTGCATCCCTCACTCCCAAACATTGACGAATTCACCGGAAATTGCGTCGCGATGAAATGCGAGTACTATGAGTTCTAAGACATTTCCTTCTAAATCGAGTAAAGTTTCTATGGAAACGACAGGATTTTCTTTTGGGATACGACAATCACATTTCCGATCCACTAATGGTTCTTTACTGCATCCCTCACTCCCAAACATTGACGAATTCTCACGGAAGTTGCGTCGTTATGAAATGCGAGTACTATGTGTTCTAAGACATTTCCTTCTAAATCGAGTAACGTTTCTATGGAAACGACAGGATTTTCTTTTGGGATACGACAATCTCATTTCCGATCCTCTTATCCTTCTTTTCTGCATCCCTCACTCCCACACATTGACGAATTCACACGGAAATTGCGTCGCTATGAAATACGAGTACTATGTGTTCTAAGACATTTCCTTCTAAATGGAGTAACCTTTCTATGGAAACGACAGGATTTTCGTTTGGGATACGACAATCTCATTTCCGATCCACTAATCCTTCTCTACTGCATCCCTCACTTCCACACATTGACTAATTCACACGGAAATTCCGTCACTATGAAATACGAGTACTATGTGTTCTAAGACATTTCCTTCTAAATCGAGTAACGTTTCTATGGAAACGACAGGATTTTCTTTTGGGATACGACAATCACATTTCCCATCCACTAATCGTTCTTTACTGCGTCCCTCACTCCAAAACACTGACGAATTCACACGGAAATTGCGTTGCTATGAAATACGAGTACTATGTGTTCTAAGACATTTCCTTCTAAATCGAGTAACGTTTCTATGGAAACGACAGAATTTTCTTTTGGGATACGACAATCACATTTCCGATCCACTAATCGTTCTTTACTGCATCCCTCACTCCCAAACATTGACGAATTCACCGGAAATTGCGTCGCGATGAAATGCGAGTACTATGAGTTCTAAGACATTTCCTTCTAAATCGAGTAAAGTTTCTATGGAAACGACAGGATTTTCTTTTGGGATACGACAATCACATTTCCGATCCACTAATGGTTCTTTACTGCATCCCTCACTCCCAAACATTGACGAATTCACACGGAAGTTGCGTCGCTATGAAATGCGAGTACTATGTGTTCTAAGACATTTCCTTCTAAATCGAGTAACGTTTCTATGGAAACGACAGGATTTTCTTTTGGGATACGACAATCACATTTCCGATCCACTAATCGTTCTTTACTGTATCCCTCACTCCCAAACATTGACGAATTCACACGGAGGTTGCGTCGCTATGAAATGCGAGTACTATGTGTTCTAAGACATTTCCTTCTAAATCGAGTAACGTTTCTATGGAAACGACAGGATTTTCTTTAGGGATACGACAATCTCATTTCCGATCCTCTAATCCTTCTTTTCTGCATCCCTCACTCCCACACATTGACGAATTCACACGGAAATTGCGTCGCTATGAAATACGAGTACTATGTGTTCTAAAACATTTCCTTCTAAATGGAGTAACGTTTCTATGGAAACGACAGGATTTTCGTTTGGGATACGACAATCTCAATTCCGATCCACTAATCCTTCTCTACTGCATCCCTCACTCCCACACATTGACTAATTCACACGGAAATTCCGTCACTATGAAATACGAGTACTATGTGTTCTAAGACATTTCCTTCTAAATCGAGTAACGTTTCTATGGAAACAAAGGATTTTCTTTTGGGATACGACAATCACATTTCCGATCCACTAATCGTTCTTTACTGCATCCCTCACTCCCAAACATTGACGAATTCACATGGAAATTGCGTCGCTATGAAATACGAGTACTATGTGTTCTAAGACATTTCCTTATAAATCGAGTAACGTTTCTATGGAAACGAAAGGATTTTCTTGTGGGATACGACAATCACATTTGCGATCCACTAATCGTTCTTTACTGCATCCCTCACTCCCAAACATTTACGAATTCACACGGAGATTCCGTCACTATGAAATACGTGTACTATGTGTTCTAAGACATTTCCTTCTAAATCGAGTAACGTTTCTATGGAAACGACAGGATTTTCTTTTGGATACGACAATCAGATTTTCGATCCACTAATCGTTCTTTACTGCATCCATCACTCCCAAACATTGACGAATTCACACGGAAGTTGCGTCGCTATGAAATGCGAGTACTATGTGTTCTAAGACATTTCCTTCTAAATCGAGTAACGTTTCTATGGAAACGACAGGATTTTCTTTAGGGATACGACAATCTCATTTAAGATCCCCTAATCCTTCTTTTCTGCATCCCTCACTCCCACACATTGACGAATTCACACGGAAATTGCGTCGCTATGAAATACGAGTACTATGTGTTCTAAGACATTTCCTTCTAAATGGAGTAACGTTTCTATGGAAACGACAGGATTTTCGTTTGGGATACGACAATCTCATTTCCGATCCACTAATCCTTCTCTACTGCATCCCTCACTCCCACACATTGACTAATTCACACGCAAATTCCGTCACTATGAAATACGAGTACTATGTGTTCTAAGACATTTCCTTCTAAATCGAGTAACGTTTCTATGGAAAGAAAGGATTTTCTTTTGGGATACGACAGTCACATTTGCGATCCACTAATCGTTCTTTAATGCATCCCTCACTCCCAAACATTGACGAATTCACACGGAAATTGCGTCGCTATGAAATACGAGTACTATGTGTTCTAAGACATTTCCTTCTAAATCGAGTAACGTTTCTATGGAAACGAAAGGATTTTCTTTTGGGATACGACAATCACATTTGCGATCCACTAATCGATCTTTACTGCATCCCTCACTCCCAAACATTGACGAATTCACACGGAGATTCCGTCGCTATGAAATACGAGTACTATGTGTTCTAAGACATTTCCTTCTAAATCGAGTAACGTTTCTATGGAAACGACAGGATTTTCTTTTGGGATACGACAATCAGATTTTCGATCCACTAATCGTTCTTTACTGCATCCCTGACTCCCAAACATTGACGAATTCACACGGAAGTTGCGTCGCTATGAAATGCGAGTACTATGTGTTCTAAGACATTTCCTTCTAAATCGAGTAACGTTTCTATGGAAACGACAGGATTTTCTTTTGGGGTTACGACAATCACATTTCCGATCCACTAATCGTTCTTTACTGCATCCCTCACTTCCACACATTGACTAATTCACACGGAAATTCCGTCACTATGAAATACGAGTACTATGTGTTCTAAGACATTTCCTTCTAAATCGAGTAACGTTTCTATGGAAACGACAGGATTTTCTTTTGGGATACGACAATCACATTTCCGATCCACTAATCGTTCTTTACTGCGTCCCTCACTCCAAAACATTGACGAATTCACACGGAAATTGCGTTGCTATGAAATACGAGTACTATGTGTTCTAAGACATTTCCTTCTAAATCGAGTAAAGTTTCTATGGAAACGACAGGATTTTCTTTTGGGATACGACAATCACATTTCCGATCCACTAATCGTTCTTTACTGCATCCCTCACTCCCAAACATTGACGAATTCACCGGAAATTGCGTCGCGATGAAATGCGAGTACTATGAGTTCTAAGACATTTCCTTCTAAATCGAGTAAAGTTTCTATGGAAACGACAGGATTTTCTTTTGGGATACGACAATCACATTTCCGATCCACTAATGGTTCTTTACTGCATCCCTCACTCCCAAACATTGACGAATTCACACAGAAGTTGCGTCGCTATGAAATGCGAGTACTATGTGTTCTAAGACATTTCCTTCTAAATCGAGTAACGTTTCTATGGAAACGACAGGATTTTCTTTTGGGATACGACAATCACATTTCCGATCCACTAATCGTTCTTTACTGTATCCCTCACTCCCAAACATTGACGAATTCACACGGAAATTGCGTCGCTATGAAATACGAGTACTATGTGTTCTAAGACATTTCCTTCTAAATCGGGTAACGTTTCTATGGAAACGACAGGATTTTCTTTAGGGATACGACAATCTCATTTCCGATCCTCTTATCCTTCTTTTCTGCATCCCTCACTCCCACACATTGACAAATTCACACGGAAATTGCGTCGCTATGAAATACGAGTACTATGTGTTCTAAGACATTTCCTTCTAAATGGAGTAACCTTTCTATGGAAACGAAAGGATTTTCGTTTGGGATACGACAATCTCATTTCCGATCCACTAATCCTTCTCTACTGCATCCCTCACTTCCACACATTGACTAATTCACACGGAAATTCCGTCACTATGAAATACGAGTACTATGTGTTCTAAGACATTTCCTTCTAAATCGAGTAACGTATCTATGGAAACGACAGGAATTTCTTTTGGGATACGACAATCACATTTCCGATCCACTAATCTTTCTTTACTGCATCTCTCACTCCCAACCATTGACGAATTCACACGGAAATTCCGTCGTTATGAAATACGAGTACTATGTGTTGTAAGACATTTCCTTCTAAATCGAGTAACGTTTCTATGGAAACGACAGGATTTTCTTTTGGGATACGACAATCTCATTTCCGATCCACTAATCCTTCTTTACTGCATCCCTCACTCCCACACATTGACGAATTCACACGGAAATTCCGTCGCTATGGAATACGAGTACTACGTGTTCTAAGACATTTCCTTCAAAATCGAGTAACGTTTCTATGGAAACGACAGGACTTTCTTTTGGGATACAACAATTTTATTTTCGATCCACTAATCGTTCTTTACTGCATCCCTCACTCCCACTCATTGCCCAATTCACACGGAAATTGCGTCGCTATGAAATACTATGTGTTCTAAGACATTTCCTTCTAAATCGAGTAACGTTTCTATGGAAACGACAGGATTTTCTTTTGGGATACGAAAATCTCATTTCCGATCCTCTAATCCTTCTTTACTGCATCCCTCACTCCCACACATTGACGAATTCACACGGAAATCGCGTCGCTATGACATACTATGTGTTCTAAGACATTTCCTTCTAAATCGAGTAACGTTTCTATTTAAACGACAGGATTTTCTTTTGGGATACGACAATCACATTTCCGATCCACTAATCCTTCTTTACTGCATCCCTCACTCCCATACATTGACGAATTCACACGGAAATTGCGTCGCTATGAAATACTATGGGTTCTATGACTTCTCCTTCTAAATCGAGTACCGTTTCTATGGAAACGACAGGATTTTCTTTTGGGATACGACAATCATATTTCCGATCCACTAATCCTTCTTTACTGCATCCCTCACTCCCACTCATTGACCTATTCACACGGAAATTGCGTCGCTATGAAATACTATGTGTTCTAAGACATTTCCTTCTAAATCGAGTAACGTTTCTATGGAAACGACAGGATTTTCTTTTGGGATACGACAATCTCATTTCCGATCCTCTAATCCTTCTTTACTGCAACCCTCACTCCCAAACATTGACGAATTCACACGGAAATTGCGTCGCTATGAAATACGAGTACTATGTGTTCTAAGACATTTCCTTCTAAATCGAGTAACGTTTCTATGGAAACGACAGGATTTTCTTTTGGGATACGACAATCCCATTTCCGATCCACTAATCCTTCTGTACTGCATCCCTCACTCCCACACATTGATGAATTCACACGGAAATTGCGTCGCTATGAAATACGAGTACTATGTGGTGTAAGACATTTCCTTCTAAATCGAGTAACGTTTCTATGGAAACGACAGGATTTTCTTTTGGGATACGTCAATCACATTTCCGATCCACTAATCGTTCTTTACTGCATCCCTCACTCCCAAACATTGACGAATTCACACGGAAATTCCGTCGCTATGAAATACGAGTACTATGTGTTCTAAGACATTTCCTTCTAAATCGAGTAACGTTTCTATGGAAACGACAGGATTTTCTTTTGGGATACGACAATCACATTTCCGATCCACTAATCGTTCTTTACTGCATCCCTCACTCCCAAACATTGACGAATTCACACGGAAATTCCGTCGCTATGAAATACGAGTACTATGTGTTCTAAGACATTTCCTGCTAAATCGAGTAACGTTTCTATGGAAACGACAGGATTTTCTTTTGGGATACGATAATCACATTTCCGATCCACTAATCGTTCTTTACTGCATCCCTCACTCCCAAACATTGACGAATTCACACGGAAATTGCGTCGCTATGAAATACGAGTACTATGTGTTCTAAGACATTACCTTCTAAATCGAATAACGTTTCTATGGAAACGACAGGATTTTCTTTTGGGATACGACAATCACATTTCCGATCCACTAATCGTTCTTTACTGCATCCCTCACTATCAAACATTGACGAATTCACACGGAAATTGCGTCGCTATGAAATACGAGTACTATGTGTTCTAAGACATTTCCTTCTAAATCGAGTAACGTTTCTATGGAAACGACAGGATTTTCTTTTGGGATACGACAATCACATTTCCGATCCACTAATCGTTCTTTACTGCATCCCACACTCCCAAACATTGACGAATTCACACGGAAATTGCGTCGCTATGAAATACAAGTACTATGTGTTCTAAGACATTTCCTTCTAAATGCAGTAACGTTTCTATGGAAACGACAGGATTTTCTTTTGGGATACGACAATCACATTTCCGATCCACTAGTCGTTCTTTACTGCATCCCTCACTCCCAAACATTGACGAATTCACACGAAAATTGCGTCGCTATGAAATACGAGTACTATGTGTTCTAAGACATTTCCTTCTAAATCGAGTAACGTTTCTATGGAAACGACAGGATTTTCTTTTGGGATACGACAATCACATTTCCGATCCACTAATCGTTCTTTACTGCATCCCTCACTCCCAAACATTGACGAATTCACACGGAAATTGCGTCGCTATGAAATACGAGTACTATGTGTTCTAAGACATTTCCTTCTAAATCGAGTAACGTTTCTATGGAAACGAAAGGATTTTCTTTTGGGATACGACAATCACATTTCCGATCCACTAATCGTTCTTTACTGCATCCCTCACTCCCAAACATTGACGAATTCACACGGAAATTGCGTCGCTATGAAATACGAGTACTATGTGTTCTATGACATTTCCTTCTAAATCGAGTAACGTTTCTATGGAAACGACAGGATTTTCTTTTGGGATACGACAATCACATTTCCGATCCACTAATCGTTCTTTACTGCATCCCTCACTCCCAAACGTTGACGAATTCACACGGAAATTCCGTCGGTATGAAATACGAGTACTATGTGTTCTAAGACATTTCCTTCTAAATCGAGTAACGTTTCTATGGAAACGACAAGATTTTCTTTTGGGATACGACAATCAGATTTTCGATCCACTAATCGTTCTTTACTGCATCCCTGACTCCCAAACATTGACGAATTCACACGGAAGTTGCGTCGCTATGAAATGCGAGTACTATGTGTTCTAAGACATTTCCTTCTAAATCGAGTAACGTTTCTATGGAAACGACAGGATTTTCTTTTGGGGTTACGACAATCACATTTCCGATCCACTAATCGTTCTATACTGCATCCCTCACTCCCAAACATTGACGAATTCACACGGAAATTGCGTCGCTATGAAATGCGAGTACTATGTATTCTAAGACATTTCCTTCTAAATCGAGTAACGTTTCTATGGAAACGACAGGATTTTCTTTTGGGATACGACAATCACATTTCCGATCCACTAATCGTTCTTTACTGCATCCCTCACTCCCAAACATTGACGAATTCACACGGAAGTTGCGTTGCTATGAAATACGAGTACTATGTGTTCTAAGACATTTCCTTCTAAATCGAGTAACGTTTCTATGGAAACGACAGGATTTTCTTTTAGGATACGACAATCACATTTCCGATCCACTAATCGTTCTTTACTGCGTCCCTCACTCCAAAACATTGACGAATTCACACGGAAATTGCGTTGCTATGAAATACGAGTACTATGTGTTCTAAGACATTTCCTTCTAAATCGAGTAACGTTTCTATGGAAACGACAGGATTTTCTTTTGGGATACGACAATCACATTTCCGATCCACTAATCGTTCTTTACTGCATCCCTCACTCCCAAACATTGACGAATTCACCGGAAATTGCGTCGCGATGAAATGCGAGTACTATGAGTTCTAAGACATTTCCTTCTAAATCGAGTAAAGTTTCTATGGAAACGACAAGATTTTCTTTTGGGATACGACAATCACATTTCCGATCCACTAATGGTTCTTTACTGCATCCCTCACTCCCAAACGTTGACGAATTCACACGGAAGTTGCGTCGCTATGAAATGCGAGTACTATGTGTTCTAAGACATTTCCTTCTAAATCGAGTAACGTTTCTATGGAAACGACAGGATTTTCTTTAGGGATACGACAATCTCATTTCCGATCCTCTTATCCTTCTTTTCCGCATCTCTCACTCCCACACATTGACGAATTCACACGGAAATTGCGTCGCTATGAAATACGGGTACTATGTGTTCTAAGACATTTCCTTCTAAATGGAGTAACCTTTCTATGGAAACGACAGGATTTTCGTTTGGGATACGACAATCTCATTTCCGATCCACTAATCCTTCTCTACTGCATCCCTCACTTCCACACATTGACTAATTCACACGGAAATTCCGTCACTATGAAATACGAGTACTATGTGTTCTAAGACATTTCCTTCTAAAGCGAGTAACGTTTCTATGGAAACGAGAGGATTTTCTTTTGGGATACGACAATCACATTTCCGATCCACTAATCTTTCTTTACTGCATCCCTCACTCCCAACCATTGACGAATTCACACGGAACTTCCGTCCTTATGAAATACGAGTACTATGTGTTGTAAGACATTTCCTTCTAAATCGAGTAACGTTTCTATGGAAACGACAGGATTTTCTTTTGGGATACGACAATCTCATTTCCGATCCACTAATCCTTCTTTACTGCATCCCTCACTCCCACACATTGACGAATTCACACGGAAATTCCGTCGCTATGAAATACGAGTACTATGTGTTCTAAGACATTTCCTTCAAAATCGAGTAACGTTTCTATGGAAACGACAGGACTTTCTTTTGGGATACAACAATTTTATTTCCGATCCACTAATCCTTCTTTACTGCATCCCTCACTCCCACTCATTGTTCAATTCACACGGAAATTGCGTCGCTATGAAATACTATGTGTTCTAAGACATTTCCTTCTAAATCGAGTAACGTTTCTATGGAAACGACAGGATTTTCTTTTGGGATACGAAAATCTCATTTCCGATCCACTAATCCTTCTTTACTGCATCCCTCACTCCCACACATTGACGAATTCACACGGAAATCGCGTCGCTATGACATACTATGTGTTCTAAGACATTTCCTTCTAAATCGTGTAACGTTTCTATTTAAACGACAGGATTTTCTTTTGGGATACGACAATCACATTTCCGATCCACTAATCCCTCTTTACTGCATCCCTCACTCCCATACATTGACGAATTCACACGGAAATTGCGTCGCTATGAAATACTATGTGTTCTATGACTTCTCCTTCTAAATCGAGTACCGTTTCTATGGAAACGACAGGATTTTCTTTTGGGATACGACAATCATATTTCCGATCCACTAATCCTTCTTCACTGCATCCCTCACTCCCACTCATTGACCTATTCACACGGAAATTGCGTCGCTATGAAATACTATGTGTTCTAAGACATTTCCTTCTAAATCGAGTAACGTTTCTATGGAAACGACAGGATTTTCTTTTGGGATACGACAATCTCATTTCCGATCCTCTAATCCTTCTTTACTGCAACCCTCACTCTCAAACATTGACGAATTCACACGGAAATTGCGTCGCTATGAAATACGAGTACTATGTGTTCTAAGACATTTCCTTCTAAATCGAGTAACGTTTCTATGGAAACGACAGGATTTTCTTTTGGGATACGACAATCTCATTTCCGATCCACTAATCCTTCTGTACTGCATCCCTCACTCCCACACATTGATGAATTCACACGGAAATTGCGTCGCTATGAAATACGAGTACTATGTGGTCTAAGACATTTCCTTCTAAATCGAGTAACGTTTCTATGGAAACGACAGGATTTTCTTTTGGGATACGATAATCACATTTCCGATCCACTAATCGTTCTTTACTGCATCCCTCACTCCCAAACATTGACGAATTCACACGGAAATTCCGTCGCTATGAAATACGAGTACTATGTGTTCTAAGACATTTCCTTCTAAATCGAGTAACGTTTCTATGGAAACGACAGGATTTTCTTTTGGGATACGACAATCACATTTCCGATCCACTAATCGTTCTTTACTGCATCCCTCACTCCCAAACATTGACGAATTCACACGGAAATTGCGTCGCTATGAAATGCGAGTACTATGTATTCTAAGACATTTCCTTCTAAATCGAGTAACGTTTCTATGGAAACGACAGGATTTTCTTTTGGGATACGACAATCACATTTCCGATCCACTAATCGTTCTTTACTGCATCCCTCACTCCCAAACATTGACGAATTCACACGGAAGTTGCGTTGCTATGAAATACGAGTACTATGTGTTCTAAGACATTTCCTTCTAAATCGAGTAACGTTTCTATGGAAACGACAGGATTTTCTTTTAGGATACGACAATCACATTTCCGATCCACTAATCGTTCTTTACTGCGTCCCTCACTCCAAAACATTGACGAATTCACACGGAAATTGCGTTGCTATGAAATACGAGTACTATGTGTTCTAAGACATTTCCTTCTAAATCGAGTAACGTTTCTATGGAAACGACAGGATTTTCTTTTGGGATACGACAATCACATTTCCGATCCACTAATCGTTCTTTACTGCATCCCTCACTCCCAAACATTGACGAATTCACCGGAAATTGCGTCGCAATGAAATGCGAGTACTATGAGTTCTAAGACATTTCCTTCTAAATCGAGTAAAGTTTCTATGGAAACGACAAGATTTTCTTTTGGGATACGACAATCACATTTCCGATCCACTAATGGTTCTTTACTGCATCCCTCACTCCCAAACATTGACGAATTCACACGGAAGTTGCGTCGCTATGAAATGCGAGTACTATGTGTTCTAAGACATTTCCTTCTAAATCGAGTAACGTATCTATGGAAACGACAGGATTTTCTTTTGGGATACGACAATCACATTTCCGATCCACTAATCGTTCTTTACTGTATCCCTCACTCCCAAACATTGACGAATTCACACGGAAATTGCGTCGCTATGAAATACGAGTACTATGTGTTCTAAGACATTTCCTTCTAAATCGGGTAACGTTTCTTTGGAAACGACAGGATTTTCTTTAGGGATACGACAATCTCATTTCCGATCCTCTTATCCTTCTTTTCTGCATCTCTCACTCCCACACATTGACGAATTCACACGGAAATTGCGTCGCTATGAAATACGAGTACTATGTGTTCTAAGACATTTCCTTCTAAATGGAGTAACCTTTCTATGGAAACGACAGGATTTTCGTTTGGGATACGACAATCTCATTTCCGATCCACTAATCCTTCTCTACTGCATCCCTCACTTCCACACATTGACTAATTCACACGGAAATTCCGTCACAATGAAATACGAGTACTATGTGTTCTAAGACATTTCCTTCTAAAGCGAGTAACGTTTCTATAGAAACGAGAGGATTTTCTTTTGGGATACGACAATCACATTTCCGATCCACTAATCTTTCTTTACTGCATCCCTCACTCCCAACCATTGACGAATTCACACGGAAATTCCGTCGTTATGAAATACGAGTACTATGTGTTGTAAGACATTTCCTTCTAAATCGAGTAACGTTTCTATGGAAACGACAGGATTTTCTTTTGGGATACGACAATCTCATTTCCGATCCACTAATCCTTCTTTACTGCATCCCTCACTCCCACACATTGACGAATTCACACGGAAATTCCGTCGCTATGAAATACGAGTACTATGTGTTCTAAGACATTTCCTTCAAAATCGAGTAACGTTTCTATGGAAACGACAGGACTTTCTTTTGGGATACAACAATTTTATTTCCGATCCACTAATCCTTCTTTACTGCATCCCTCACTCCCACTCATTGTTCAATTCACACGGAAATTGCGTCGCTATGAAATACTATGTGTTCTAAGACATTTCCTTCTAAATCGAGTAACGTTTCTATGGAAACGACAGGATTTTCTTTTGGGATACGACAATCTCATTTCCGATCCTCTAATCCTTCTTTACTGCAACCCTCACTCCCAAACATTGACGAATTCACACGGAAATTGCGTCGCTATGAAATACGAGTACTATGTGTTCTAAGACATTTCCTTCTAAATCGAGTAACGTTTCTATGGAAACGACAGGATTTTCTTTTGGGATACGACAATCACATTTCCGATCCACTAATCGTTCTTTACTGCATCCCTCACTCCCAAACGTTGACGAATTCACACGGAAATTCCGTCGGTATGAAATACGAGTACTATGTGTTCTAAGACATTTCCTTCTAAATCGAGTAACGTTTCTATGGAAACGACAAGATTTTCTTTTGGGATACGACAATCAGATTTTCGATCCACTAATCGTTCTTTACTGCATCCCTGACTCCCAAACATTGACGAATTCACACGGAAGTTGCGTCGCTATGAAATGCGAGTACTATGTGTTCTAAGACATTTCCTTCTAAATCGAGTAACGTTTCTATGGAAACGACAGGATTTTCTTTTGGGGTTACGACAATCACATTTCCGATCCACTAATCGTTCTATACTGCATCCCTCACTCCCAAACATTGACGAATTCACACGGAAATTGCGTCGCTATAAAATGCGAGTACTATGTATTCTAAGACATTTCCTTCTAAATCGAGTAACGTTTCTATGGAAACGACAGGATTTTCTTTTGGGATACGACAATCACATTTCCGATCCACTAATCGTTCTTTACTGCATCCCTCACTCCCAAACATTGACGAATTCACACGGAAGTTGCGTTGCTATGAAATACGAGTACTATGTGTTCTAAGACATTTCCTTCTAAATCGAGTAACGTTTCTATGGAAACGAAAGGATTTTCTTTTAGGATACGACAATCACATTTCCGATCCACTAATCGTTCTTTACTGCGTCCCTCACTCCAAAACATTGACGAATTCACACGGAAATTGCGTTGCTATGAAATACGAGTACTATGTGTTCTAAGACATTTCCTTCTAAATCGAGTAACGTTTCTATGGAAACGACAGGATTTTCTTTTGGGATACGACAATCACATTTCCGATCCACTAATCGTTCTTTACTGCATCCCTCACTCCCAAACATTGACGAATTCACCGGAAATTGCGTCGCGATGAAATGCGAGTACTATGAGTTCTAAGACATTTCCTTCTAAATCGAGTAAAGTTTCTATGGAAACGACAAGATTTTCTTTTGGGATACGACAATCACATTTCCGATCCACTAATGGTTCTTTACTGCATCCCTCACTCCCAAACATTGACGAATTCACACGGAAGTTGCGTCGCTATGAAATGCGAGTACTATGTGTTCTAAGACATTTCCTTCTAAATCGAGTAACGTATCTATGGAAACGACAGGATTTTCTTTTGGGATACGACAATCACATTTCCGATCCACTAATCGTTCTTTACTGTATCCCTCACTCCCAAACATTGACGAATTCACACGGAAATTGCGTCGCTATGAAATACGAGTACTATGTGTTCTAAGACATTTCCTTCTAAATCGGGTAACGTTTCTATGGAAACGACAGGATTTTCTTTAGGGATACGACAATCTCATTTCCGATCCTCTTATCCTTCTTTTCTGCATCTCTCACTCCCACACATTGACGAATTCACACGGAAATTGCGTCGCTATGAAATACGAGTACTATGTGTTCTAAGACATTTCCTTCTAAATGGAGTAACCTTTCTATGGAAACGACAGGATTTTCGTTTGGGATACGACAATCTCATTTCCGATCCACTAATCCTTCTCTACTGCATCCCTCACTTCCACACATTGACTAATTCACACGGAAATTCCGTCACTATGAAATACGAGTACTATGTGTTCTAAGACATTTCCTTCTAAAGCGAGTAACGTTTCTATGGAAACGAGAGGATTTTCTTTTGGGATACGACAATCACATTTCCGATCCACTAATCTTTCTTTACTGCATCCCTCACTCCCAACCATTGACGAATTCACACGGAAATTCCGTCGTTATGAAATACGAGTACTATGTGTTGTAAGACATTTCCTTCTAAATCGAGTAACGTTTCTATGGAAACGACAGGATTTTCTTTTGGGATACGACAATCTCATTTCCGATCCACTAATCCTTCTTTACTGCATCCCTCACTCCCACACATTGACGAATTCACACGGAAATTCCGTCGCTATGAAATAAGAGTACTATGTGTTCTAAGACATTTCCTTCAAAATCGAGTAACGTTTCTATGGAAACGACAGGACTTTCTTTTGGGATACAACAATTTTATTTCCGATCCACTAATCCTTCTTTACTGCATCCCTCACTCCCACTCATTGTTCAATTCACACGGAAATTGCGTCGCTATGAAATACTATGTGTTCTAAGACATTTCCTTCTAAGTCGAGTAACGTTTCTATGGAAACGACAGGATTTTCTTTTGGGATACGAAAATCTCATTTCCGATCCTCTAATCCTTCTTTACTGCATCCCTCACTCCCACACATTGACGAATTCACACGGAAATCGCGTCGCTATGACATACTATGTGTTCTAAGACATTTCCTTCTAAATCGTGTAACGTTTCTATTTAAACGACAGGATTTTCTTTTGGGATACGACAATCACATTTCCGATCCACTAATCCCTCTTTACTGCATCCCTCACTCCCATACATTGACGAATTCACACGGAAATTGCGTCGCTATGAAATACTATGTGTTCTATGACTTCTCCTTCTAAATCGAGTACCGTTTCTATGGAAACGACAGGATTTTCTTTTGGGATACGACAATCATATTTCCGATCCACTAATCCTTCTTTACTGCATCCCTCACTCCCACTCATTGACCTATTCACACGGAAATTGCGTCGCTATGAAATACTATGTGTTCTAAGACATTTCCTTCTAAATCGAGTAACGTTTCTATGGAAACGACAATATTTTCTTTTGGGATACGACAATCTCATTTCCGATCCTCTAATCCTTCTTTACTGCAACCCTCACTCCCAAACATTGACGAATTCACACGGAAATTGCGTCGCTATGAAATACGAGTACTATGTGTTCTAAGACATTTCCTTCTAAATCGAGTAACGTTTCTATGGAAACGACAGGATTTTCTTTTGGGATACGACAATCTCATTTCCGATCCACTAATCCTTCTGTACTGCATCCCTCACTCCCACACATTGATGAATTCACACGGAAATTGCGTCGCTATGAAATACGAGTACTATGTGGTCTAAGACATTTCCTTCTAAATCGAGTAACGTTTCTATGGAAACGACAGGATTTTCTTTTGGGATACGATAATCACATTTCCGATCCACTAATCGTTCTTTACTGCATCCCTCACTCCCAAACATTGACGAATTCACACGGAAATTCCGTCGCTATGAAATACGAGTACTATGTGTTCTAAGACATTTCCTTCTAAATCGAGTAACGTTTCTATGGAAACGACAGGATTTTCTTTTGGGATACGACAATCACATTTCCGATCCACTAATCGTTCTTTACTGCATCCCTCACTCCCAAACATTGACGAATTCACACGGAAGTTGCGTTGCTATGAAATACGAGTACTATGTGTTCTAAGACATTTCCTTCTAAATCGAGTAACGTTTCTATGGAAACGACAGGATTTTCTTTTAGGATACGACAATCACATTTCCGATCCACTAATCGTTCTTTACTGCGTCCCTCACTCCAAAACATTGACGAATTCACACGGAAATTGCGTTGCTATGAAATACGAGTACTATGTGTTCTAAGACATTTCCTTCTAAATCGAGTAACGTTTCTATGGAAACGACAGGATTTTCTTTTGGGATACGACAATCACATTTCCGATCCACTAATCGTTCTTTACTGCATCCCTCACTCCCAAACATTGACGAATTCACCGGAAATTGCGTCGCGATGAAATGCGAGTACTATGAGTTCTAAGACATTTCCTTCTAAATCGAGTAAAGTTTCTATGGAAACGACAAGATTTTCTTTTGGGATACGACAATCACATTTCCGATCCACTAATGGTTCTTTACTGCATCCCTCACTCCCAAACATTGACGAATTCACACGGAAGTTGCGTCGCTATGAAATGCGAGTACTATGTGTTCTAAGACATTTCCTTCTAAATCGAGTAACGTATCTATGGAAACGACAGGATTTTCTTTTGGGATACGACAATCACATTTCCGATCCACTAATCGTTCTTTACTGTATCCCTCACTCCCAAACATTGACGAATTCACACGGAAATTGCGTCGCTATGAAATACGAGTACTATGTGTTCTAAGACATTTCCTTCTAAATCGGGTAACGTTTCTATGGAAACGACAGGATTTTCTTTAGGGATACGACAATCTCATTTCCGATCCTCTTATCCTTCTTTTCTGCATCTCTCACTCCCACACATTGACGAATTCACACGGAAATTGCGTCGCTATGAAATACGAGTACTATGTGTTCTAAGACATTTCCTTCTAAATGGAGTAACCTTTCTATGGAAACGACAGGATTTTCGTTTGGGATACGACAATCTCATTTCCGATCCACTAATCCTTCTCTACTGCATCCCTCACTTCCACACATTGACTAATTCACACGGAAATTCCGTCACTATGAAATACGAGTACTATGTGTTCTAAGACATTTCCTTCTAAAGCGAGTAACGTTTCTATGGAAACGAGAGGATTTTCTTTTGGGATACGACAATCACATTTCCGATCCACTAATCTTTCTTTACTGCATCCCTCACTCCCAACCATTGACGAATTCACACGGAAATTCCGTCGTTATGAAATACGAGTACTATGTGTTGTAAGACATTTCCTTCTAAATCGAGTAACGTTTCTATGGAAACGACAGGATTTTCTTTTGGGATACGACAATCTCATTTCCGATCCACTAATCCTTCTTTACTGCATCCCTCACTCCCACACATTGACGAATTCACACGGAAATTCCGTCGCTATGAAATAAGAGTACTATGTGTTCTAAGACATTTCCTTCAAAATCGAGTAACGTTTCTATGGAAACGACAGGACTTTCTTTTGGGATACAACAATTTTATTTCCGATCCACTAATCCTTCTTTACTGCATCCCTCACTCCCACTCATTGTTCAATTCACACGGAAATTGCGTCGCTATGAAATACTATGTGTTCTAAGACATTTCCTTCTAAGTCGAGTAACGTTTCTATGGAAACGACAGGATTTTCTTTTGGGATACGAAAATCTCATTTCCGATCCTCTAATCCTTCTTTACTGCATCCCTCACTCCCACACATTGACGAATTCACACGGAAATCGCGTCGCTATGACATACTATGTGTTCTAAGACATTTCCTTCTAAATCGTGTAACGTTTCTATTTAAACGACAGGATTTTCTTTTGGGATACGACAATCACATTTCCGATCCACTAATCCCTCTTTACTGCATCCCTCACTCCCATACATTGACGAATTCACACGGAAATTGCGTCGCTATGAAATACTATGTGTTCTATGACTTCTCCTTCTAAATCGAGTACCGTTTCTATGGAAACGACAGGATTTTCTTTTGGGATACGACAATCATATTTCCGATCCACTAATCCTTCTTTACTGCATCCCTCACTCCCACTCATTGACCTATTCACACGGAAATTGCGTCGCTATGAAATACTATGTGTTCTAAGACATTTCCTTCTAAATCGAGTAACGTTTCTATGGAAACGACAATATTTTCTTTTGGGATACGACAATCTCATTTCCGATCCTCTAATCCTTCTTTACTGCAACCCTCACTCCCAAACATTGACGAATTCACACGGAAATTGCGTCGCTATGAAATACGAGTACTATGTGTTCTAAGACATTTCCTTCTAAATCGAGTAACGTTTCTATGGAAACGACAGGATTTTCTTTTGGGATACGACAATCTCATTTCCGATCCACTAATCCTTCTGTACTGCATCCCTCACTCCCACACATTGATGAATTCACACGGAAATTGCGTCGCTATGAAATACGAGTACTATGTGGTCTAAGACATTTCCTTCTAAATCGAGTAACGTTTCTATGGAAACGACAGGATTTTCTTTTGGGATACGATAATCACATTTCCGATCCACTAATCGTTCTTTACTGCATCCCTCACTCCCAAACATTGACGAATTCACACGGAAATTCCGTCGCTATGAAATACGAGTACTATGTGTTCTAAGACATTTCCTTCTAAATCGAGTAACGTTTCTATGGAAACGACAGGATTTTCTTTTGGGATACGACAATCACATTTCCGATCCACTAATCGTTCTTTACTGCATCCCTCACTCCCAAACATTGACGAATTCACACGGAAATTGCGTCGCTATGAAATGCGAGTACTATGTATTCTAAGACATTTCCTTCTAAATCGAGTAACGTTTCTATGGGAACGACAGGATTTTCTTTTGGGATACGACAATCACATTTCCGATCCACTAATCGTTCTTTACTGCATCCCTCACTCCCAAACATTGACGAATTCACACGGAAGTTGCGTTGCTATGAAATACGAGTACTATGTGTTCTAAGACATTTCCTTCTAAATCGAGTAACGTTTCTATGGAAACGACAGGATTTTCTTTTAGGATACGACAATCACATTTCCGATCCACTAATCGTTCTTTACTGCGTCCCTCACTCCAAAACCTTGACGAATTCACACGGAAATTGCGTTGCTATGAAATACGAGTACTATGTGTTCTAAGACATTTCCTTCTAAATCGAGTAACGTTTCTATGGAAACGACAGGATTTTCTTTTGGGATACGACAATCACATTTCCGATCCACTAATCGTTCTTTACTGCATCCCTCACTCCCAAACATTGACGAATTCACCGGAAATTGCGTCGCGATGAAATGCGAGTACTATGAGTTCTAAGACATTTCCTTCTAAATCGAGTAAAGTTTCTATGGAAACGACAAGATTTTCTTTTGGGATACGACAATCACATTTCCGATCCACTAATGGTTCTTTACTGCATCCCTCACTCCCAAACATTGACGAATTCACTCGGAAGTTGCGTCGCTATGAAATGCGAGTACTATGTGTTCTAAGACATTTCCTTCTAAATCGAGTAACGTATCTATGGAAACGACAGGATTTTCTTTTGGGATACGACAATCACATTTCCGATCCACTAATCGTTCTTTACTGTATCCCTCACTCCCAAACATTGACGAATTCACACGGAAATTGCGTCGCTATGAAATACGAGTACTATGTGTTCTAAGACATTTCCTTCTAAATCGGGTAACGTTTCTATGGAAACGACAGGATTTTCTTTAGGGATACGACAATCTCATTTCCGATCCTCTTATCCTTCTTTTCTGCATCTCTCACTCCCACACATTGACGAATTCACACGGAAATTGCGTCGCTATGAAATACGAGTACTATGCGTTCTAAGACATTTCCTTCTAAATGGAGTAACCTTTCTATGGAAACGACAGGATTTTCGTTTGGGATACGACAATCTCATTTCCGATCCACTAATCCTTCTCTACTGCATCCCTCACTTCCACACATTGACTAATTCACACGGAAATTCCGTCACTATGAAATACGAGTACTATGTGTTCTAAGACATTTCCTTCTAAAGCGAGTAACGTTTCTATGGAAACGAGAGGATTTTCTTTTGGGATACGACAATCACATTTCCGATCCACTAAACTTTCTTTACTGCATCCCTCACTCCCAACCATTGACGAATTCACACGGAAATTCCGTCGTTATGAAATACGAGTACTATGTGTTGTAAGACATTTCCTTCTAAATCGAGTAACGTTTCTATGGAAACGACAGGTTTTTCTTTTGGGATACGACAATCTCATTTCCGATCCACTAATCCTTCTTTACTGCATCCCTCACTCCCACACATTGACGAATTCACACGGAAATTCCGTCGCTATGAAATACGAGTACTATGTGTTCTAAGACATTTCCTTCAAAATCGAGTAACGTTTCTATGGAAACGACAGGACTTTCTTTTGGGATACAACAATTTTATTTCCGATCCACTAATCCTTCTTTACTGCATCCCTCACTCCCACTCATTGTTCAATTCACACGGAAATTGCGTCGCTATGAAATACTATGTGTTCTAAGACATTTCCTTCTAAATCGAGTAACGTTTCTATGGAAACGACAGGATTTTCTTTTGGGATACGAAAATCTCATTTCCGATCCTCTAATCCTTCTTTACTGCATCCCTCACTCCCACACATTGACGAATTCACACGGAAATCGCGTCGCTATGACATACTATGTGTTCTAAGACATTTCCTTCTAAATCGTGTAACGTTTCTATTTAAACGACAGGATTTTCTTTTGGGATACGACAATCACATTTCCGATCCACTAATCCCTCTTTACTGCATCCCTCACTCCCATACATTGACGAATTCACACGGAAATTGCGTCGCTATGAAATACTATGTGTTCTATGACTTCTCCTTCTAAATCGAGTACCGTTTCTATGGAAACGACAGGATTTTCTTTTGGGATACGACAATCATATTTCCGATCCACTAATCCTTCTTTACTGCATCCCTCACTCCCACTCATTGACCTATTCACACGGAAATTGCGTCGCTATGAAATACTATGTGTTCTAAGACATTTCCTTCTAAATCGAGTAACGTTTCTATGGAAACGACAGGATTTTCTTTTGGGATACGACAATCTCATTTCCGATCCTCTAATCCTTCTTTACTGCAACCCTCACTCCCAAACATTGACGAATTCACACGGAAATTGCGTCGCTATGAAATACGAGTACTATGTGTTCTAAGACATTTCCTTCTAAATCGAGTAACGTTTCTATGGAAACGACAGGATTTTCTTTTGAGATACGACAATCTCATTTCCGATCCACTAATCCTTCTGTACTGCATCCCTCACTCCCACACATTGATGAATTCACACGGAAATTGCGTCGCTATGAAATACGAGTACTATGTGGTCTAAGACATTTCCTTCTAAATCGAGTAACGTTTCTATGGAAACGACAGGATTTTCTTTTGGGATACGATAATCACATTTCCGATCCACTAATCGTTCTTTACTGCATCCCTCACTCCCAAACATTGACGAATTCACACGGAAATTCCGTCGCTATGAAATACGAGTACTACGTGTTCTAAGACATTTCCTTCTAAATCGAGTAACGTTTCTATAAAAACGACAGGATTTTCTTTTGGGATACGACAATCACATTTCCGATCCACTGATCGTTCTTTACTGCATCCCTCACTCCCAAACATTGATGAATTCACACGGAAATTCCGTCGCTATAAAATACGAGTACTATGTGTTCTAAGACATTTCCTTCTAAATCGAGTAACGTTTCTATGGAAACGACAGGATTTTCTTTTGGGATACGATAATCACATTTCCGATCCACTAATCGTCCTTTACTGCATCCCTCACTCCCAAACATTGACGAATTCACACGGAAATTGCGTCGCTATATAATACGAGTACTATGTGTTCTAAGACATTACCTTCTAAATCGAATAACGTTTCTATGGAAACGACAGGATTTTCTTTTGGGATACGACAATCACATTTCCGATCCACTAATCGTTCTTTACTGCATCCCTCACTATCAAACATTGCCGCATTCACACGGAAATTGCGTCGCTATGAAATACGAGTACTATGTGTTCTAAGACATTTCCTTCTAAATCGAGTAACGTTTCTATGGAAACGACAGGATTTTCTTTTGGGATACGACAATCACATTTCCGATCCACTAATCGTTCTTTACTGCATCCCACACTCCCAAACATTGACGAATTCACACGGAAATTGCGTCGCTATGAAATACAAGTACTATGTGTTCTAAGACATTTCCTTCTAAATGGAGTAACGTTTCTATGGAAACGACAGGATTTTCTTTTGGGATACGACAATCACATTTCCGATCCACTAGTCGTTCTTTACTGCATCCCTCACTCCCAAACATTGACGAATTCACACGAAAATTGCGTCGCTATGAAATACGAGTACTATGTGTTCTAAGACATTTCCTTCTAAATCGAGTAACGTTTCTATGGAAACGACAGGATTTTCTTTTGGGATACGACAATCACATTTCCGATCCACTAATCGTTCTTTACTGCATCCCTCACTCCCAAACATTGACGAATTCACACGGAAATTGCGTCGCTATGAAATACGAGTACTATGTGTTCTAAGACATTTCCTTCAAAATCGAGTAACGTTTCTATGGAAACGAAAGGATTTTCTTTTGGGATACGACAATCACATTTCCGATCCACTAATCGTTCTTTACTGCATCCCTCACTCCCAAACATTGACGAATTCACACGGAAATTGCGTCGCTATGAAATACGAGTACTATGTGTTCTAAGACATTTCCTTCTAAATCGAGTAACGTTTCTATGGAAACGACAGGATTTTCTTTTGGGATACGACAATCACATTTGCGATCCACTAATCGTTCTTTACTGCATCCCTCACTCCCAAACATTGACGAATTCACACGGAGATTGCGTCGCTATGAAATACGAGTACTATGTGTTCTAAGACATTTCCTTCTAAATCGAGTAACGTTTCTATGGAAACGACAGGATTTTCTTTTGGGATACGACAATCACATTTCCGATCCACTAATGGTTCTTTACTGCATCCCTCACTCCCAAACATTGACGAATTCACACGGAAGTTGCGTTGCTATGAAATACGAGTACTATGTGTTCTAAGACATCTCCTTCTAAATCGAGTAACGTTTCTATGGAGACGACAGGATTTTCTTTTGGGATACGACAATCACATTTCCGATCCACTAATCGTTCTTTACTGCATCCCTCACTCCCAAACATTGACGAATTCACACGGAAATTGCGTCGCTATGGAATACGAGTACTATGTGTTCTAAGACATTTCCTTCTAAATCGAGTAACGTTTCTATGGCAACGACAGGATTTTCTTTTGGGATACGACAATCACATTTCCGATCCACTAATCGTTCTTTACTGCATCCCTCACTCCCAAACATTGACGAATTCACCGGAAATTGCGTCGCGATGAAATGCGAGTACTATGAGTCTAAGACATTTCCTTCTAAGTCGAGTAAAGTTTCTATGGAAACGACAGGATTTTCTTTTGGGATACGACAATCACATTTCCGATCCACTAATGGTTCTTTACTGCATCCCTCACTCCCAAACATTGACGAATTCACACGGAGGTTGCGTCGCCATGAAATGCGAGTACTATGTGTTCTAAGACATTTCCTTCTAAATCGAGTAACGTTTCTATGGAAACGACAGGATTTTCTTTTGGGATACGACAATCACATTTCCGATCCACTGATCGTTCTTTACTGTATCCCTCACTCCCAAACATTGACGAATTCACACGGAAATTGCGTCGCTATGAAATACGAGTACTATGTGTTCTAAGACATTTCCTTCTAAATCGAGTAACGTTTCTATGGAAACGACAGGATTTTCTTTAGGGATACGACAATCTCATTTCCGATCCTCTAATCATTCTTTTCTGCATCCTTCACTCCCACACATTGACGAATTCACACGGAAATTGCGTCGCTATGAAATACGAGTACTATGTGTTCTAAGACATTTCCTTCTAAATGGAGTAACGTTTCTATGGAAACGACAGGATTTTCGTTTGGGATACGACAATCTCATTTCCGATCCACTAATCCGTCTCTACTGCATCCCTCACTCCCACACATTGACTAATTCACACGGAAATTCCGTCACTATGAAATACGAGTACTATGTGTTCTAAGACATTTCCTTCTAAATCGAGTAACGTTTCTATGGAAAGAAAGGATTTTCTTTTGGGATACGACAATCACATTTCCGATCCACTAAACGTTCTTTACTGCATCCCTCTCTCCCAAACATTGACGAATTCACACGGAAATTGCGTCGCTATGAAATACGAGTACTATGTGTTCTAAGACATTTCCTTCTAAATCGAGTAACGTTTCTATGGAAACGAAAGGATTTTCTTTTGGGATACGACAATCACATTTGCGATCCACTAATCGTTCTTTACTGCATCCCTCACTCCCAAACATTTACGAATTCACACGGAGATTCCGTCGCTATGAAATACGTGTACTATGTGTTCTAAGACATTTCCTTCTAAATCGAGTAACGTTTCTATGGAAACGACAGGATTTTCTTTTGGATACGACAATCAGATTTTCGATCCACTAATCGTTCTTCACTGCATCCCTCACTCCCAAACATTGACGAATTCACACGGAAGTTGCGTCGCTATGAAATGCGAGTACTATGTGTTCTAAGACATTTCCTTCTAAATCGAGTAACGTTTCTATGGAAACGACATGATTTTCTTTTGGGGTTACGACAATCACATTTCCGATCCACTAATCGTTCTTTACTGCATCCCTCACTCCCAAACATTGACGAATTCACACGGAAATTGCGTCGCTATGAAATGCGTGTACTATGTGTTCTAAGACATTTCCTTCTAAATCGAATAACGTTTCTATGGAAACGACAGGATTTTCTTTTGGGATACGACAATCACATTTCCGATCCACTAATCGTTCTTTACTGCATCCCTCACTCCCAAACATTGACGAATTCACCGGAAATTGCGTCGCGATGAAATGCGAGTACTATGAGTTCTAAGACATTTCCTTCTAAATCGAGCAAAGTTTCTATGGAAACGACAGGATTTTGTTTTGGGATACGACAATCACAGTTCCGTCCCACTAATGGTTCTTTACTGCATCCCTCACTCCCAAACATTGACGAATTCACACGGAAGTTGCGTCGCTATGAAATGCGAGTACTATTTGTTCTAAGACATTTCCTTCTAAATCGAGTAACGTTTCTATGGAAACGACAGGATTTTCTTTAGGGATACGACAATCTCATTTCCGATCCCCTAATCCTTCTTTTCTGCATCCCTCACTCCCACACATTGACGAATTCACACGGAAATTGCGTCGCTATGAAATACGAGTACTATGTGTTCTAAGACATTTCCTTCTAAATGGAGTAACGTTTCTATGGAAACGACAGGATTTTCGTTTGGGATACGACAATCTCATTTCCGATCCACTAATCCTTCTCTACTGCATCCCTCACTCCCACACATTGACTAATTCACACGGAAATTCCGTCACTATGAAATACGAGTACTATGTGTTCTAAGACATTTCCTTCTAAATCGAGTAACGTTTCTATGGAAAGAAAGGATTTTCTTTTGGGATACGACAATCACATTTCCGATCCACTAATCGTTCTTTACTGCATCCCTCACTCCCAAACATTGACGAATTCACACGGAAATTGCGTCGCTATGAAATACGAGTACTATGTGTTCTAAGACATTTCCTTCTAAATCGAGTAACGTTTCTATGGAAACGAAAGGATTTTCTTTTGGGATACGACAATCACATTTGCGATCCACTAATCGATCTTTACTGCATCCCTCACTCCCAAACATTGACGAATTCACACGGAGATTCCGTCGCTATGAAATACGAGTACTATGTGTTCTAAGACATTTCCTTCTAAATCGAGTAACGTTTCTATGGAAACGACAGGATTTTCTTTTGGGATACAACAATCAGATTTTCGATCCACTAATCGTTCTTTACTGCATCCCTGACTCCCAAACATTGACGAATTCACACGGAAGTTGCGTCGCTATGAAATGCGAGTACAATGTGTTCTAAGACATTTCCTTCTAAATCGAGTAACGTTTCTATGGAAACGACAGGATTTTCTTTTGGGGTTACGACAATCACATTTCCGATCCACTAATCGTTCTTTACTGCATCCCTCACTCCCAAACATTGACGAATTCACACGGAAATTGCGTCGCTATGAAATGCGAGTACTATGTGTTCTAAGACATTTCCTTCTAAATCGAGTAACGTTTCTATGGAAACGACAGGACTTTCTTTTGGGATACGACAATCACATTTCCGATCCACTAATCGTTCTTTACTGCATCCCTCACTCCCAAACATTGACGAATTCACACGGAAGTTGCGTTGCTATGAAATACGAGTACTATGTGTTCTAAGACATTTCCTTCTAAATCGAGTAACGTTTCTATGGAAACGACAGGATTTTCTTTTAGGATACGACAATCACATTTCCGATCCACTAATCGTTCTTTACTGCGTCCCTCACTCCAAAACATTGACGAATTCACACGGAAATTGCGTTGCTATGAAATACGAGTACTATGTGTTCTAAGACATTTCCTTCTAAATCGAGTAACGTTTCTATGGAAACGACAGGATTTTCTTTTGGGATACGACAATCACATTTCCGATCCACTAATCGTTCTTTACTGCATCCCTCACTCCCAAACATTGACGAATTCACCGGAAATTGCGTCGCGATGAAATGCGAGTACTATGAGTTCTAAGACATTTCCTTCTAAATCGAGTAAAGTTTTTATGGAAACGACAGGATTTTCTTTTGGGATACGACAATCACATTTCCGATCCACTAATGGTTCTTTACTGCATCCCTCACTCCCAAACATTGACGAATTCACACGGAAGTTGCGTCGCTATGAAATGCGAGTACTATGTGTTCTAAGACATTTCCTTCTAAATCGAGTAACGTTTCTATGGAAACGACAGGATTTTCTTTTGGGATACGACAATCACATTTCCGATCCACTAATCGTTCTTTACTGTATCCCTCACTCCCAAACATTGACGAATTCACACGGAAATTGCGTCGCTATGAAATACGAGTACTATGTGTTCTAAGACATTTCCTTCTAAATCGGGTAACGTTTCTATGGAAACGACAGGATTTTCTTTAGGGATACGACAATCTCATTTCCGATCCTCTTATCCTTCTTTTCTGCATCCCTCACTCCCACACATTGACGAATTCACACGGAAATTGCGTCGCTATGAAATACGAGTACAATGTGTTCTAAGACATTTCCTTCTAAATGGAGTAACCTTTCTATGGAAACGACAGGATTTTCGTTTGGGATACGACAATCTCATTTCCGATCCACTAATCCTTCTCTACTGCATCCCTCACTTCCACACATTGACTAATTCACACGGAAATTCCGTCACTATGAAATACGAGTACTATGTGTTCTAAGACATTTCCTTCTAAATCGAGTAACGTTTCTATGGAAACGACAGGATTTTCTTTTGGGATACGACAATCACATTTCCGATCCACTAATCCTTCTTTACTGCATCCCTCACTCCCACTCATTGCCCAATTCACACGGAAATTGCGTCGCTATGAAATACTATGTGTTCTAAGACATTTCCTTCTAAATCGAGTAACGTTTCTATGGAAACGACAGGATTTTCTTTTGGGATACGAAAATCTCATTTCCGATCCTCTAATCCTTCTTTACTGCATCCCTCACTCCCACACATTGACGAATTCACACGGAAATCGCGTCGCTATGACATACTATGTGTTCTAAGACATTTCCTTCTCAATCGAGTAACGTTTCTATTTAAACGACAGGATTTTCTTTTGGGATACGACAATCACATTTCCGATCCACTAATCCTTCTTTACTGCATCCCTCACTCCCATACATTGACGAATTCACACGGAAATTGCGTCGCTATGAAATACTATGGGTTCTATGACTTCTCCTTCTAAATCGAGTAACGTTTCTATGGAAACGACAGGATTTTCTTTTCGGATACGACAATTATATTTCCGATCCACTAATCCTTCTTTACTGCATCCCTCACTCCCACTCATTGACCTATTCACACGGAAATTGCGTCGCTATGAAATACTATGTGTTCTAAGACATTTCCTTCTAAATCGAGTAACGTTTCTATGGAAACGACAGGATTTTCTTTTGGGATACGACAATCTCATTTCCGATCCTCTAATCCTTCTTTACTGCAACCCTCACACCCAAACATTGACGAATTCACACGGAAATTACGTCGCTATGAAATACGAGTACTATGTGTTCTAAGACATTTGCTTCTAAATCGAGTAACGTTTCAATGGAAACGACAGGATTTTCTTTTGGGGTACGACAATCACATTTCCGATCCACTAATGGTTCTTTACTGCATCCCTCACTCCCAAACATTGGCGAATTCACACGGAAATTGCGTCGCTATGAAATACGAGTACTATGTGTTGTAAGACATTTCCTTCTAAATCGAGTAACGTTTCTATGGAAACGAAAGGATTTTCTTTTGGGATACGACAATCACATTTCCGATCCACTAATCGTTCTTTACTGCATCCCTCACTCCCAAACATTGACGAATTCACACGGAAATTGCGTCGCTATGAAATACGAGTACTATGTGTTCTATGACATTTCCTTCTAAATCGAGTAACGTTTCTATGGAAACGATAGGATTTTCTTTTGGGATACGACAATCACATTTTCGATCCACTAATCGTTCTTTACTGCATCCCTCACTCCCAAACATTGACGAATTCACACGGAAATTCCGTCGGTATGAAATACGAGTACTATGTGTTCTAAGACATTTCCTTCTAAATCGAGTAACGTTTCTATGGAAACGACAGGATTTTCTTTTGGGATACGACAATCACATTTCCGATCCACTAATCGTTCTTTACTGCATCCCTCACTCCCAAACATTGACGAATTCACACGGAAATTGCGTCGCTATGAAATACGAGTACTATGTGTTCTAAGACATTTCCTTCTAAATCGAATAACGTTTCTATGGAAACGACAGGATTTTCTTTTGGGATAAGACAATCACATTTCCGATCCACTAATCGTTCTTTACTGCATCCCTCACTATCAAACATTGACGAATTCACACGGATATTGCGTCGCTATGAAATACGGGTACTATGTTTCCTAAGACATTTCCTTCTAATTCGAGTAACGTTTCTATGGAAACGACAGGATTTTCTTTTGGGATACGACAATTACATTTCCGATCCACTAATCCTTCTTTACTGCATCCCTCACTCCCACACATTGACGAAATCACACGGAAATTGCGTCGCTATCAAATACTATGTGTTCTAAGACATTTCCTTCTAAATCGAGTAACGTTTCTATATAAACGACAGGATTTTCTTTTTGGATACGTCAATCACATTTCCGATCCACTAATCGTTCTTTACTGTATCCCTCACTCCCAACCATTGACGAATTCACACGGAAATTGCGTCGCTATGAAATACGAGTATTATGTGTTCTAAGACATTACCTTCTAAATCGAGTAACGTTTCTATGGAAACGACAGGATTTTCTTTAGGGATACGACAATCTCATTTCCGATCCCCTAATCCTTCTTTTCTGCATCCCTCACTCCCACACATTGACGAATTCACACGGAAATTGCGTCGCTATGAAATACGAGTACTATGTGTTCTAAGACATTTCCTTCTAAATGGAGTAACGTTTCTATGGAAACGACAGGATTTTCGTTTGGGATACGACAACCTTATTTCCGATCCACTAATCCTTCTCTACTGCATCCCTCACTCCCACACATTGACTAATTCACACGGAAATTCCGTCACTATGAAATACGAGTACTATGTGTTCTAAGACATTTCCTTCTAAATCGAGTAATGTTTCTATGGAAAGAAAGGATTTTCTTTTGGGATACGACAATCACATTTCCGATCCACTAATCGTTCTTTACTGCATCCCTCACTCCCAAACATTGACGAATTCACACGGAAATTGCGTCGCTATGAAATACGAGTACTATGTGATCTAAGACATTTCCTTCTAAATCGAGTAACGTTTCTATGGAAACGAAAGGATTTTCTTTTGGGATACGACAATCACATTTGCGATCCACTAATCGATCTTTACTGCATCCCTCACTCCCAAACATTGACGAATTCACACGGAGATTCAGTCGCTATGAAATACGAGTACTATGTGTTCTAAGACATTTCCTTCTAAATCGAGTAACGTTTCTATGGAAACGACAGGATTTTCTTTTGGGATACGACAATCAGATTTTCGATCCACTAATCGTTCTTTACTGCATCCCTGACTCCCAAACATTGACGAATTCACACGGAAGTTGCGTCGCTATGAAATGCGAGTACTATGTGTTCTAAGACATTTCCTTCTAAATCGAGTAACGTTTCTATGGAAACGACAGGATTTTCTTTTGGGGTTACGACAATCACATTTCCGATCCACTAATCGTTCTTTACTGCATCCCTCACTCCCAAACATTGACGAATTCACACGGAAGTAGCGTCGCTATGAAATGCGAGTACTATGTGTTCTAAGACATTTCCTTCTAAATCGAGTAACGTTTCTATGGAAACGACAGGATTTTCTTTTGGGATACGACTATCACATTTCCGATCCACTAATCGTTCTTTACTGCATCCCTCACTCCCAAACATTGACGAATTCACACGGAAGTTGCGTTGCTATGAAATACGAGTACTATGTGTTCTAAGACTTTAGCTTCTAAATCGAGTAACGTTTCTATGGAAACGACAGGATTTTCTTTTAGGATACGACAATCACATTTCCGATCCACTAATCGTTCTTTACTGCGTCCCTCACTCCAAAACATTGAAACATTGACGAATTCACACGGAAATTGCGTTGCTATGAAATACGAGTACTATGTGTTCTAAGACATTTCCTTCTAAATCGAGTAACGTTTCTATGGAAACGACAAGATTTTCTTTTGGGAAACGACAATCACATTTCCGATCCACTAATCGTTCTTTACTGCATCCCTCACTCCCAAACATTGACGAATTCACCGGAAATTGCGTCGCGATGAAATGCGAGTACTCTGAGTTCTAAGACATTTCCTTCTAAATCGAGTAAAGTTTCTATGGGAACGACAGGATTTTCTTTTGGGATACGACAATCACATTTCCGATCCACTAATGGTTCTTTACTGCATCCCTCACTCCCAAACATTGACGAATTCACACGGAAGTTGCGTCGCTATGAAATGCGAGTACTATATGTTCTAAGACATTTCCTTCTAAATCGAGTAACGTTTCTATGGAAACGACAGGATTTTCGTTTGGGATACGACAATCACATTTCCGATCCACTAATCGTTCTTTACTGTATCCCTCACTCCCAAACATTGACGAATTCACACGGAAATTGCGTCGCTATGAAATACGAGTACTATGTGTTCTAAGACATTTCCTTCTAAATGGAGTAACCTTTCTATGGTAACGACAGGATTTTCGTTTGGGATACGACAATCTCATTTCCGATCCACTAATCCTTCTCTACTGCATCCCTCACTTCCACACATTGACTAATTCACACGGAAATTCCGTCACTATGAAATACGAGTACTATGTGTTCTAAGACATTTCCTTCTAAATCGAGTAACGTTTCTATGGAAACGACAGGATTTTCTTTTGGGATACGACAATCACATTTCCGATCCACTAATCCTTCTTTACTGCATCCCTCACTCCCACTCATTGCCCAATTCACACGGAAATTGCGTCGCTATGAAATACTATGTGTTCTAAGACATTTCCTTCTAAATCGAGTAACGTTTCTATGGAAACGACAGGATTTTCTTTTGGGATACGAAAATCTCATTTCCGATCCTCTAATCCTTCTTTACTGCATCCCTCACTCCCACACATTGACGAATTCACACGGAAATCGCGTCGCTATGACATACTATGTGTTCTAAGACATTTCCTTCTAAATCGAGTAACGTTTCTATTTAAACGACAGGATTTTCTTTTGGGATACGACAATCACATTTCCGATCAACTATTCCTTCTTAACTGCATCCCTCACTCCCAAACATTGACGAATTCACACGGAAGTTGCGTTGCTATGAAATACGAGTACTATGTGTTGTAAGACATTTCCCTCTAAATCGAGTAACGTTTCTATGGAAACGAAAGGATTTTCTTTTGGGATACGACAATCACATTTCCGATCCACTAATCGTTCTTTACTGCATCCCTCACTCCCAAACATTGACGAATTCACACGGAAATTGCGTCGCTATGAAATACGAGTACTATGTGTTCTATGACATTTCCTTCTAAATCGAGTAACGTTTCTATGGAAACGACAGGATTTTCTTTTGGGATACGACAATCACATTTTCGATCCACTAATCGTTCTTTACTGCATCCCTCACTCCCAAACATTGACGAATTCACACGGAAATTCCGTCGGTATGAAATACGAGTACTATGTGTTCTAAGACATTTCCTTCTAAATCGAGTAACGTTTCTATGGAAACGACAGGATTTTCTTTTGGGATACGACAATCACATTTCCGATCCACTATTCGGTCTTTACTGCATCCCTCACTCCCAAACATTGACGAATTCACACGGAAATTGCGTCGCCATGAATTACGAGTACTATGTGTTCTAAGACATTTCCTTCTAAATCGAATAACGTTTCTATGGAAACGACAGGTTTTTCTTTTGGGATACGACAATCACATTTCCGATCCACTAATCGTTCTTTACTGCATCCCTCACTATCAAACATTGACGAATTCACACGGATATTGCGTCGCTATGAAATACGAGTACTATGTTTCCTAAGACATTTCCTTCTAATTCGAGTAACGTTTCTATGGAAACGACAGGATTTTCTTTTGGGATACGACAATTACATTTCCGATCCACTAATCCTTCTTTACTGCATCCCTCACTCCCACACATTGACGAAATCACACGGAAATTGCGTCGCTATGAAATACTATGTGTTCTAAGACATTTCCTTCTAACTCGAGTAACGTTTCTATATAAACGACAGGATTTTCTTTTTGGATACGTCAATCACATTTCCGATCCACTAATCCTTCTTTACTGCATCCCTCACTCCCATACATTGACGAATTCACACGGAAATTGCGTCGCTATGAAATACTATGGGTTCTATGACTTCTCCTTCTAAATCGAGTACCGTTTCTATGGAAACGACAGGATTTTCTTTTGGAATACGACAATCATATTTCCGATCCACTAATCCTTCTTTACTGCATCC
Source organism: Schistocerca piceifrons (assembly GCF_021461385.2). Classification (NCBI taxonomy): domain Eukaryota; kingdom Metazoa; phylum Arthropoda; class Insecta; order Orthoptera; family Acrididae; genus Schistocerca; species Schistocerca piceifrons. The sequence goes on along the minus strand of NC_060144.1, from coordinate 602,922,060 downwards.
CTCACTCCCACTCATTGACCTATTCACACGGAAATTGCGTCGCTATGAAATACTATGTGTTCAAAGACATTTCCTTCTAAATCGAGTAACGTTTCTATGGAAACGACACGATTTTCTTTTGGGATACGACAATCTCATTTCCGATCCTCTAATCCATCTTTACTGCATCCCTCACTCCCAAACATTGACGAATTCACACGGAAGTTGCGTCGCTATGAAATGCGAGTACTATGTGTTCTAAGACATTTCCTTCTAAATCGAGTAACGTTTCTATGGAAACGACAGGATTTTCTTTTGGGGTACGACAATCACATTTCCGATCCACTAATGGTTCTTTACTGCATCCCTCACTCCCAAACATTGACGAATTCACACGGAAGTTGCGTCGCTATGAAATACGAGTACTATGTGTTCTAAGACATTTCCTTCTAAATCGAGTAACGTTTCTATGGAAACGACAGGATTTTCTTTTGGGATACGACAATCACATTTCCGATCCACTAATCGTTCTTTACTGCATCCCCCACTCCAAAACATTGACGAATTCACACGGAAGTTGCGTCGCTATGAAATGCGAGTACTATGTGTTCTAAGACATTTCCTTCTAAATCGAGTAACGTTTCTATGGAAACGACAGGATTTTCTTTTGGGATACGACAATCTCATTTCCGATCCACTAATCGTTCTTTACTGCATCCCACACTCCCAAACATTGACGAATTCACACGGAAATTGCGTCGCTATGAAATACAAGTACTATGTGTTCTAAGACATTTCCTTCTAAATCGAGTAACGTTTCTATGGAAACGACAGGATTTTCTTTTGGGATACGACAATCACATTTCCGATCCACTAATCGTTCTTTACTGCATCCCTCACTCCCAAACATTGACGAATTCACACGAAAATTGCGTCGCTATGAAATACGAGTACTATGTGTTCTAAGACATTTCCTTCTAAATCGAGTAACGTTTCTATGGAAACGACAGGATTTTCTTTTGGGATACGACAATCACATTTCCGATCCACTAACCGTTCTTTACTGCATCCCTCACTCCCAAACATTGACGAATTCACACGGAAATTCCGTCGGTATGAAATACGAGTACTATGTGTTCTAAGACATTTCCTTCTAAATCGAGTAACGTTTCTATGGAAACGACAGGATTTTCTTTTGGGATACGACAATCACATTTCCGATCCACTAATCGTTCTTTACTGCATCCCTCACTCCCAAACATTGACGAATTCACACGGAAATTGCGTCGCTATGAAATACGAGTACTATGTGTTCTAAGACATTTCCTTCTAAATCGAATAACGTTTCTATGGAAACGACAGGATTTTCTTTTGGGATACGACAATCACATTTCCGATCCACAAATCGTTCTTTACTGCATCCCTCACTATCAAACATTGACGAATTCACACGGATATTGCGTCGCTATGAAATACGAGTACTATGTGTTCTAAGACATTTCCTTCTAAATCGAGTAACGTTTCTATGGAAACGACAGGATTTTCTTTTGGGATACGACAATTACATTTCCGATCCACTAATCCTTCTTTACTGCATCCCTCACTCCCACACATTGACGAATTCACACGGAAATTGCGTCGCTATGAAATACTATGTGTTCTAAGACATTTCCTTCTAAATCGAGTAACGTTTCTATGGAAACGACAGGATTTTCTTTTGGGATACGACAATCACATTTCCGATCCACTAATCCTTCTTTACTGCATCCCTCACTCCCATACATTGACGAATTCACACGGAAATTGCGTCGCTATGAAATACTATGGGTTCTATGACTTCTCCTTCTAAATCGAGTACCGTTTCTATGGAAACGACAGGATTTTCTTTTGGGATACGACAATCATATTTCCGATCCACTAGTCCTTCTTTACTGCATCCCTCACTCCCACTCATTGACCTATTCACACGGAAATTGCGTCGCTATGAAATACTATGTGTTCAAAGACATTTCCTTCTAAATCGAGTAACGTTTCTATGGAAACGACAGGATTTTCTTTTGGGATACGACAATCTCATTTCCGATCCTCTAATCCATCTTTACTGCATCCCTCACTCCCAAACATTGACGAATTCACACGGAAATTGCGTCGCTATGAAATACGAGTACTATGTGTTCTAAGACATTTCCTTCTAAATCGAGTAACGTTTCTATGGAAACGACAGGATTTTCTTTTGGGATACGACAATCACATTTCCGATCCACTAATCGTTCTTTACTGCATCCCTCACTCCCAAACATTGACGAATTCACACGGAAGTTGCGTCGCTATGAAATGCGAGTACTATGTGTTCTAAGACATTTCCTTCTAAATCGAGTAACGTTTCTATGGAAACGACAGGATTTTCTTTTGGGGTACGACAATCACATTTCCGATCCACTAATGGTTCTTTACTGCATCCCTCACTCCGAAACATTGACGAATTCACACGGAAGTTGCGTCGCTATGAAATACGAGTACTATGTGTTCTAAGACATTTCCTTCTAAATCGAGTAACGTTTCTATGGAAACGACAGGATTTTCTTTTGGGATACGACAACCACATTTCCGATCCACTAATCGTTCTTTACTGCATCCCTCACTCCAAAACATTGACGAATGCACACGGAAGTTGCGTCGCTATGAAATGCGAGTACTATGTGTTCTAAGACATTTCCATCTAAATCGAGTAACGTTTCTATGGAAACGACAGGATTTTCTTTTGGGATACGACAATCTCATTTCCGATCCACTAATCGTTCTTTACTGCATCCCACACTCCCAAACATTGACGAATTCACACGGAAATTGCGTCGCTATGAAATACAAGTACTATGTGTTCTAAGACATATCCTTCTAAATCAAGTAACGTTTCTATGGAAACGACAGGATTTTCTTTTGGGATACGACAATCACATTTCCGATCCACTAATCGTTCTTTACTGCATCCCTCACTCCCAAACATTGACGAATTCACACGAAAATTGCGTCGCTATGAAATACGAGTACTATGTGTTCTAAGACATTTCCTTCTAAATCGAGTAACGTTTCTATGGAAACGACAGGATTTTCTTTTGGGATACGACAATCACATTTCCGATCCACTAACCGTTCTTTACTGCATCCCTCACTCCCAAACATTGGCGAATTCACACGGAAATTGCGTCGCTATGAAATACGAGTACTATGTGTTCTAAGACATTTCCTTCTAAATCGAGTAACGTTTCTATGGAAACGAAAGGATTTTCTTTTGGGATACGACAATCACATTTCCGATCCACTAATCGTTCTTTACTGCATCCCTCACTCCCAAACATTGACGAATTCACACGGAAATTGCGTCGCTATGAAATACGAGTACTATGAGTTCTATGACATTTCCTTCTAAATCGAGTAACGTTTCTATGGAAACGACAGGATTTTCTTTTGGGATACGACAATCACATTTTCGATCCACTAATCGTTCTTTACTGCATCCCTCACTCCCAAACATTGACGAATTCACACGGAAATTCCGTCGGTATGAAATACGAGTACTATGTGTTCTAAGACATTTCCTTCCAAATCGAGTAACGTTTCTATGGAAACGACAGGATTTTCTTTTGGGATACGACAATCACATTTCCGATCCACTAATCGTTCTTTACTGCATCCCTCACTCCCAAACATTGACGAATTCACACGGAAATTGCGTCGCTATGAAATACGAGTACTATGTGTTCTAAGACATTTCCTTCTAAATCGAATAACGTTTCTATGGAAACGACAGGATTTTCTTTTGGGATACGACAATCACATTTCCGATCCACTAATCGTTCTTTACTGCATCCCTCACTCCCAAACATTGACGAATTCACACGGAAATTGCGTCGCTATGAAATACTATGTGTTCTGTGACTTCTCCTTCTAAATCGAGTACCGTTTCTATGGAAACGACAGGATTTTCTTTTGGGATACGACAATCATATTTCCGATCCACTAATCCTTCTTTACTGCATCCCACACTCCCACTCATTGACCTATTTACACGGAAATTGCGTCGCTATGAAATACTATGTGTTCAAAGACATTTCCTTCTAAATCGAGTAACGTTTCTATGGAAACGACAGGATTTTCTTTTGGGATACGACAATCACATTTCCGATCCACTAATCGTTCTTTACTGCATCCCTCACTCCCAAACATTGACGAATTCACACGGAAGTTGCGTCGCTATGAAATGCGAGTACCATGTGTTGTAAGACATTTCCTTCTAAATCGAGTAACGTTTCTATGGAAACGACAGGATTTTCTTATGGGGTACGACAATCACATTTCCGATCCACTAATGGTTCTTTACTGCATCCCTCACTCCCAAACATTGACGAATTCACACGGAAGTTGCGTCGCTATGAAATGCGAGTACTATGTGTTCTAAGACATTTCCTTCTAAATCGAGTAACGTTTATATGGAAATGACAGCATTTTCTTTTGGGATATGACAATCTCATTTCCGATCCACTAATCGTTCTTTACTGCATCCCACACTCCCAAACATTGACGAATTCACACGGAAATTGCGTCGCTATGAAATACAAGTACTATGTGTTCTAAGACATTTCCTTCTAAATCGAGTAACGTTTCTATGGAAACGACAGGATTTTCTTTTGGGATACGACAATCACATTTCCGATCCACTAACCGTTCTTTACTGCATCCCTCACTCCCAAACATTGGCGAATTCACACGGAAATTGCGTCGCTATGAAATACGAGTACTATGTGTTGTAAGACATTTCCTTCTAAATCGAGTAACGTTTCTATGGAAACGAAAGGATTTTCTTTTGGGATACGGCAATCACATTTCCGATCCACTAATCGTTCTTTACTGCATCCCTCACTCCCAAACATTGACGAATTCACACGGAAATTGCGTCGCTATGAAATACGAGTACTATGTGTTCTATGACATTTCCTTCTAAATCGAGTAACGTTTCTATGGAAACGACAGGATTTTCTTTTGGGATACGACAATCACATTTCCGATCCACTAACCGTTCTTTACTGCATCCCTCACTCCCAAACATTGACGAATTCACACGGAAATTGCGTCGCTATGAAATACGAGTACTATGTGTTCTAAGACATTTCCTTCTAAATCGAGTAACGTTTCTATGGAAACGACAGGATTTTCTTTTGGGATACGACAATTACATTTCCGATCCACAAATCCTTCTTTACTGCATCCCTCACTCCCACACATTGACGAATTCACACGGAAATTGCGTCGCTATGAAATACTATGTGTTCTAAGACATTTCCTTCTAAATCGAGTAACGTTTCTATGGAAACGAAAGGATTTTCTTTTGGGATACGGCAATCACATTTCCGATCCACTAATCGTTCTTTACTGCATCCCTCACTCCCAAACATTGACGAATTCACACGGAAGTTGCGTCGCTATGAAATGCGAGTACTATGGGTTCTAAGACATTTCCTTCTAAATCGAGTAACGTTTCTATGGAAACGACAGGATTTTCTTTTGGGATACGACAATCACATTTCCGATCCACTAATGGTTCTTTACTGCATCCCTCACTCCCAAACATTGAAGAATTCACACGGAAGTTGCGTCGCTATGAAATGCGAGTACTATGTGTTCTAAGACATTTCCTTCTAAATCGAGTAACGTTTCTATGGAAACGACAGCATTTTCTTTTGGGATATGACAATCTCATTTGCGATCCACTAATCGCTCTTTACTGCATCCCAAACTCCCAAACATTGACGAATTCACACGGAAATTGCGTCGCTATGAAATACAAGTACTATGTGTTCTAAGACATTTCCTTGTAAATCGAGTAACGTTTCTATGGAAACGACAGGATTTTCTTTTGGGATACGACAATCACATTTCCGATCCACTAATCGTTCTTTACTGCATCCCTCACTCCCAAACATTGACGAATTCACACGAAAATTGCGTCGCTATGAAATACTAGTACTATGTGTTCTAAGACATTTGTTTCTAAATCGAGTAACGTTTCTATGGAAACGACAGGATTTTCTTTTGGGATACGACAATCACATTTCCGATCCACTAATCGTTCTTTACTGCATCCCTCACTCCCAAACATTGGCGAATTCACACGGAAATTGCGTCGCTATGAAATACGAGTACTAGGTGTTGTAAGACATTTCCTTCTAAATCGAGTAACGTTTCTATGGAAACGAAATGATTTCCTTTTGGGATACGACAATCACATTTCCGATCCACTAATCGTTCTTTACTGCATCCCTCACTCCCAAACATTGACGAATTCACACGGAAATTGCGTCGCTATGAAATACGAGTACTATGTGTTCTATGACATTTCCTTCTAAATCGAGTAACGTTTCTATGGAAACGACAGGATTTTCTTTTGGGATACGACAATCATACTTTCGATCCACTAATCGTTCTTTACCGCATCCCTCACTCCCAAACATTGACGAATTCACTCGGAAATTCCGTCGGTATGAAATACGAGTACTATGTGTTCTAAGTCATTTCCTTCTAAATCGAGTAACGTTTCTATGGAAACGACAGGATTTTCTTTTGGGATACGACAATCACATTTCCGATCCACTAATCGTTCTTTACTGCATCCCTCACACCCAAACATTGACGAATTCACACGGAAATTGCGTCGCTATGAAATATGAGTACTATGTGTTCTAAGACATTTCCTTCTAAATCGAATAACGTTTCTATGGAAACGACAGGATTTTCTTTTGGGATACGACAATCACATTTCCGATCCACTAATCGTTCTTTAGTGCATCCCTCACTATCAAACATTGATGAATTCACACGGATATTGCGTCGCTATGAAATACGAGTACTATGTGTTCTAAGACATTTCCTTCTAAATCGAGTAACGTTTCTATGGAAACGACAGGATTTTCTTTTGGGATACGACAATTACATTTCCGATCCACTAATCGTTCTTTACTGCATCCCTCACTCCCAAACATTGACGAATTCACACGGAAGTTGCGTCGCTATGAAATGCGAGTACTATGTGTTCTAAGACATTTCCTTCTAAATCGAATAACGTTTCTATGGAAACGACAGGATTTTCTTTTGGGATACGACAATCACATTTCCGATCCACTAATGGTTCTTTACTGCATCCCTCACTCCCAAACATTGACGAATTCACACGGAAGTTGCGTCGCTATGAAATGCGAGTACTACGTGTTGTAAGACATTTCCTTCTAAATCGAGTAACGTTTCTATGGAAACGACAGGATTTTCTTGTGGGATACGACAATCTCATTTCCGATTCGCTAATCGTTCTTTACTGCATCCCACACTCCCAAACATTGACGAATTCACACGGAAATTGCGTCGCTATGAAATACGAGTACTATGTGTTCTAAGACATTTCCTTCTAAATCGAGTAATGTTTCTATGGAAACGACAGGATTTTCTTTTCGGATACGACAATCACATTTCCGATCCACTAATGGTTCTTTACTGCATCCCTCACTCCCAAACATTGACGAATTCACACGGAAGTTGCGTCGCTATGAAATGCGAGTACTATGTGTTCTAAGACATTTCCTTCTAAATCGAGTAACGTTTCTATGGAAACGACAGGATTTTCTTTTGGGGTTACGACAATCACATTTCCGATCCACTAATCGTTCTTTACTGCGTCCCTCACTCCCAAACATTGACGAATTCACACGCAAGTTGCGTTGCTAAGAAATACGAGTACTATGTGTTCTAAGACATTTCCTTCAAAATCGAGTAACGTTTCTATGGAAACGACAGGATTTTCTTTTGGGATACGACAATCACATTTCCGATCCACTAATCGTTCTTTACTGCATCCCTCACTCCCAAACATTGACGAATTCACACGGAAATTGCGTTGCTATGAAATACGAGTACTATGTGTTCTAAGACATTTCCTTCTAAATCGAGAAACGTTTCTATGGAAACGACAGGATTTTCTTTTGGGATACGATAATCACATTTCCGATCCACTAATCGTTCTTTACTGCATCCCTCACTCCCAAACATTGACGAATTCACACGGAAATTGCGTCGCTATGAAATACGAGTACTATGTGTTCTAAGACATTTCCTTCTAAATCGTGTAACGTTTCTATGGAAACGACAGGATTTTCTTTTGGGATACGACAATCACATTTCCGATCCACTAATCGTTCTTTACTGCATCCCTCACTCCCAAACATTGACGAATTCACACGGAAATTGCGTCGCTATGAAATACGAGTACTATGTGTTCTAAGACATTTCCTTCTAAATCGAGTAACGTTTCTATGGAAACGAAAGGATTTTCTTTTGTGATACGACAATCACATTTCCGATCCACTAATCGTTCTTTACTGCATCCCTCACTCCCAAACATTGACGAATTCACACGGAATTGCGTCGCTATGAAATACGAGTACTATGTGTTCTAAGACATTTCCTTCTAAACCGAGTAACGTTTCTATGGAAACGACAGGATTTTCTTTTGGGATACGACAATCACATTTGCGATCCACTAATCGTTCTTTACTGCATCCCTCACTCCCAAACATTGACGAATTCACACGGAGATTCCGTCGCTATGAAATACGAGTACTATGTGTTCTAAGACATTTCCTTCTAAATCGAGTAACGTTTCTATGGAAAAGACAGGATTTTCTTTTGGGATACGACAATCAGATTTCCGATCCACTAATGGTTCTTTACTGCATCCCTCACTCCCAAACATTGACGAATTCACACGGAAGTTGCGTCGCTATGAAATGCGAGTACAATGTGTTCTAAGACATTTCCTTCTAAATCGAGTAACGTTTCTATGGAAACGACAGGATTTTCTTTTGGGGTTACGACAATCACATTTCCGATCCACTAATCGTTCTTTACTGCATCCCACACACCCAAACATTGACGAATTCACACGGAAATTGCGTCGCTATGAAATGCGAGTACTATGTGTTCTAAGACATTTCCTTCTGAATCGAGTAACGTTTCTATGGAAACGACAGGATTTTCTTTTAGGATACGACAGTCACATTTCCGATCCACTAATCGTTCTTTACTGCGTCCCTCACTCCCAAACATTGACGAATTCACACGCAAGTTGCGTTGCTAAGAAATACGAGTACTATGTGTTCTAAGACATTTCCTTCAAAATCGAGTAACGTTTCTATGGAAACGACAGGATTTTCTTTTGGGATACGACAATCACATTTCCGATCCACTAATCGTTCTTTACTGCATCCCTCACTCCCAAACATTGACGAATTCACACGGAAATTGCGTTGCTATGAAATACGAGTACTATGTGTTCTAAGACATTTCCTTCTAAATCGAGAAACGTTTCTATGGAAACGACAGGATTTTCTTTTGGGATACGACAATCACATTTCCGATCCACTAATCGTTCTTTACTGCATCCCTCACTCCCAAACATTGACGAATTCACACGGAAATTGCGTCGCTATGTAATGCGACTACTATGAGTTCTAAGACATTTCCTTCTAAATCGAGTAAAGTTTCTATGGAAACGACAGGATTTTCTTTTGGGATACGACAATCACATTTCCGATCCACTAATGGTTCTTTACTGCATCCCTTACTCCCAAACATTGACGAATTCACACGGAAGTTGCGTCGCTATGAAATGCGAGTACTATGTGTTCTAAGACATTTCCTTCTAAATCGAGTAACGTTTCTATGGAAACGACAGGATTTTCTTTAGGGATACGACAATCAGATTTCCGATCCACTAATCGTTCTTTACTGTATCCCTCACTCCCAAACATTGACGAATTCACACGGAAATTGCGTCGCTATGAAATACGAGTACTATGTGTTCTAAGACATTTCCTTCTAAATCGAGTAACGTTTCTATGGAAACGACAGGATTTTCTTTAGGGATACGACAATCTCATTTCCGATCCTCTAATCCTTCTTTACTGCATCCCTCACTCCCACATATTGACGAATTCACACGGAAATTGCGTCGCTATGAAATACGAGTACTATGTGTTCTAAGACATTTCCTTCTAAATGGAGTAACGTTTCTATGGAAACGACAGGATTTTCGATTGGGATACGACAATCTCATTTCCGATCCACTAATCCTTCTCTACTGCATCCCTCACTCCCACACATTGACTAATTCACACGGAAATTCCGTCGCTATGAAATACGAGTACTATGTGTTCTAAGACATTTCCTTCTAAATCGAGTAACGTTTCTATGGAAACGACAGGATTTTCTTTTGGGATACGACAATCACATTTCCGATCCACTAATCTTTCTTTACTGCATCCCTCACTCCCAACCATTGACGAACTCACACGGAAATTCCGTCGCTATGAAATACGAGTACTATGTGTTCTAAGACATTTCCTTCTAAATCGAGTAACGTTTCTATGGAAACGACAGGATTCTCTTTTGGGATACGACAATCTCATTTCCGATCCACTAATCCTTCTTTACTGCATCCCTCACTCCCACACATTGACGAATTCACACGGAAATTCCGTCGCTATGAAATACGAGTACTATGTGTTCTAAGACATTTCCTTCAAAATCGAGTAACGTTTCTATGGAAACGACAGGACTTTCTTTTGGGATACAACATTCTCATTTCCGATTCACTAATCCTTCTTTACTGCATCCCTCACTCCCACTCATTGACGAATTCACACGGAAATTGCGTCGCTATGAATTACTATGGGTTCTATGACTTCTCCTTCTAAATCGAGTACCGTTTCTATGGAAACGACAGGATTTTCTTTTGGGATACGACAATCTTATTTCCGATCCACTAATCCTTCTTTACTGCATCCCTCACTCCCACTCATTGACCAATTCTCACGGAAATTGCGTCGCTATGAAATACTATGTGTTCTAAGACATTTCCTTCTAAATCGAGTAACGTTTCTATGGAAACGACAGGATTTCTTTTGGGATACGACAATCTCATTTCCGATCCTCTAATCCTTCTTTACTGCATCCCTCACTCCCTCACATTGACGAATTCACACGGAAATTGCGTCGCTACGAAATACTATGTGTTCTGAGACATTTCCTTCAAAATCGAGTAACGTTTCTATGGAAACGACAGGATTTTCTTTTGGGATACGACAATCACATTTCCGATCCACTAATCACTCTTTACTGCATCCCTCACTCCCATACATTGACGAATTCACACGGAAATTGCGTCGCTATGAAATACTATGGGTTCTATGACTTCTCCTTCTAAATCGAGTACCGTTTCTATGGAAACGACAGGATTTTCTTTTGGGATACGACAATCATATTTCCGATCCACTAATCCTTCTTTACTGCATCCCTCACTCCCACTCATTGACCTATTCACACGGAAATTGCGTCGCTATGAAATACTATGTGTTCTAAGTCATTTCCTTCTAAATCGAGTAACGTTTCTATGGAAACAACAGGATTTTCTATTGTGATACGACAATTTAATTTCCGATCCTCTAATCCTTCTTTACTGCATCCCTCACTCCCAAACATTGACGAATTCACACGGAAATTGCGTCGCTATGAAATACGAGTACTATGTGTTCTATGACATTTCCTCCTAAATCGAGTAACGTTTCTATGGAAACGACAGGATTTTCTTTTGGGATACGACAATCACATTTTCGATCCACTAATCGCTCTTTACTGCATCCCTCACTCCCAAACAATGACGAATTCACACGGAAATTCCGTAGGTATGAAATACGAGTACTATGTGTTCTAAGACATTTCCTTCTAAATCGAGTAACGTTTCTATGGAAACGACAGGATTTTTTTTTGGGATACGACAATCACATTTCCGATCCACTAACCGTTCTTTACTGCATCCCTCACTCCCAAACATTGACGAATTCACACGGAAATTGCGTCGCTATGAAATACGAGTACTATGTGTTCTAAGACATTTCCTTCTAAATCGAGTAACGTTTCTATGGAAACGACAGGATTTTCTTTTGGGATACGACAATTACATTTCCGATCCACAAATCCTTCTTTACTGCATCCCTCACTCCCACACATTGACGAATTCACACGGAAATTGCGTCCCTATGAAATACTATGTGTTCTAAGACATTTCCTTCTAAATCGAGTAACGTTTCTATGGAAACGAAAGGATTTTCTTTTGGGATACGGCAATCACATTTCCGATCCACTAATCGTTCTTTACTGCATCCCTCACTCCCAAACATTGACGAATTCACACGGAAGTTGCGTCGCTATGAAATGCGAGTACTATGGGTTCTAAGACATTTCCTTCTAAATCGAGTAACGTTTCTATGGAAACGACAGGATTTTCTTTTGGGATACGACAATCACATTTCCGATCCACTAATGGTTCTTTACTGCATCCCTCACTCCCAAACATTGAAGAATTCACACGGAAGTTGCGTCGCTATGAAATGCGAGTACTATGTGTTCTAAGACATTTCCTTCTAAATCGAGTAACGTTTCTATGGAAACGACAGCATTTTCTTTTGGGATATGACAATCTCATTTGCGATCCACTAATCGCTCTTTACTGCATCCCACACTCCCAAACATTGACGAATTCACACGGAAATTGCGTCGCTATGAAATACAAGTACTATGTGTTCTAAGACATTTCCTTGTAAATCGAGTAACGTTTCTATGGAAACGACAGGATTTTCTTTTGGGATACGACAATCACATTTCCGATCCACTAATCGTTCTTTACTGCATCCCTCACTCCCAAACATTGACGAATTCATACGAAAATTGCGTCGCTATGAAATACGAGTACTATGTGTTCTAAGACATTTCTTTCTAAATCGAGTAACGTTTCTATGGAAACGACAGGATTTTCTTTTTGGATACGACAATCACATTTCCGATCCACTAATCGTTCTTTACTGCATCCCTCACTCCCAAACATTGGCGAATTCACACGGAAATTGCGTCGCTATGAAATACGAGTACTATGTGTTGTAAGACATTTCCTTCTAAATCGAGTAACGTTTCTATGGAAACGAAATGATTTTCTTTTGGGATACGACAATCACATTTCCGATCCACTAATCGTTCTTTACTGAATCCCTCACTCCCAAACATTGACGAATTCACACGGAAATTGCGTCGCTATGAAATACGAGTACTATGTGTTCTATGACATTTCCTTCTAAATCGAGTAACGTTTCTATGGAAACGACAGGATTTTCTTTTGGGTACGACAATCATACTTTCGATCCACTAATCGTTCTTTACCGCATCCCTCACTCCCAAACATTGACGAATTCACACGGAAATTCCGTCGGTATGAAATACGAGTACTATGTGTTCTAAGTCATTTCCTTCTAAATCGAGTAACGTTTCTATGGAAACGACAGGATTTTCTTTTGGGATACGACAATCACATTTCCGATCCACTAATCGTTCTTTACTGCATCGCTCACACCCAAACATTGACGAATTCACACGGAAATTGCGTCGCTATGAAATACGAGTACTATGTGTTCTAAGACATTTCCTTCTAAATCGAATAACGTTTCTATGGAAACGACAGGATTTTCTTTTGGGATACGACAATCACATTTCCGATCCACTAATCGTTCTTTACTGCATCCCTCACTATCAAACATTGATGAATTCACACGGATATTGCGTCGCTATGAAATACGAGTACTATGTGTTCTAAGACATTTCCTTCTAAATCGAGTAACGTTTCTATGGAAACGACAGGATTTTCTTTTGGGATACGACAATTACATTTCCGATCCACTAATCGTTCTTTACTGCATCCCTCACTCCCAAACATTGACGAATTCACACGGAAGTTGCGTCGCTATGAAATGCGAGTACTATGTGTTCTAAGACATTTCCTTCTAAATCGAATAACGTTTCTATGGAAACGACAGGATTTTCTTTTGGGATACGACAATCACATTTCCGATCCACTAATGGTTCTTTACTGCATCCCTCACTCCCAAACATTGACGAATTCACACGGAAGTTGCGTCGCTATGAAATGCGAGTACTACGTGTTGTAAGACGTTTCCTTCTAAATCGAGTAACGTTTCTATGGAAACGACAGGATTTTCTTGTGGGATACGACAATCTCATTTCCGATTCGCTAATCGTTCTTTACTGCATCCCACACTCCCAAACATTGACGAATTCACACGGAAATTGCGTCGCTATGAAATACGAGTACTATGTGTTCTAAGACATTTCCTTCTAAATCGAGTAACGTTTCTATGGAAACGACAGGATTTCCTTTTCGGATACGACAATCACATTTCCGATCCACTAATCGTTCTTTACTGCATCCCTCACTCCCAAACATTGACGAATTCACACGGAAATTGCGTCGCTATGAAATTCGAGTACTATGTGTTCTAAGACATTTCCTTCTAAATCGTGTAACGTTTCTATGGAAACGACAGGATTTTCTTTTGGGATACGACAATCACATTTCCGATCCACTAATCGTTCTTTACTGCATCCCTCACTCCCAAACATTGACGAATTCACACGGAAATTGCGTCGCTATGAAATACGAGTACTATGTGTTCTAAGACATTTCCTTCTAAATCGAGTAACGTTTCTATGGAAACGTAAGGATTTTCTTTTGTGATACGACAATCACATTTCCGATCCACTAATCGTTCTTTACTGCATCCCTCACTCCCAAACATTGACGAATTCACACGGAATTGTGTCGCTATGAAATACGAGTACTATGTGTTCTAAGACATTTCCTTCTAAACCGAGTAACGTTTCTATGGAAACGACAGGATTTTCTTTTGGGATACGACAATCACATTTGCGATCCACTAATCGTTCTTTACTGCATCCCTCACTCCCAAACATTGACGAATTCACATGGAGATTCCGTCGCTATGAAATACGAGTACTATGTGTTCTAAGACATTTCCTTCTAAATCGAGTAACGTTTCTATGGAAACGACAGGATTTTCTTTTGGGATACGACAATCAGATTTCCGATCCACTAATGGTTCTTTACTGCATCCCTCACTCCCAAACATTGACGAATTCACACGGAAGTTGCGTCGCTATGAAATGCGAGTACTATGTGTTCTAAGACATTTCCTTCTAAATCGAGTAACGTTTCTATGGAAACGACAGGATTTTCTTTTGGGGTTACGACAATCACATTTCCGATCCACTAATCGTTCTTTACTGCATCCCACACTCCCAAACATTGACGAATTCACACGGAAATTGCGTCGCTATGAAATGCGAGTACTATGTGTTCTAAGACATTTCCTTCTGAATCGAGTAACGTTTCTATGGAAACGACAGGATTTTCTTTTAGGATACGACAGTCACATTTCCGATCCACTAATCGTTCTTTACTGCGTCCCTCACTCCCAAACATTGACGAATTCACACGGAAGTTGCGTTGCTAAGAAATTCGAGTACTATGTGTTCTAAGACATTTCCTTCAAAATCGAGTAACGTTTCTATGGAAACGACAGGATTTTCTTTTGGGATACGACAATCACATTTCCGATCCACTAATCGTTCTTTACTGCATCCCTCACTCCCAAACATTGACGAATTCACACGGAAATTGCGTTGCTATGAAATACGAGTACTATGTGTTCTAAGACATTTCCTTCTAAATCGAGAAACGTTTCTATGGAAACGACAGGATATTCTTTTGGGATACGACAATCACATTTCCGATCCACTAATCGTTCTTTACTGCATCCCTCACTCCCAAACATTGAGGAAATCACACGGAAATTGCATCGCTATGAAATACGAGTACTATGTGTTCTAAGACATTTCCTTCTAAATCGAGTAACGTTTCTATGGAAACGACAGGATTTTCTTTTGGGATACGACAATCACATTTCCGATCCACTAATCCTTCTCTACTGCATCCCTCACTCCCACACATTGACTAATTCACACGGAAATTCCGTCACTATGAAATACGAGTACTATGTGTTCTAAGACATTTCCTTCTAAATCGAGTAACGTTTCTATGGAAACGACAGGATTTTCTTTTGGGATACGACAATCTCATTTCCGATCCACTAATCCTTCTTTACTGCATCCCTCACTCCCACACATTGACGAATTCACACGGAAATTCCGTCGCTATGAAATACGAGTACTATGTGTTCTAAGACATTTCCTTCAAAATCGAGTAACGTTTCTATGGAAACGACAGGACTTTCTTTTGGGATACAACAATCTCATTTCCGATTCACTAATCCTTCTTTACTGCATCCCTCACTCCCACTCATTGACGAATTCACACGGAAATTGCGTCGCTATGAATTACTATGGGTTCTATGACTTCTCCTTCTAAATCGAGTACCGTTTCTATGGAAACGACAGGATTTTCTTTTGGGATACGACAATCTTATTTCCGATCCACTAATCCTTCTTTACTGCATCCCTCACTCCCACTCATTGACCAATTCTCACGGAAATTGCGTCGCTATGAAATACTATGTGTTCTAAGACATTTCCTTCTAAATCGAGTAACGTTTCTATGGAAACGACAGGATTTTCTTTTGGGATACGACAATCTCATTTCCGATCCTCTAATCCTTCTTTACTGCATCCCTCACTCCCTCACATTGACGAATTCACACGGAAATTGCGTCGCTATGAAATACTATGTGTTCTGAGACATTTCCTTCAAAATCGAGTAACGTTTCTATGGAAACGACAGGATTTTCTTTTGGGATACGACAATCACATTTCCGATCCACTAATCGTTCTTTACTGCATCCCTCACTCCCAAACATTGGCGAATTCACACGGAAATTGCGTCGCTATGAAATACGAGTACTATGTGTTGTAAGACATTTCCTTCTAAATCGAGTAACGTTTCTATGGAAACGACAGGATTTTCTTTTGGGATACGACAATCACATTTCCGATCCACTAATCGTTCTTTACTGCATCCCTCACTCCCAAACATTGACGAATTCACACGAAAATTGCGTCGCTATGAAATACGAGTACTATGTGTTCTAAGACATTTCTTTCTAAATCGAGTAACGTTTCTATGGAAACGACAGGATTTTCTTTTGGGATACGACAATCACATTTCCGATCCACTAATCGTTCTTTACTGCATCCCTCACTCCCAAACATTGGCGAATTCACACGGAAATTGCGTCGCTATGAAATACGAGTACTATGTGTTGTAAGACATTTCCTTCTAAATCGAGTAACGTTTCTATGGAAACGAAATGATTTTCTTTTGGGATACGACAATCACATTTCCGATCCACTAATCGTTCTTTACTGAATCCCTCACTCCCAAACATTGACGAATTCACACGGAAATTGCGTCGCTATGAAATACGAGTACTATGTGTTCTATGACATTTCCTTCTAAATCGAGTAACGTTTCTATGGAAACGACAGGATTTTCTTTTGGGTACGACAATCATACTTTCGATCCACTAATCGTTCTTTACCGCATCCCTCACTCCCAAACATTGACGAATTCACACGGAAATTCCGTCGGTATGAAATACGAGTACTATGTGTTCTAAGTCATTTCCTTCTAAATCGAGTAACGTTTCTATGGAAACGACAGGATTTTCTTTTGGGATACGACAATCACATTTCCGATCCACTAATCGTTCTTTACTGCATCGCTCACACCCAAACATTGATGAATTCACACGGAAATTGCGTCGCTATGAAATACGAGTACTATGTGTTCTAAGACATTTCCTTCTAAATCGAATAACGTTTCTATGGAAACGACAGGATTTTCTTTTGGGATACGACAATCACATTTCCGATCCACTAATCGTTCTTTACTGCATCCCTCACTATCAAACATTGATGAATTCACACGGATATTGCGTCGCTATGAAATACGAGTACTATGTGTTCTAAGACATTTCCTTCTAAATCGAGTAACGTTTCTATGGAAACGACAGGATTTTCTTTTGGGATACGACAATTACATTTCCGATCCACTAATCGTTCTTTACTGCATCCCTCACTCCCAAACATTGACGAATTCACACGGAAGTTGCGTCGCTATGAAATGCGAGTACTATGTGTTCTAAGACATTTCCTTCTAAATCGAATAACGTTTCTATGGAAACGACAGGATTTTCTTTTGGGATACGACAATCACATTTCCGATCCACTAATGGTTCTTTACTGCATCCCTCACTCCCAAACATTGACGAATTCACACGGAAGTTGCGTCGCTATGAAATGCGAGTACTACGTGTTGTAAGACGTTTCCTTCTAAATCGAGTAACGTTTCTATGGAAACGACAGGATTTTCTTGTGGGATACGACAATCTCATTTCCGATTCGCTAATCGTTCTTTACTGCATCCCACACTCCCAAACATTGACGAATTCACACGGAAATTGCGTCGCTATGAAATACGAGTACTATGTGTTCTAAGACATTTCCTTCTAAATCGAGTAACGTTTCTATGGAAACGACAGGATTTTCTTTTCGGATACGACAATCACATTTCCGATCCACTAATCGTTCTTTACTGCATCCCTCACTCCCAAACATTGACGAATTCACACGGAAATTGCGTCGCTATGAAATTCGAGTACTATGTGTTCTAAGACATTTCCTTCTAAATCGTGTAACGTTTCTATGGAAACGACAGGATTTTCTTTTGGGATACGACAATCACATTTCCGATCCACTAATCGTTCTTTACTGCATCCCTCACTCCCAAACATTGACGAATTCACACGGAAATTGCGTCGCTATGAAATACGAGTACTATGTGTTCTAAGACATTTCCTTCTAAATCGAGTAACGTTTCTATGGAAACGTAAGGATTTTCTTTTGTGATACGACAATCACATTTCCGATCCACTAATCGTTCTTTACTGCATCCCTCACTCCCAAACATTGACGAATTCACACGGAATTGTGTCGCTATGAAATACGAGTACTATGTGTTCTAAGACATTTCCTTCTAAACCGAGTAACGTTTCTATGGAAACGACAGGATTTTCTTTTGGGATACGACAATCACATTTGCGATCCACTAATCGTTCTTTACTGCATCCCTCACTCCCAAACATTGACGAATTCACACGGAGATTCCGTCGCTATGAAATACGAGTACTATGTGTTCTAAGACATTTCCTTCTAAATCGAGTAACGTTTCTATGGAAACGACAGGATTTTCTTTTGGGATACGACAATCAGATTTCCGATCCACTAATGGTTCTTTACTGCATCCCTCACTCCCAAACATTGACGAATTCACACGGAAGTTGCGTCGCTATGAAATGCGAGTACTATGTGTTCTAAGACATTTCCTTCTGAATCGAGTAACGTTTCTATGGAAACGACAGGATTTTCTTTTAGGATACGACAGTCACATTTCCGATCCACTAATCGTTCTTTACTGCGTCCCTCACTCCCAAACATTGACGAATTCACACGGAAGTTGCGTTGCTAAGAAATTCGAGTACTATGTGTTCTAAGACATTTCCTTCAAAATCGAGTAACGTTTCTATGGAAACGACAGGATTTTCTTTTGGGATACGACAATCACATTTCCGATCCACTAATCGTTCTTTACTGCATCCCTCACTCCCAAACATTGACGAATTCACACGGAAATTGCGTTGCTATGAAATACGAGTACTATGTGTTCTAAGACATTTCCTTCTAAATCGAGAAACGTTTCTATGGAAACGACAGGATATTCTTTTGGGATACGACAATCACATTTCCGATCCACTAATCGTTCTTTACTGCATCCCTCACTCCCAAACATTGAGGAAATCACACGGAAATTGCATCGCTATGAAATACGAGTACTATGTGTTCTAAGACATTTCCTTCTAAATCGAGTAACGTTTCTATGGAAACGACAGGATTTTCTTTTGGGATACGACAATCACATTTCCGATCCACTAATCCTTCTCTACTGCATCCCTCACTCCCACACATTGACTAATTCACACGGAAATTCCGTCACTATGAAATACGAGTACTATGTGTTCTAAGACATTTCCTTCTAAATCGAGTAACGTTTCTATGGAAACGACAGGATTTTCTTTTGGGATACGACAATCTCATTTCCGATCCACTAATCCTTCTTTACTGCATCCCTCACTCCCACACATTGACGAATTCACACGGAAATTCCGTCGCTATGAAATACGAGTACTATGTGTTCTAAGACATTTCCTTCAAAATCGAGTAACGTTTCTATGGAAACGACAGGACTTTCTTTTGGGATACAACAATCTCATTTCCGATTCACTAATCCTTCTTTACTGCATCCCTCACTCCCACTCATTGACGAATTCACACGGAAATTGCGTCGCTATGAATTACTATGGGTTCTATGACTTCTCCTTCTAAATCGAGTACCGTTTCTATGGAAACGACAGGATTTTCTTTTGGGATACGACAATCTTATTTCCGATCCACTAATCCTTCTTTACTGCACCCCTCACTCCCACTCATTGACCAATTCTCACGGAAATTGCGTCGCTATGAAATACTATGTGTTCTAAGACATTTCCTTCTAAATCGAGTAACGTTTCTATGGAAACGACAGGATTTTCTTTTGGGATACGACAATCTCATTTCCGATCCTCTAATCCTTCTTTACTGCATCCCTCACTCCCTCACATTGACGAATTCACACGGAAATTGCGTCGCTATGAAATACTATGTGTTCTGAGACATTTCCTTCAAAATCGAGTAACGTTTCTATGGAAACGACAGGATTTTCTTTTGGGATACGACAATCACATTTCCGATCCACTAATCACTCTTTACTGCATCCCTCACTCCCATACATTGACGAATTCACACGGAAATTGCGTCGCTATGAAATACTATGGGTTCTATGACTTCTCCTTCTAAATCGAGTACCGTTTCTATGGAAACGACAGGATTTTCTTTTGGGATACGACAATCATATTTCCGATCCACTAATCCTTCTTTACTGCATCCCTCACTCCCACTCATTGACCTATTCACACGGAAATTGCGTCGCTATGAAATACTATGTGTTCTAAGACATTTCCTTCTAAATCGAGTAACGTTTCTATGGAAACAACAGGATTTTCTTTTGTGATACGACAATTTAATTTCCGATCCTCTAATCCTTCTTTACTGCATCCCTCACTCCCAAACATTGACGAATTCACACGGAAATTGCGTCGCTATGAAATACGAGTACTATGTGTTCTAAGACATTTCCTTCTAAATCGAGTAACGTTTCTATGGAAACGACAGGATTTTCATTTGGGATACGACAATCACATTTCCGATCCACAAACCGTTCTTTACTGCATCCCTCACTCCCAAACATTGGCGAATTCACACGGAAATTGCGTCGCTATGAAATACGAGTACTATGTGTTGTAAGACATTTCCTTCTAAATCGAGTAACGTTTCTATGGAAACGAAAGGATTTTCTTTTGGGATACGACAATTACATTTCCGATCCACTAATCGTTCTTTACTGCATCCCTCACTCCCAAACATTGACGAATTGACACGGAAATTGCGTCGCTATGAAATACGAGTGCTATGTGTTCTATGACATTTCCTTCTAAATCGAGTAACGTTTCTATGGAGACGAGAGGATTTTCTTTTGGGATACGACAATCACATTTTCGATCCACTAATCGTTCTTTACTGCATCCCTCACTCCCAAACATTGACGAATTCACACGGAAATTCCGTCGGTATGAAATACGAGTACTATGTGTTCTAAGACATTTCCTTCTAAATCGAGTAACGTTTCTATGGAAACGACAGGATTTTCTTTTGGGATACGACAATCACATTTCCGATCCACTAATCGTTCTTTACTGCATCCCTCACTCCCAAACATTGACGAATTCACACGGACATTGCGTCGCTATGAAATACTATGTGTTATAAGACATTTCCTTCTAAATCGAGTAACGTTTCTATGGAAACGACAGGATTTTCTTTTGGGATACGACAATCACATTTCCGATCCACTAATCCTTCTTTACTGCATCCCTCACTCCCATACATTGACGAATTCACACGGAAATTGCGTCGCTATGAAATACTATGGGTTCTATGACTTCTCCTTCTAAATCGAGTACCGTTTCTATGGAAACGACAGGATTTTCTTTTGGGATACGACAATCATATTTCCGATCCACTAATCCTTCTTTACTGCATCCCTCACTCCCACTCATTGACCTATTTACACGGAAATTGCGTCGCTATGAAATACTATGTGTTCAAAGACATTTCCTTCTAAATCGAGTAACGTTTCTATGGAAACGACAGGATTTACTTTTGGGATACGACAATCTCATTTCCGATCCTCTAATCCATCTTTACTGCATCCCTCACTCCCAAACATTGACGAATTCACACGGAAATTGCGTCGCTATGAAATACGAGTACTATGTGTTCTAAGACATTTCCTTCTAAATCGAGTAACGTTTCTATGGAAACGACAGGATTTTCTTTTGGGATACGACAATCACATTTCCGATCTGCTAATCGTTCTTTACTGCATCCCTCACTCCCAAACATTGACGAATTCACACGGAAGCTGCGTCGCTATGAAATGCGAGTCATATGTGTTCTAAGACATTTCCTTCTAAATCGAGTAACGTTTCTATGGAAACGACAGGATTTTCTTTTGGGGTACGACAATCACATTTCCGATCCACTAATGGTTCTTTACTGCATCCCTCACTCCCAAACATTGACGAATTCACACGGAAGTAGCGTCGCTATGAAATGCGAGTACTATGTGTTCTAAGACATTTCCTTCTAAATCGAGTAACGTTTCTATGGAAACGACAGCATTTTCTTTTGGGATATGACAATCTCATTTCCGATCCACTAATCGTTCTTTACTGCATCCCACACTCCCAAACATTGACGAATTCACACGGAAATTGCGTCGCTATGAATTACAAGTACTATGTGTTCTAAGACATTTCCTTCTAAATCGAGTAACGTTTCTATGGAAACGACAGGATTTTCTTTTGGGATACGACAATCACATTTCCGATCCACTAACCGTTCTTTACTGCATCCCTCACTCCCAAACATTGGCGAATTCACACGGAAATTGCGTCGCTATGAAATACGAGTACTATGTGTTGTAAGACATTTCCTTCTAAATCGAGTAACGTTTCTATGGAAGCGAGAGGATTTTCTTTTGGGATACGACAATCACATTTCCGATCCACTAATCGTTCTTTACTGCATCCCTCACTCCCAAACATTGACGAATTCACACGGAAATTGCGTCGCTGTGAAATACGAGTACTATGTGTTCTATGACATTTCCTTCTGAATCGAGTAACGTTTCTATGGAAACGACAGGATTTTCTTTTGGGATACGACAATTACATTTCCGATCTACTAATCCTTCTTTACTGCATCCCTCACTCCCACACATTGACGAATTCACACGGAAATTGCGTCGCTATGAAATACTATGTGTTCTAAGACATTTCCTTCTAAATCGAGTAACGTTTCTATGGAAACGACAGGATTTTCTTTTGGGATACGACAATCACATTTCCGATCCACTAATCCTTCTTTACTGCATCCCTCACTCCCATACATTGACGAATTCACACGGAAATTGCTTCGCTATGAAATACTATGGGTTCTATGACTTCTCCTTTTAAATCGAGTACCGTTTCTATGGAAACGACAGGATTTTCTTTTGGGATACGACAATCATATTTCCGATCCACTAATCCTTCTTTACTGCATCCCTCACTCCCACTCATTGACCTATTCACACTGAAATTGCGTCGCTATGAAATACTATGTGTTCAAAGACATTTCCTTCTAAATCGAGTAACGTTTCTATGGAAACGACAGGATTTTCTTTTGGGATACGACAATCTCATTTCCGATCCTCTAATCCATCTTTACTGCATCCCTCACTCCCAAACATTGACGAATTCACACGGAAATTGCGTCGCTATGAAATACGAGTACTATGTGTTCTAAGACATTTCCTTCTAAATCGAGTAACGTTTCTATGGAAACGACAGGATTTTCTTTTGGGATACGACAATCACATTTCCGATCCACTAATGGTTCTTTACTGCATCCCTCACTCCCAAACATTGAAGAATTCACACGGAAGTTGCGTCGCTATGAAATGCGAGTACTATGTGTTCTAAGACATTTCCTTCTAAATCGAGTAACGTTTCTATGGAAACGACAGCATTTTCTTTTGGGATATGACAATCTCATTTCCGATCCACTAATCGCTCTTTACTGCATCCCACACTCCCAAACATTGACGAATTCACACGGAAATTGCGTCGCTATGAAATACAAGTACTATGTGTTCTAAGACATTTCCTTCTAAATCGAGTAACGTTTCTATGGAAACGACAGGATTTTCTTTTGGGATACGACAATCACATTTCCGATCCACTAATCGTTCTTTACTGCATCCCTCACTCCCAAACATTGACGAATTCACACGAAAATTGCGTCGCTATGAAATACGAGTACTATGTGTTCTAAGACATTTCCTTCTAAATCGAGTAACGTTTCTATGGAAACGACAGGATTTTCTTTTGGGATACGACAATCACATTTCCGATCCACTAATCGTTCTTTACTGCATCCCTCACTCCCAAACATTGGCGAATTCACACGGAAATTTCGTCGCTATGAAATACGAGTACTATGTGTTGTAAGACATTTCCTTCTAAATCGAGTAACGTTTCTATGGAAACGAAAGGATTTTCTTTTGGGATACGACAATCACATTTCCGATCCACTAATCGTTCTTTACTGCATCCCTCACTCCCAAACATTGACGAATTCACACGGAAATAGCGTCGCTATGAAATACGAGTACTATGTGTTCTATGACATTTCCTTCTAAATCGAGTAACGTTTCTATGGAAACGACAGGATTTTCTTTTGGGATACGACAATCACATTTTCGATCCACTAATCGTTCTTTACTGCATTCCTCACTCCCAAACATTGACGAATTCACACGGAAATTCCGTCGGTATGAAATACGAGTACTATGTGTTCTAAGACATTTCCTTCTAAATCGAGTAACGTTTCTATGGAAACGACAGGATTTTCTTTTGGGATACGACAATCACATTTCCGATCCACTAATCGTTCTTTACTGCATCCCTCACTCCCAATCATTGACGAATTCACACGGAAATTGCGTCGCTATGAAATACGAGTACTATGTGTTCTAAGACATTTCCTTCTAAATCGAATAACGTTTCTATGGAAACGACAGGATTTTCTTTTGGGATACGACAATCACATTTCCGATCCACTAATCGTTCTTTACTGCATCCCTCACTATCAAACATTGATGAATTCACACGGATATTGCGTCGCTATGAAATACGAGTACTATGTGTTCTAAGACATTTCCTTCTAAATCGAGTAACGTTTCTATGGAAACGACAGGATTTTCTTTTGGGATACGACAATTACATTTCCGATCCACTAATCGTTCTTTACTGCATCCCTCACTCCCAAACATTGACGAATTCACACGGAAGTTGCGTCGCTATGAAATGCGAGTACTATGTGTTCTAAGACATTTCCTTCTAAATCGAGTAACGTTTCTATGGAAACGACAGGATTTTCTTTTGGGATACGACAATCACATTTCCGATCCACTAATGTTTCCTTACTGCATCCCTCACTCCCAAACATTGACGAATTCACACGGAAGTTGCGTCGCTATGAAATGCGCGTACTACGTGTTCTAAGACATTTCCTTCTAAATCGAGTAACGTTTCTATGGAAACGACAGGATTTTCTTGTGGGATACGACAATCTCATTTCCGATTCGCTAATCGTTCTTTACTGCATCCCACACTCCCAAACATTGACGAATTCACACGGAAATTGCGTCGCTATGAAATACGAGTACTATGTGTTCTAAGACATTTCCTTCTAAATCGAGTAACGTTTCTATGGAACGACAGGATTTTCTTTTGGGATACGACAATCACATTTCCGTTCCACTAATCGTTCTTTACTGCATCCCTCACTCCCAAACATTGACGAATTCACACGGAAATTGCGTCGCTATGAAATACGAGTACTATGTGTTCTAAGACATTTCCTTCTAAATCGAGTAACGTTTCTATGGAAACGACAGGATTTTCTTTTGGGATACGACAATCACATTTCCGATCCACTAATCGTTCTTTACTGCAACCCTCACTCCCAAACATTGACGAATTCACACGGAAATTGCGTCGCTATGAAAAACGAGTACTATGTGTTCTAAGACATTTCCTTCTAAATCGAGTAACGTTTCTATGGAAACGAAAGGATTTTCATTTGTGATACGACAATCACATTTCCGATCCACTAATCGTTCTTTACTGCATCCCTCACTCCCAAACATTGACGAATTCACACGGAAATTGCGTCGCTATGAAATACGAGTACTATGTGTTCTAAGACATTTCCTTCTAAACCGAGTAACGTTTCTATGGAAACGACAGGATTTTCTTTTGGGATACGACAATCACATTTGCGAACCACTAATCGTTCTTTACTGCATCCCTCACTCCCAAACATTGACGAATTCACACGGAGATTCCGTCGCTATGAAATACGAGTACTTTGTGTTCTAAGACATTTCCTTCTAAATCGAGTAACGTTTCTATGGAAACGACAGGATTTTCTTTTGGGATACGACAATCACATTTCCGATCCACTAATCCTTCTTTACTGCATCCCTCACTCCCATACATTGACGATTTCACACGGAAATTGCTTCGCTATGAAATACTATGGGTTCTATGACTTCTCCTTCTAAATCGAGTACCGTTTCTATGGAAACGACAGGATTTTCTTTTGGGATACGACAATCATATTTCCAATCCACTAATCCTTCTTTACTGCATCCCTCACTCCCACTCATTGACCTATTCACACTGAAATTGCGTCGCTATGAAATACTATGTGTTCAAAGACATTTCCTTCTAAATCGAGTAACGTTTCTATGGAAACGACAGGATTTTCTTTTGGGATACGACAATCTCATTTCCGATCCTCTAATCCATCTTTACTGCATCCCTCACTCCCAAACATTGACGAATTCACACGGAAATTGCGTCGCTATGAAATACGAGTACTATGTGTTCTAAGACATTTCCTTCTAAATCGAGTAACGTTTCTATGGAAACGACAGGATTTTCTTTTACGATACGACAATCACATTTCCGATCCACTAATCGATCTTTACTGCATCCCTCACTCCCAAACATTGACGAATTCACACGGAAGTTGCGTCGCTATGAAATGCGAGTACTATGTGTTCTAAGACATTTCCTTCTAAATCGAGTAACGTTTCAATGGAAACGACAGGATTTTCTTTTGGGATACGACAATCACATTTCCGATCCACTAATGGTTCTTTACTGCATCCCTCACTCCCAAACATTGAAGAATTCACACGGAAGTTGCGTCGCTATGAAATGCGAGTACTATGTGTTCTAAGACATTTCCTTCTAAATCGAGTAACGTTTCTATGGAAACGACAGCATTTTCTTTTGGGATATGACAATCTCATTTCCGATCCACTAATCGCTCTTTACTGCATCCCACACTCCCAAACATTGACGAATTCACACGGAAATTGCGTCGCTATGAAATACAAGTACTATGTGTTCTAAGACATTTCCTTCTAAATCGAGTAACGTTTCTATGGAAACGACAGGATTTTCTTTTGGGATACGACAATCACATTTCCGATCCACTAATCGTCCTTTACTGCATCCCTCACTCCCAAACATTGACGAATTACACGAAAATTGCGTCGCTATGAAATACGAGTACTATGTGTTCTAAGACATTTTCTTCTAAATCGAGTAACGTTTCTATGGAAACGACAGGATTTTCTTTTGGGATACGACAATCACATTTCCGATCCACTAATCGTTCTTTACTGCATCCCTCACTCCCAAACATTGGCGAATTCACACGGAAATTGCGTCGCTATGAAATACGAGTACTATGTGTTGTAAGACATTTCCTTCTAAATCGAGTAACGTTTCTATGGAAACGAAAGGATTTTCTTTTGGGATACGACAATCACATTTCCGATCCACTAATCGTTCTTTACTGCATCCCTCACTCCCAAACATTGACGAATTCACACGGAAATTGCGTCGCTATGAAATACGAGTACTATGTGTTCTATGACATTTCCTTCAAAATCGAGTAACGTTTCTATGGAAACGACAGGATTTTCTTTTGGGATACGACAGTCACATTTTCGATCCACTAATCGTTCTTTACTGCATCCCTCACTCCCAAACATTGACGAATTCACACGGAAATTCCGTCGGTATGAAATACGAGTACTATGTGTTCTAAGACATTTCCTTCTAAATCGAGTAACGTTTCTATGGAAACGACAGGATTTTCTTTTGGGATACGACAATCACATTTGCGATCCACTAATCGTTCTTTACTGCATCCCTCACTCCCAAACATTGACGAATTCACACGGAAAATGCGTCGCTATGAAATACGAGTACTATGTGTTCTAAGACATTTCCTTCTAAATCGAATAACGTTTCTATGGAAACGACAGGATTTTCTTTTGGGATACGACAATCACATTTCCGATCCACTAATCGTTCTTTACTGCATCCCTCACTATCAAACATTGATGAATTCACACGGATATTGCGTCGCTATGAAATACGAGTACTATGTGTTCTAAGACATTTCCTTCTAAATCGAGTAACGTTTCTATGGAAACGACAGGATTTTCTTTTGGGATACGACAATTACATTTCCGGTCCACTAATCGTTCTTTACTGCATCCCTCACTCCCAAACATTGACGAATTCACACGGAAGTTGCGTCGCTATGAAATGCGAGTACTATGTGTTCTAAGACATTTCCTTCTAAATCGAGTAACGTTTCTATGGAAATGACAGGATTTTCTACTGGGATACGACAATCACATTTCCGATCCACTAATGGTTCCTTACTGCATCCCTCACTCCCAAACATTGACGAATTCACACGGAAGTTGCGTCGCTATGAAATGCGCGTACTACGTGTTCTAAGACATTTCCTTCTAAATCGAGTAACGTTTCTATGGAAACGACAGGATTTTCTTTTGGGGTTACGACAATCACATTTCCGATCCACTAATCGTTCTTTACTGCATCCCTCACTCCCAAACATTGACGAATTCACACTGAAATTGCGTCGCTATGAAATGCGAGTACTATGTGTTCTAAGACATTTCCTTCTAAATCGAGTAACGTTTCTATGGAAACGACAGGATTTTCTTTTGGGATACGACAATCACATTTCCGATCCACTAATCGTTCTTTACTGCATCCCTCACTCCCAAACATTTACGAATTCACACGGAAGTTGCGTTGCTAAGAAATACGAGTACTATGTGTTCTAAGACATTTCCTTCAAAATCGAGTAACGTTTCTATGGAAACGACAGGATTTCTTTTGGGATACGACAATCACATTTCCGATCCACTAATCGTTCTTTACTGCATCCCTCACTCCCAAACATTGTAGAATTCACACGGAAATTGCGTTGCTATGAAATACGAGTACTATGTGTTCTAAGACATTTCCTTCTAAATCGAGAAACGTTTCTATGGAAACGACAGGATTTTCTTTTGGGATACAACAATCACATTTCCGATCCACTAATCGTTCTTTACTGCATCCCTCACTCCCAAACATTGAGGAATTCATACGGAAATTGCGTCGCTATGATATACGAGTACTATGTGTTCTAAGACATTTCCTTCTAAATCGAGTAACGTTTCTATGGAAACGACAGGATTTTCTTTTGGGATACGACAATCACATTTTCGATCCACTAATCGTTCTTTACTGCATCCCTCACTCCCAAACATTGACGAATTCACACGGAAATTTCGTCGCTATGAAATGCGAGTACTATGAGTTCTAAGAGATTTCCTTCTAAATCGAGTAAAGTTTCTATGGAAACGACAGGATTTTCTTTTGGGATACGACAATCACATTTCCGATCCACTAATCTTTCTTTACTGCATCCCTCACTCCCAACCATTGACGAACTCACACGGAAATTCCGTCGCTATGAAATACGAGTACTATGTGTTCTAAGACATTTCCTTCTAAATCGAGTAACGTTTCTATGGAAACGACAGGATTTTCTTTTGGGATACGACAATCTCATTTCCGATCCACTAATCCTTCTTTACTGCATCCCTCACTCCCACACATTGACGAATTCACACGGAAATTCCGTCGCTATGAAATACGAGTACTATGTGTTCTAAGACATTTCCTTCAAAATCGAGTAACGTTTCTATGGAAACGACAGGACTTTCTTTTGGGATACAACAATCTCATTTCCGATTCACTAATCCGTCTTTACTGCATCCCTCACTCCCTCTCATTGACGAATTCACACGGAAATTGCGTCGCTATGAAATACTATGGGTTCTATGACTTCTCCTTCTAAATCGAGTACCGTTTCTATGGAAACGACAGGATTTTCTTTTGGGATACGACAATCTTATTTCCGATCCACTAATCCTTCTTTACTGCATCCCTCACTCCCACTCATTGACCAATTCTCACGGAAATTGCGTCGCTATGAAATACTATGTGTTCTAAGACATTTCCTTCTAAATCGAGTAACGTTTCTATGGAAACGATAGGATTTTCTATTGGGATACGACAATCTCATTTCCGATCCTCTAATCCTTCTTTACTGCATCCCTCACTCCCTCACATTGACGAATTCACACGGAAATTGCGTCGCTATGAAATACTATGTGTTCTGAGACATTTCCTTCAAAATCGAGTAACGTTTCTATGGAAACGACAGGATTTTCTTTTGGGATACGACAATCACATTTCCGATCCACTAATCACTCTTTACTGCATCCCTCACTCCCATACATTGACGAATTCACACGGAAATTGCGTCGCTATGAAATACTATGGGTTCTATGACTTCTCCTTCTAAATCGAGTACCGTTTCTATGGAAACGACAGGATTTTCTTTTGGGATACGACAATCATATTTCCGATCCACTAATCCTTCTTTACTGCATCCCTCACTCCCACTCATTGACCTATTCACACGGAAATTGCGTCGCTATGAAATACTATGTGTTCTAAGACATTTCCTTCTAAATCCAGTAACGTTTCTATGGAAACAACAGGATTTTCTTTTGGGATACGACAAATTAATTTCCGATCCACTAATCTTTCTTTACTGCATCCCTCACTCCCAACCATTGACGAATTCACACGGAAATTCCATCGCTATGAAATGCGAGTACTATGTGTTCTAAGACATTTCCTTCTAAATCGAGTAACGTTTCTATGGAAACGACAGGATTTTCTTTTGGGATACGACAATCACATTTCCGATCCACTAATCCTTCTTTACTGCATCCCTCACTCCCAAACATTGACGAATTCACACGGAAATTGCGTCGCTATGAAATACCAGTACTATGTGTTCTAAGACATTTCCTTCTAAATCGAGTAACGTTTCTATGGAAACGACAGGATTTTCTTTTGGGATACGACAATCACATTTCCGATCCACTAATCGTTCTTTACTGCATCCCTCACTCCCAAACATTGACGAATTCACACGGAAATTCCGTCGCTATGAAATACGAGTACTATGTGTTCTAAGACATTTCCTTCTAATTCGAGTAACGTTTCTATGGAAACGACAGGATTTTCTTTTGGAATACGACAATCACATTTCCGATCCACTAATCGTTCTTTACTGCATCCCTCACTCCCAAACATTGACGAATTCACACGAAAATTGCGTCGCTACGAAATACGAGTACTATGTGTCCTACGACATTTCCTTCTAAATCGATAAAGTTTCTATGGAAACGACAGGATTTTCTTTTGGGATACGACAATCACATTTCCGATCCACTAATCCTTCTTGACTGCATCCCTCACTATCAAACATTGACGAATTCACACGGAAATTGCGTCGCTATGAAATACGAGTACTATGTGTTCTAAGACATTTCCTTCTAAACCGAGTAACGTTTCTATTTAAACGACAGGATTTTCTTTTGGGATACGACAATCACATTTGCGATCCACTAATCGTTCTTTACTGCATCCCTCACTCCCAAACATTGACGAATTCACACGGAGATTCCGTCGCTATGAAATACGAGTACTATGTGTTCTAAGACATTTCCTTCTAAATCGAGTAACGTTTCTATGGAAACGACAGGATTTTCTTTTGGGATACGACAATCAGATTTCCGATCCACTAATGGTTCTTTACTGCATCCCTCACTCCCAAACATTGACGAATTCACACTGAAGTTGCGTCGCTATGAAATGCGAGTACTATGTGTTCTAAGACATTTCCTTCTAAATCGAGTAACGTTTCTATGGAAATGACAGGATTTTCTTTTGGGGTTACGACAATCACATTTCCGATCCACTAATCGTTCTTTACTGCATCCCTCACTCCCAAACATTGACGAATTCACACTGAAATTGCGTCGCTATGAAATGCGAGTACTATGTGTTCTAAGACATTTCCTTCTAAATCGAGTAACGTTTCTATGGAAACGACAGGATTTTCTTTTGGGATACGACAATCACATTTCCGATCCACTAATCGTTCTTTACTGCATCCCTCACTCCCAAACATTTACGAATTCACACGGAAGTTGCGTTGCTAAGAAATACGAGTACTATGTGTTCTAAGACATTTCCTTCAAAATCGAGTAACGTTTCTATGGAAACGACAGGATTTTCTTTTGGGATACGACAATCACATTTCCGATCCACTAATCGTTCTTTACTGCATCCCTCACTCCCAAACATTGACGAATTCACACGGAAATTGCGTTGCTATGAAATACGAGTACTATGTGTTCTAAGACATTTCCTTCTAAATCGAGAAACGTTTCTATGGAAACGACAGGATTTTCTTTTGGGATACGACAATCACATTTCCGATCCACTAATCGTTCTTTACTGCATCCCTCACTCCCAAACATTGAGGAATTCACACGGAAATTGCGTCGCTGTGATATACGAGTACTATGTGTTCTAAGACATTTCCTTCTAAATCGAGTAACGTTTCTATGGAAACGACAGGATTTTCTTTTGGGATACGACAATCACATTTCCGATCCACTAATCGTTCTTTACTGCATCCCTCACTCCCAAACATTGACGATATCACACGGAAATTTCGTCGCTATGAAATGCGAGTACTATGAGTTCTAAGAGATTTCCTTCTAAATCGAGTAAAGTTTCTATGGAAACGACAGGATTTTCTTTTGGGATACGACAATCACATTTCCGATCCACTAATGGTTCTTTACTGCATCCCTCACTCCCAAACATTGACGAATTCACACGGAAGTTGCGTCGCTATGAAATGCGAGTACTATGTGTTCTAAGACATTTCCTTCTAAATCGAGTAACGTTTCTATGGAAACGACAGGATTTTCTTTTGGGATACGGCAATCACATTTCCGATCCCCTAATCGTTCTTTACTGTATCCCTCACTCCCAAACATTGACGAATTCACACGGAAATTGCGTCGCTATGAAATACGAGTACTATGTGTTCTAAGACATTTCCTTCTAAATCGAGAAACGTTTCTATGGAAACGACAGGATTTTCTTTTGGGATACGACAATCACATTTCCGATCCACTAATCGTTCTTTACTGCATCCCTCACTCCCAAACATTGAGGAATTCACACGGAAATTGCGTCGCTGTGATATACGAGTACTATGTGTTCTAAGACATTACCTTCTAAATCGAGTAACGTTTCTATGGAAACGACAGGATTTTCTTTTGGGATACGACAATCACATTTTCGACCCACTAATCGTTCTTTACTGCATCCCTCACTCCCAAACATTGACGATTTCACACGGAAATTTCGTCGCTATGAAATGCGAGTACTATGAGTTCTAAGAGATTTCCTTCTAAATCGAGTAAAGTTTCTATGGAAACGACAGGATTTTCTTTTGGGATACGACAATCACATTTCCGATCCACTAATGGTTCTTTACTGCATCCCTCACTCCCAAACATTGACGAATTCACACGGAAGTTGCGTCGCTATGAAATGCGAGTACTATGTGTTCTAAGACATTTCCTTCTAAATCGAGTAACGTTTCTATGGAAACGACAGGATTTTCTTTTGGGATACGGCAATCACATTTCCGATCCCCTAATCGTTCTTTACTGTATCCCTCACTCCCAAACATTGACGAATTCACACGGAAATTGCGTCGCTATGAAATACGAGTACTATGTGTTCAAAGACATTTCCTTCTAAATCGAGTAACGTTTCTATGGAAACGACAGGATTTTCTTTAGGGATACGACAATCTCATTTCCGATCCTCTAATCCTTCTTTACTGCATCCCTCACTCCCACACATTGACGAATTCACACGGAAATTGCGTCGCTATGAAATACGAGTCCTATGTGTTCTAAGACATTTCCTTCTAAATCGAGTAACGTTTCTATGGAAACGACAGGATTTTCTTTTGGGATACGACAATCACATTTCCGATCCACTAATCTTTCTTTACTGCATCCCTCACTCCCAACCATTGACGAACTCACACGGAAATTCCGTCGCTATGAAATACGAGTACTATGTGTTCTAAGACATTTCCTTCTAAATCGAGTAACGTTTCTATGGAAACGACAGGATTTTCTTTTGGGATACGACAATCTCATTTCCGATCCACTAATCCTTCTTTACTGCATCCCTCACTCCCACACATTGACGAATTCACACGGAAATTCCGTCGCTATGAAATACGAGTACTATGTGTTCTAAGACATTTCCTTCAAAATCGAGTAACGTTTCTATGGAAACGACAGGACTTTCTTTTGGGATACAACAATCTCATTTCCGATTCACTAATCCGTCTTTACTGCATCCCTCACTCCCACTCATTGACGAATTCACACGGAAATTGCGTCGCTATGAAATACTATGGGTTCTATGACTTCTCCTTCTAAATCGAGTACCGTTTCTATGGAAACGACAGGATTTTCTTTTGGGATACGACAATCTTATTTCCGATCCACTAATCCTTCTTTACTGCATCCCTCACTCCCACTCATTGACCAATTCTCACGGAAATTGCGTCGCTATGAAATACTATGTGTTCTAAGACATTTCCTTCTAAATCGAGTAACGTTTCTATGGAAACGATAGGATTTTCTTTTGGGATACGACAATCTCATTTCCGATCCTCTAATCCTTCTTTACTGCATCCCTCACTCCCTCACATTGACGAATTCACACGGAAATTGCGTCGCTATGAAATACTATGTGTTCTGAGACATCTCCTTCAAAATCGAGTAACGTTTCTATGGAAACGACAGGATTTTCTTTTGGGATACGACAATCACATTTCCGATCCACTAATCACTCTTTACTGCATCCCTCACTCCCATACATTGACGAATTCACACGGAAATTGCGTCGCTATGAAATACTATGGGTTCTATGACTTCTCCTTCTAAATCGAGTACCGTTTCTATGGAAACGACAGGATTTTCTTTTGGGATACGACAATCATATTTCCGATCCACTAATCCTTCTTTACTGCATCCCTCACTCCCACTCATTGACCTATTCACACGGAAATTGCGTCGCTATGAAATACTATGTGTTCTAAGACATTTCCTCCTAAATCGAGTAACGTTTCTATGGAAACAACAGGATTTTCTTTTGGGATACGACAAATTAATTTCCGATCCACTAATCTTTCTTTACTGCATCCCTCACTCCCAACCATTGACGAATTCACACGGAAATTAAATCGCTATGAAATGCGAGTACTATGTGTTCTAAGACATTTCCTTCTAAATCGAGTAACGTTTCTATGGAAACGACAGGATTTTCTTTTGGGATACGACAATCACATTTCCGATCCACTAATCCATCTTGACTGCATCCCTCACTATCAAACATTGACGAATTCACACGGAAATTGCGTCGCTATGAAATACGAGTACTATGTGTTCTAAGACATTTCCTTCTAAATCGAGTAACGTTTCTATGGAAACGACAGGATTTTCTTTTGGGATACGACAATCACATTTCCGATCCACTAATCGTTCTTTACTGCATCCCTCACTCCCAAACATTGACGAATTCACACGGAATTTGCGTCGCTATGAAATGCGAGTACTATGTGTTCTAAGACATTTCCTTCTAAATCGAGTCACATTTCTAAGGAAACGACAGGATTTTCTTTTGGGATACGACAATCACATTTCCGATCCACTAATGGTTCTTTACTGCATCCCTCACTCCCAAACATTGACGAATTCACACGGAAGTTGCGTCGCTATGAAATGCGAGTACTATGTGTTCTAAGACATTTCCTTCTAAGTCGAGTAACGTTTCTATGGAAACGACAGGATTTTCTTTTGGGATACGACAATCTCATTTCCGATCTACTAATCGTTCTTTACTGCATCCCACACTCCCAAACATTGACGAATTCACACGGAAATTGCGTCGCTATGAAATACAAGTACTATGTGTTCTAAGACATTTCCTTCTAAATCGAGTAACGTTTCTATGGAAACGACAGGATTTTCTTTTGGGATACGACAATCACATTTCCGATCCACTAATCGTTCTTTACTGCATCCCTCACTCCCAAACATTGACGAATTCACACGAAAATTGCGTCGCTATGAAATACGAGTACTATGTGTTCTAAGACATTTCCTTCTAAATCGAGTAACGTTTCTATGGAAACGACAGGATTTTCTTTTGGGATACGACAATCACATTTCCGATCCACTAATCGTTCTTTACTGCATCCCTCACTCCCAAACATTGACGAATTCACACGGAAATTGCGTCGCTATGAAATACGAGTACTATGTGTTCTAAGACATTTCCTTCTAAATCGAGTAACGTTTCTATGGAAACGAAAGGATTTTCTTTTGGAGTACGACAATCACATTTCCGATCCACTAATCGTTCTTTACTGCATCCCTCACTCACAAACATTGACGAATTCACACGGAAATTGCGTCGCTATGAAATACGAGTACTATGTGTTCTAAGACATTTCCTTCTAAATCGAATAACGTTTCTATGGAAACGACAGGATTTTCTTTTGGGATACGACAATCACATTTCCGATCCACTAATCGTTCTTTACTGCATCCCTCACTATCAAACATTGACGAATTCACACGGATATTGCGTCGCTATGAAATACGAGTACTATGTGTTCTAAGACATTTCCTTCTAAAACGAGTAACGTTTCTATGGAAACGACAGGATTTTCTTTTGGGATACGACAATTACATTTCCGATCCACTAATCCTTCTTTACTGCATCCCCCACTCCCACACATTGACGAATTCACACGGAAATTGCGTCGCTATGAAATACTATGTGTTCTAAGACATTTCCTTCTAAATCGAGTAACGTTTCTATGGAAACGACAGGATTTTCTTTTGGGATACGACAATCACATATCCGATCCACTAATCCTTCTTTACTGCATCCCTCACTCCCATACATTGACGAATTCTCACGGAAATTGCGTCGCTATGAAATACGAGTACTATGTGTTCAAGGACATTTCCTTCTAAATCGAGTAACGTTTCTATGGAAACGACAGGATTTTCTTTTGGGATACGACAATCACATTTCCGATCCACTAACCGTTCTTTACTGCATCCCTCACTCCCAAACATTGG
This sequence comes from Schistocerca piceifrons, assembly GCF_021461385.2. Classification (NCBI taxonomy): domain Eukaryota; kingdom Metazoa; phylum Arthropoda; class Insecta; order Orthoptera; family Acrididae; genus Schistocerca; species Schistocerca piceifrons. The sequence goes on along the minus strand of NC_060144.1, from coordinate 602,884,271 downwards.
CGAATTCACACGGAAATTGCGTCGCTATGAAATACGAGTACTATGTGTTGTAAGACATTTCCTTCTAAATCGAGTAACGTTTCTATGGAAACGAAAGGATTTTCTTTTGGGATACGACAATCACATTTCCGATCCACTAATCGTTCTTTACTGCATCCCTCACTCCCAAACATTGACGAATTCACACGGAAATTGCGTCGCTATGAAATACGAGTACTATGTGTTCTATGACATTTCCTTCTAAATCGAGTAACGTTTCTATGGAAACGACAGGATTTTCTTTTGGGATACGACAATCACATTTTCGATCCACTAATCGTTCTTTACTGCATCCCTCACTCCCAAAGATTGACGAATTCACACGGAAATTCCGTCGGTATGAAATACGAGTACTATGTGTTCTAAGACATTTCCTTCTAAATCGAGTAACGTTTCTATGGAAACGACAGGATTTTCTTTTGGGATACGACAATCACATTTCCGATCCACTAATCGTTCTTTACTGCATCCCTCACTCCCATACATTGACGAATTCACACGGAAATTGCGTCGCTATGAAATACGAGTACTATGTGTGCTAAGACATTTCCTTCTAAATCGAATAACGTTTCTATGGAAACGACAGGAATTTCTTTTGGGATACGACAATCACATTTCCGATCCACTAATCGTTCTTTACTGCATCCCTCACTATCAAACATTGACGAATTCACATGGATATTGCGTCGCTGTGAAATACGAGTACTATGTGTTCTAAGTCATTTCCTTCTAAAACGAGTAACGTTTCTATGGAAACGACAGGATTTTTTTTTGGGATACGACAATTACATTTCCGATCCACTAATCCTTCTTTACTGCATCCCTCACTCCCACACATTGACGAATTCACACGGAAATTGCGTCGCTATGAAATACTATGTGTTCTAAGACATTTCCTTCTAAATCGAGTGACGTTTCTATGGAAACGACAGGATTTTCTTTTGGGATACGACAATCACATTTCCGATCCACTAATCCTTCTTTACTGCATCCCTCACTCCCATACATTGACGAATTCACACGGAAATTGCGTCGCTATGAAATACTATGGGTTCCTTGACTTCTCCTTCTAAATCGAGTACCGTTTCTATGGAAACGACAGGATTTTCTTTTGGGATACGACAATCATATTTCCGATCCACTAATCCTTCTTTACTGCATCCCTCACTCCCACTCATTGACCTATTTACACGGAAATTGCGTCGCTATGAAATACTATGTGTTCAAAGACATTTCCTTCTAAATCGAGTAACGTTTCTATGGAAACGACAGGATTTTCTTTTGGGATACGACAATCTCATTTCCGATCCTCTAATCCATCTTTACTGCAACCCTCACTCCCAAACATTGACGAATTCACACGGAAATTGCGTCGCTATGAAATACGAGTGCTATGTGTTCTAAGACATTTCCTTCTAAATCGAGTAACGTTTCTATGGAAACGACAGGATTTTCTTTTGGGATACGACAATCACATTTCCGATCCGCTAATCGTTCTTTACTGCATCCCTCACTCCCAAACATTGACGAATTCACACGGAAGTTGCGTCGCTATGAAACGCGAGTACTATGTGTTCTAAGACATTTCCTTCTAAATCGATTAACGTTTCTATGGAAACGTCAGGATTTTCTTTTGGGGTACGACAATCACATTTCCGATCCACTAATGGTTCTTTACTGCATCCCTTACTCCCAAACACTGACGAATTCACACGGAAGTTGCGTCGCTATGAAATGCGAGTACTATGTGTTCTAAGACATTTCCTTCTAAATCGAGTAACGTTTCTATGGAAACGACAGCATTTTCTTTTGGGATATGACAATCTCATTTCCGATCCACTAATCGTTCTTTACTGCATCCCACACTCCCAAACATAGACGAATTCACACGGAAATTGCGTCGCTATGAAATACAAGTACTATGTGTTCTAAGACATTTCCTTCTAAATCGAGTAACGTTTCTATGGAAACGACAGGATTTTCTTTTGGGATACGACAATCACATTTCCGATCCACTAACCGTTCTTTACTGCATCCCTCACTCCCAAACATTGGCGAATTCACACGGAAATTGCGTCGCTATGAAATACGAGTACTATGTGTTGTAAGACATTTCCTTCTAAATCGAGTAACGTTTCTATGGAACGAAAGGATTTTCTTTTGGGATACGACAATCACATTTCCGATCCACTAATCGTTCTTTACTGCATCCCTCACTCCCAAACATTGACGAATTCACACGGAAATTGCGTCGCTATGAAATACGAGTACTATGTGTTCTATGACATTTCCTTCTAAATCGAGTAACGTTTCTATGGAAACGACAGGATTTTCCTTTGGGATACGACAATCACATTTTCGATCCACTAATCCTTCTTTACTGCATCCCTCACTCCCATACATTGGCGAATTCACACGGAAATTGCGTCGCTATGAAATACTATGGGTTCTATGACTTCTCCTTCTAAATCGAGTACCGTTTCTATGGAAACGACAGGATTTTCTTTTGGGATACGACAATCATATTTCCGATCCACGAATCCTTCCTTACTGCATCCCTCACTCCCACTCATTGACCTATTCACACTGAAATTTCGTCGCTATGAAATACTATGTGTTCAAAGACATTTCCTTCTAAATCGAGTAACGTTTCTATGGAAACGACAGGATTTTCTTTTGGGATACGACAATCTCATTTCCGATCCTCTAATCCATCTTTACTGCATCCCTCACTCCCAAACATTGACGAATTCACACGGAAATTGCGTCGCTATGAAATACGAGTACTATGTGTTCTAAGACATTTCCTTCTAAATCGAGTAACGTTTCTATGGAAACGACAGGATTTTCTTTTACGATACGACAATCTCATTTCCGATCCACTAATCGCTCCTTACTGCATCCCACACTCCCAAACATTGACGAATTCACACGGAAATTGCGTCGCTTTGAAATACGAGTACTATGTGTTCTAAGACATTTCCTTCTAAATCGAGTAACGTTTCTATGGAAACGACAGGATTTTCTTTTGGGATACGACAATCACATTTCGGATCCACTAATCGTTCTTTACTGCATCCCTCACTCCCAAACATTGACGAATTCACACGAAAATTGCGTCGCTATGAAATACGAGTACTATGTGTTCTAAGACATTTCCTTCTAAATCGAGTAACGTTTCTATGGAAACGACAGGATTTTCTTTTGGGATACGACAATCACATTTCCGATCCACTAATCGTTCTTTACTGCATCCCTCACTCCCAAACATTGGCGAATTCACACGGAAATTGCGTCGCTATGAAATACGAGTACTATGTGTTGTAAGACATTTCCTTCTAAATCGAGTAACGTTTCTATGGAAACGAAAGGATTTTCTTTTGGGATACGACAATCACATTTCCGATCCACTAATCGTTCTTTACTGCATCCCTCACTCCCACACATTGACGAATTCACACGGAAATTGCGTCGCTATGAAATACTATGTGTTCTAAGACATTTCCTTCTAAATCGAGTAACGTTTCTATGGAAACGACAGGATTTTCTTTTGGGATACGACAATCACATATCCGATCCACTAATCCTTCTTTACTGCATCCCTCACTCCCATACATTGACGAATTCACACGGAAATTGCGTCGCTATGAAATACGAGTACTATGTGTTCTAAGACATTTCCTTCTAAATCGAACAACGTTTCTATGGAAACGACAGGATTTTCTTTTGGGATACGACAATCACATTTCCGATCCACTAATCGTTCTTTACTGCATCCCTCACTATCAAACATTGACGAATTCACACGGATATTGCGTCGCTATGAAATACGAGTACTATGTGTTCTAAGACATTTCCTTCTAAAACGAGTAACGTTTCTATGGAAACGACAGGATTTTCTTTTGGGATACGACAATTACATTTCCGATCCACTAATCCTTCTTTACTGCATCCCTCACTCCCACACATTGACGAATTCACACGGAAATTGCGTCGCTATGAAATACTATGTGTTCTAAGACATTTCCTTCTAAATCGAGTAACGTTTCTATGGAAACGACAGGATTTTCTTTTGGGATACGACAATCACATATCCGATCCACTAATCCTTCTTTACTGCATCCCTCACTCCCATACATTGACGAATTCACACGGAAATTGCGTCGCTATGAAATACGAGTACTATGTGTTCTAAGACATTTCCTTCTAAATCGAGTAACGTTTCTATGGAAACGACAGGATTTTCTTTTGGGATACGACAATCACATTTCCGATCCACTAACCGTTCTTTACTGCATCCCTCACTCCCAAACATTGGCGAATTCACACGGAAATTGCGTCGCTATGAAATACGAGTACTATGTGTTGTAAGACATTTCCTTCTAAATCGAGTAACGTTTCTATGGAAACGAAAGGATTTTCTTTTGGGATACGACAATCACATTTCCGATCCACTAATCGTTCTTTACTGCATCCCTCACTCCCAAACATTGACGAATTCACACGGAAATTGCGTCGCTATGAAATACGAGTACTATGTGTTCTATGACATTTCCTTCTAAATCGAGTAACGTTTCTATGGTAACGACAGGATTTTCTTTTGGGATACGACAATCACATTTTCGATCCACTAACCGTTCTTTACTGCATCCCTCACTCCCAAACATTGGCGAATTCACACGGAAATTGCGTCGCTATGAAATACGAGTACTATGTGTTGTAAGACATTTCCTTCTAAATCGAGTAACGTTTCTATGGAACGAAAGGATTTTCTTTTGGGATACGACAATCACATTTCCGATCCACTAATCGTTCTTTACTGCATCCCTCACTCCCAAACATTGACGAATTCACACGGAAATTGCGTCGCTATGAAATACGAGTACTATGTGTTCTATGACATTTCCTTCTAAATCGAGTAACGTTTCTATGGAAACGACAGGATTTTCCTTTGGGATACGACAATCACATTTTCGATCCACTAATCCTTCTTTACTGCATCCCTCACTCCCATACATTGGCGAATTCACACGGAAATTGCGTCGCTATGAAATACTATGGGTTCTATGACTTCTCCTTCTAAATCGAGTACCGTTTCTATGGAAACGACAGGATTTTCTTTTGGGATACGACAATCATATTTCCGATCCACGAATCCTTCCTTACTGCATCCCTCACTCCCACTCATTGACCTATTCACACTGAAATTTCGTCGCTATGAAATACTATGTGTTCAAAGACATTTCCTTCTAAATCGAGTAACGTTTCTATGGAAACGACAGGATTTTCTTTTGGGATACGACAATCTCATTTCCGATCCTCTAATCCATCTTTACTGCATCCCTCACTCCCAAACATTGACGAATTCACACGGAAATTGCGTCGCTATGAAATACGAGTACTATGTGTTCTAAGACATTTCCTTCTAAATCGAGTAACGTTTCTATGGAAACGACAGGAATTTCTTTTACGATACGACAATCTCATTTCCGATCCACTAATCGCTCCTTACTGCATCCCACACTCCCAAACCTTGACGAATTCACACGGAAATTGCGTCGCTTTGAAATACGAGTACTATGTGTTCTAAGACATTTCCTTCTAAATCGAGTAACGTTTCTATGGAAACGACAGGATTTTCTTTTGGGATACGACAATCACATTTCGGATCCACTAATCGTTCTTTACTGCATCCCTCACTCCCAAACATTGACGAATTCACACGAAAATTGCGTCGCTATGAAATACGAGTACTATGTGTTCTAAGACATTTCCTTCTAAATCGAGTAACGTTTCTATGGAAACGACAGGATTTTCTTTTGGGATACGACAATCACATTTCCGATCCACTAATCGTTCTTTACTGCATCCCTCACTCCCAAACATTGGCGAATTCACACGGAAATTGCGTCGCTATGAAATACGAGTACTATGTGTTGTAAGACATTTCCTTCTAAATCGAGTAACGTTTCTATGGAAACGAAAGGATTTTCTTTTGGGATACGACAATCACATTTCCGATCCACTAATCGTTCTTTACTGCATCCCTCACTCCCACACATTGACGAATTCACACGGAAATTGCGTCGCTATGAAATACTATGTGTTCTAAGACATTTCCTTCTATATCGAGTAACGTTTCTATGGAAACGACAGGATTTTCTTTTGGGATACGACAATCACATATCCGATCCACTAATCCTTCTTTACTGCATCCCTCACTCCCATACATTGACGAATTCACACGGAAATTGCGTCGCTATGAAATACGAGTACTATGTGTTCTAAGACATTTCCTTCTAAATCGAACAACGTTTCTATGGAAACGACAGGATTTTCTTTTGGGATACGACAATCACATTTCCGATCCACTAATCGTTCTTTACTGCATCCCTCACTATCAAACATTGACGAATTCACACGGATATTGCGTCGCTATGAAATACGAGTACTATGTGTTCTAAGACATTTCCTTCTAAAACGAGTAACGTTTCTATGGAAACGACAGGATTTTCTTTTGGGATACGACAATTACATTTCCGATCCACTAATCCTTCTTTACTGCATCCCTCACTCCCACACATTGACGAATTCACACGGAAATTGCGTCGCTATGAAATACTATGTGTTCTAAGACATTTCCTTCTAAATCGAGTAACGTTTCTATGGAAACGACAGGATTTTCTTTTGGGATACGACAATCACATATCCGATCCACTAATCCTTCTTTACTGCATCCCTCACTCCCATACATTGACGAATTCACACGGAAATTGCGTCGCTATGAAATACGAGTACTATGTGTTCTAAGACATTTCCTTCTAAATCGAGTAACGTTTCTATGGAAACGACAGGATTTTCTTTTGGGATACGACAATCACATTTCCGATCCACTAACCGTTCTTTACTGCATCCCTCACTCCCAAACATTGGCGAATTCACACGGAAATTGCGTCGCTATGAAATACGAGTACTATGTGTTGTAAGACATTTCCTTCTAAATCGAGTAACGTTTCTATGGAAACGAAAGGATTTTCTTTTGGGATACGACAATCACATTTCCGATCCACTAATCGTTCTTTACTGCATCCCTCACTCCCAAACATTGACGAATTCACACGGAAATTGCGTCGCTATGAAATACGAGTACTATGTGTTCTATGACATTTCCTTCTAAATCGAGTAACGTTTCTATGGTAACGACAGGATTTTCTTTTGGGATACGACAATCACATTTTCGATCCACTAATCGTTCTTTACTGCATCCCTCACTCCCAAACATTGACGAATTCACACGGAAATTCCGTCGGTATGAAATACGAGTACTATGTGTTCTAAGACATTTCCTTCTAAATCGAGTAACGTTTCTATGGAAACGACAGGATTTTCTTTTGGGATACGACAATCACATTTCCGATCCACTAATCGTTCCTTACTGCATCCCTCACTCCCAAACATTGACGAATTCACACGGAAATTGCGTCGCTATGAAATACGAGTACTATGTGTTCTAAGACATTTCCTTCTAAATCGAATAACGTTTCTATGGAAACGACAGGATTTTCTTTTGGGATACGACAATCACATTTCCGATCCACTAATCGTTCTTTACTGCATCCCTCACTATCAAACATTGACGAATTCACACGGATATTGCGTCGCTATGAAATACGAGTACTATGTGTTCTATGTCATTTCCTTCTAAAACGAGTAACGTTTCTATGGAAACGACAGGATTTTTTTTTGGGATACGACAATTACATTTCCGATCCACTAATCCTTCTTTACTGCCTCCCTCACTCCCACACATTGACGAATTCACACGGAAATTGCGTCGTTATGAAATACTATGTGTTCTAAGACATTTCCTTCTAAATCGAGTGACGTTTCTATGGAAACGACAGGATTTTCTTTTGGGATACGACAATCACATTTCCGATCCACTAATCCTTCTTTACTGCATCCCTCACTCCCATACATTGACGAATTCACACGGAAATTGCGTCGCTATGAAATACTATGGGTTCTATGACTTCTCCTTCTAAATCGAGTACCGTTTCTATGGAAACGACAGGATTTTCTTTTGGGATACGACAATCATATTTCCGATCCACTAATCCTTCTTTACTGCATCCCTCACTCCCACTCATTGACCTATTTACACGGAAATTGCGTCGCTATGAAATACTATGTGTTCAAAGACATTTCCTTCTAAATCGAGTAACGTTTCTATGGAAACGACAGGATTTTCTTTTGGGATACGACAATCTCATTTCCGATCCTCTAATCCATCTTTACTGCATCCCTCACTCCCAAACATTGACGAATTCACACGGAAATTGCGTCGCTATGAAATACGAGTACTATGTGTTCTAAGACATTTCCTTCTAAATCGAGTAACGTTTCTATGGAAACGACAGGATTTTCTTTTGGGATCCGACAATCACATTTCCGATACACTAATCGTTCTTTACTGCATCCCTCACTCCCATACATTGACGAATTCACACGGAAATTGCGTCGCTGTGAAATACGAGTACTATGTGTTCTAAGACAGTTCCTTCTAAATCGAGTAACGTTTCTATGGAAACGACAGGATTTTCTTTTGGGATACGACAATCACATTTCCGATCCACTAATCGTTCTTTACTGCATCCCTCACTCCCAAACATTGACGAATTCACACGGAAGTTGCGTCGCTATGAAATGCGAGTACTATGTGTTCTAAGACATTTCCTTCTAAATCGAGTAACGTTTCTATGGAAACGTCAGGATTTTCTTTTGGGGTACGACAATCACATTTCCGATCCACTAATGGTTCTTTACTGCATCCCTCACTCCCAAACATTGACGAATTCACACGGAAGTTGCGTCGCTATGAAATGCGAGTACTATGTGTTGTAAGACATTTCCTTCTAAATCGAGTTACGTTACTATGGAAACGACAGCATTTTCTTTTGGGATATGACAATCTCATTTCCGATCCACTAATCGTTCTTTACTCCATCCCACACTCCCAAACATTGACGAATTCACACGGAAATTGCGTCGCTATGAAATACAAGTACTATGTGTTCTAAGACATTTCCTTCTAAATCGAGTAACGTTTCTATGGAAACGACAGGATTTTCTTTTGGGATACGACAATCACATTTCCGATCCACTAACCGTTCTTTACTGCATCCCTCACTCCCAAACATTGGCGAATTCACACGGAAATTGCGTCGCTATGAAATACGAGTACTATGTGTTGTAAGACATTTCCTTCTAAATCGAGTAACGTTTCTATGGAACGAAAGGATTTTCTTTTGGGATACGACAATCACATTTCCGATCCACTAATCGTTCTTTACTGCATCCCTCACTCCCAAACATTGACGAATTCACACGGAAATTGCGTCGCTATGAAATACGAGTACTATGTGTTCTATGACATTTCCTTCTAAATCGAGTAACGTTTCTATGGAAACGACAGGATTTTCTTGTGGGATACGACAATCACATTTCCGATCCACTAATGGTTCTTTACTGCATCCCTCACTCCCAAACATTGAAGAATTCACACGGAAGTTGCGTCGCTATGAAATGCGAGTACTATGTGTTCTAAGACATTTCCTTCTAAATCGAGTAACGTTTCTATGGAAACGACAGCATTTTCTTTTGGGATATGACAATCTCATTTCCGATCCACTAATCGCTCTTTACTGCATCCCACACTCCCAAACATTGACGAATTCACACGGAAATTGCGTCGCTTTGAAATACGAGTACTATGTGTTCTAAGACATTTCCTTCTAAATCGAGTAACGTTTCTATGGAAACGACAGGATTTTCTTTTGGGATACGACAATCACATTTCCGATCCACTAATCGTTCTTTACTGCATCCCTCACTCCCAAACATTGACGAATTCACACGAAAATTGCGTCGCTATTAAATACGAGTACTATGTGTTCTAAGACATTTCCTTCTAAATCGAGTAACGTTTCTATGGAAACGACAGGATTTTCTTTTGGGATACGACAATCACATTTCCGATCCACTAATCGTTCTTTACTGCATCCCTCACTCCCAAACATTGGCGAATTCACACGGAAATTGCGTCGCTATGAAATACGAGTACTATGTGTTGTAAGACATTTCCTTCTAAATCGAGTAACGTTTCTATGGAAACGAAAGGATTTTCTTTTGGGATACGACAATCACATTTCCGATCCACTAATCGTTCTTTACTGCATCCCTCACTATCAAACATTGACGAATTCACACGGATATTGCGTCGCTATGAAATACGAGTACTATGTGTTCTAAGACATTTCCTTCTAAAACGAGTAACGTTTCTATGGAAACGACAGGATTTTCTTTTGGGATACGACAATTACATTTCCGATCCACTAATCCTTCTTTACTGCATCCCTCACTCCCACACATTGACGAATTCACACGGAAATTGAGTCGCTATGAAATACTATGTGTTCTAAGACATTTCCTTCTAAATCGAGTAACGTTTCTATGGAAACGACAGGATTTTCTTTTGGGATACGACAATCACATATCCGATCCACTAATCCTTCTTTACTGCATCCCTCACTCCCATACATTGACGAATTCACACGGAAATTGCGTCGCTATGAAATACGAGTACTATGTGTTCTAAGACATTTCCTTCTAAATCGAGTAACGTTTCTATGGAAACGACAGGATTTTCTTTTGGGATACGACAATCACATTTCCGATCCACTAACCGTTCTTTACTGCATCCCTCACTCCCAAACATTGGCGAATTCACACGGAAATTGCGTCGCTATGAAATACGAGTACTATGTGTTGTAAGACATTTCCTTCTAAATCGAGTAACGTTTCTATGGAAACGAAAGGATTTTCTTTTGGGATACGACAATCACATTTCCGATCCACTAATCGTTCTTTACTGCATCCCTCACTCCCAAACATTGACGAATTCACACGGAAATTGCGTCGCTATGAAATACGAGTACTATGTGCTCTATGACATTTCCTTCTAAATCGAGTAACGTTTCTATGGAAACGACAGGATTTTCTTTTGGGATACGACAATCACATTTCCGATCCACTAATCGTTCTTTACTGCATCCCTCACTATCAAACATTGACGAATTCACACGGATATTGCGTCGCTATGAAATACGAGTACTATGTGTTCTAAGTCATTTCCTTCTAAAACGAGTAACGTTTCTATGGAAACGACAGGATTTTTTTTTGGGATACGACAATTACATTTCCGATCCACTAATCCTTCTTTACTGCATCCCTCACTCCCACACATTGACGAATTCACACGGAAATTGCGTCGCTATGAAATACTATGTGTTCTAAGACATTTCCTTCTAAATCGAGTGACGATCTATGGAAACGACAGGATTTTCTTTTGGGATACGACAATCACATTTCCGATCCACTAATCCTTCTTTACTGCATCCCTCACTCCCATACATTGACGAATTCACACGGAAATTGCGTCGCTATGAAATACTATGGGTTCTATGACTTCTCCTTCTAAATCGAGTACCGTTTCTATGGAAACGACAGGATTTTCTTTTGGGATACGACAATCATATTTCCGATCCACTAATCCTTCTTTACTGCATCCCTCACTCCCACTCATTGACCTATTTACACGGAAATTGCGTCGCTATGAAATACTATGTGTTCAAAGACATTTCCTTCTAAATCGAGTAACGTTTCTATGGAAACGACAGGATTTTCTTTTGGGATACGACAATCTCATTTCCGATCCTCTAATCCATCTTTACTGCATCCCTCACTCCCAAACATTGACGAATTCACACGGAAATTGCGTCGCTATGAAATACGAGTACTATGTGTTCTAAGACATTTCCTTCTAAAACGAGTAACGTTTCTATGGAAACGACAGGATTTTCTTTTGGGATACGACAATTACATTTCCGATCCACTAATCCTTCTTTACTGCATCCCTCACTCCCACACATTGACGAATTCACACGGAAATTGAGTCGCTATGAAATACTATGTGTTCTAAGACATTTCCTTCTAAATCGAGTAACGTTTCTATGGAAACGACAGGATTTTCTTTTGGGATACGACAATCACATATCCGATCCACTAATCCTTCTTTACTGCATCCCTCACTCCCATACATTGACGAATTCACACGGAAATTGCGTCGCTATGAAATACGAGTACTATGTGTTCTAAGACATTTCCTTCTAAATCGAGTAACGTTTCTATGGAAACGACAGGATTTTCTTTTGGGATACGACAATCACATTTCCGATCCACTAACCGTTCTTTACTGCATCCCTCACTCCCAAACATTGGCGAATTCACACGGAAATTGCGTCGCTATGAAATACGAGTACTATGTGTTGTAAGACATTTCCTTCTAAATCGAGTAACGTTTCTATGGAAACGAAAAGATTTTCTTTTGGGATACGACAATCACATTTCCGATCCACTAATCGTTCTTTACTGCATCCCTCACTCCCAAACATTGACGAATTCACACGGAAATTGCGTCGCTATGAAATACGAGTACTATGTGTTCTATGACATTTCCTTCTAAATCGAGTAACGTTTCTATGGAAACGACAGGATTTTCTTTTGGGATACGACAATCACATTTCCGATCCACTAATCGTTCTTTACTGCATCCCTCACTATCAAACATTGACGAATTCACACGGATATTGCGTCGCTATGAAATACGAGTACTATGTGTTCTAAGTCATTTCCTTCTAAAACGAGTAACGTTTCTATGGAAACGACAGGATTTTTTTTTGGGATACGACAATTACATTTCCGATCCACTAATCCTTCTTTACTGCATCCCTCACTCCCACACATTGACGAATTCACACGGAAATTGCGTCGCTATGAAATACTATGTGTTCTAAGACATTTCCTTCTAAATCGAGTGACGATCTATGGAAACGACAGGATTTTCTTTTGGGATACGACAATCACATTTCCGATCCACTAATCCTTCTTTACTGCATCCCTCACTCCCATACATTGACGAATTCACACGGAAATTGCGTCGCTATGAAATACTATGGGTTCTATGACTTCTCCTTCTAAATCGAGTACCGTTTCTATGGAAACGACAGGATTTTCTTTTGGGATACGACAATCATATTTCCGATCCACTAATCCTTCTTTACTGCATCCCTCACTCCCACTCATTGACCTATTTACACGGAAATTGCGTCGCTATGAAATACTATGTGTTCAAAGACATTTCCTTCTAAATCGAGTAACGTTTCTATGGAAACGACAGGATTTTCTTTTGGGATACGACAATCTCATTTCCGATCCTCTAATCCATCTTTACTGCATCCCTCACTCCCAAACATTGACGAATTCACACGGAAATTGCGTCGCTATGAAATACGAGTACTATGTGTTCTAAGACATTTCCTTCTAAATCGAGTAACGTTTCTATGGAAACGACAGGATTTTCTTTTGGGATACGACAATCACATTTCCGATCCGCTAATCGTTCTTTACTGCATCCCTCACTCCCAAACATTGACGAATTCACACGGAAGTTGCGTCGCTATGAAATGCGAGTACTATGTGTTTTAAGACATTTCCTTCTAAATCGAGTAACGTTTCTATGGAAACGTCAGGATTTTCTTTTGGGGTACGACAATCACATTTCCGATCCACTAATGGTTCTTTACTGCATCCCTCACTCCCAAACATTGACGAATTCACACGGAAGTTGCGTCGCTATGAAATGCGAGTACTATGTGTTCTAAGACATTTCCTTCTAAATCGAGTAACGTTTCTATGGAAACGACAGCATTTTCTTTTGGGATATGACAATCTCATTTCCGATCCACTAATCGTTCTTTACTGCATCCCACACTCCCAAACATTGACGAATTCACACGGAAATTGCGTCGCTATGAAATACAAGTACTATGTGTTCTAAGACATTTCCTTCTAAATCGAGTAACGTTTCTATGGAAACGACAGGATTTTCTTTTGGGATACGACAATCACATTTCCGATCCACTAACCGTTCTTTACTGCATCCCTCACTCCCAAACATTGGCGAATTCACACGGAAATTGCGTCGCTATGAAATACGAGTACTATGTGTTGTAAGACATTTCCTTCTAAATCGAGTAACGTTTCTATGGAACGAAAGGATTTTCTTTTGGGATACGACAATCACATTTCCGATCCACTAATCGTTCTTTACAGCATCCCTCACTCCCAAACATTGACGAATTCACACGGAAATTGCGTCGCTATGAAATACGAGTACTATGTGTTCTATGACATTTCCTTCTAAATCGAGTAACGTTTCTATGGAAACGACAGGATTTTCCTTTGGGATACGACAATCACATTTTCGATCCACTAATCCTTCTTTACTGCATCCCTCACTCCCATACATTGGCGAATTCACACGGAAATTGCGTCGCTATGAAATACTATGGGTTCTATGACTTCTCCTTCTAAATCGAGTACCGTTTCCAAGGAAACGACAGGATTTTCTTTTGGGATACGACAATCATATTTCCGATCCACGAATCCTTCCTTACTGCATCCCTCACTCCCACTCATTGACCTATTCACACTGAAATTTCGTCGCTATGAAATACTATGTGTTCAAAGACATTTCCTTCTAAATCGAGTAACGTTTCTATGGAAACGACAGGATTTTCTTTTGGGATACGACAATCTCATTTCCGATCCTCTAATCCATCTTAACTGCATCCCTCACTCCCAAACATTGATGAATTCACACGGAAATTGCGTCGCTATGAAATACGAGTACTATGTGTTCTAAGACATTTCCTTCTAAATCGAGTAACGTTTCTATGGAAACGACAGGATTTTCTTTTACGATACGACAATCACATTTCCGATCCACTAATCTTTCTTTACTGCATCCCTCACTCCCAAACATTGACGAATTCACAAGAAAGTTGCGTCGCTATGAAATGCGAGTACTATGTGTTCTAAGACATTTCCTTCTAAATCGAATAACGTTTCTATGGAAACGACAGGATTTTCTTTTGGGATACGACAATCACATTTCCGATCCACTAATCGTTCTTTACTGCATCCCTCACTATCTAACATTGATGAATTCACACGGATATTGCGTCGCTATGAAATACGAGTACTATGTGTTCTATGACATTTCCTTCTAAATCGAGTAACGTTTCTATGGAAACGACAGGATTTTCTTTTGGGATACGACAATCACATTTTCGATCCACTAATCGTTCTTTACTGCATCCCTCACTCCCAAACATTGACGAATTCACACGGAAATTCCGTCGGTATGAAATACGAGTACTATGTGTTCTAAGACATTTCCTTCTAAATCGAGTAACGTTTCTATGGAAACGACAGGATATTCTTTTGGGATACGACAATCACATTTCCGATCCACTAATCTTTCTTTACTGCATCCCTCACACCCAAACATTGACGAATTCACACGGAAATTGCGTCGCTATGAAATACGAGTACTATGTGTTCTAAGACATTTCCTTCTAAATCGAATAACGTTTCTATGGAAACGACAGGATTTTCTTTTGGGATACGACAATCACATTTCCGATCCACTAATCGTTCTTTACTGCATCCCTCACTATCTAACATTGATGAATTCACACGGATATTGCGTCGCTATGAAATACGAGTACTATGTGTTCTAAGACATTTCCTTCTAAATCGAGTAACGTTTCTATGGAAACGACAGGATTTTCTTTTGGGATACGACAATTACATTTCCGATCCACTAATCGTTCTTTACTGCATCCCTCACTCCCAAACATTGACGAATTCACACGGAAGTTGCGTCGCTATGAAATGCGAGTACTATGTGTTCTAAGACATTTCCTTCTAAATCGAGTAACGTTTCTATGGAAACGACAGGATTTTCTTTTGGGATACGACAATCACATTTCCGATCCACTAACCGTTCTTTACTGCATCCCTCACTCCCAAACATTGGCGAATTCACACGGAAATTACGTCGCTATGAAATACGAGTACTATGTGTTGTAAGACATTTCCTTCTAAATCGAGTAACGTTTCTATGGAACGAAAGGATTTTCTTTTGGGATACGACAATCACATTTCCGATCCACTAATCGTTCTTTACTGCATCCCTCACTCCCAAACATTGACGAATTCACACGGAAATTGCGTCGCTATGAAATACGAGTACTATGTGTTCTATGACATTTCCTTCTAAATCGAGTAACGTTTCTATGGAAACGACAGGATTTTCCTTTGGGATACGACAATCACATTTTCGATCCACTAATCCTTCTTTACTGCATCCCTCACTCCCATACATTGGCGAATTCACACGGAAATTGCGTCGCTATGAAATACTATGGGTTCTATGACTTCTCCTTCTAAATCGAGTACCGTTTCTATGGAAACGACAGGATTTTCTTTTGGGATACGACAATCATATTTCCGATCCACGAATCCTTCCTTACTGCATCCCTCACTCCCACTCATTGACCTATTCACACTGAAATTTCGTCGCTATGAAATACTATGTGTTCAAAGACATTTCCTTCTAAATCGAGTAACGTTTCTATGGAAACGACAGGATTTTCTTTTGGGATACGACAATCTCATTTCCGATCCTCTAATCCATCTTTACTGCATCCCTCACTCCCAAACATTGATGAATTCACACGGAAATTGCGTCGCTATGAAATACGAGTACTATGTGTTCTAAGACATTTCCTTCTAAATCGAGTAACGTTTCTATGGAAACGACAGGATTTTCTTTTACGATACGACAATCACATTTCCGATCCACTAATCTTTCTTTACTGCATCCCTCACTCCCAAACATTGACGAATTCACAAGGAAGTTGCGTCGCTATGAAATGCGAGTACTATGTGTTCTAAGACATTTCTTTCTAAATCGAATAACGTTTCTATGGAAACGACAGGATTTTCTTTTGGGATACGACAATCACATTTCCGATCCACTAATCGTTATTTACTGCATCCCTCAGTATCTAACATTGATGAATTCACACGGATATTGCGTCGCTATGAAATACGAGTACTATGTGTTCTATGACATTTCCTTCTAAATCGAGTAACGTTTCTATGGGAACGACAGGATTTTCTTTTGGGATACGACAATCACATTTTCGATCCACTAATCGTTCTTTACTGCATCCCTCACTCCCAAACATTGACGAATTCACACGGAAATTCCGTCGGTATGAAATACGAGTACTATGTGTTCTAAGACATTTCCTTCTAAATCGAGTAACGTTTCTATGGAAACGACAGGATTTTCTTTTGGGATACGACAATCACATTTCCGATCCACTAATCTTTCTTTACTGCATCCCTCACACCCAAACATTGACAAATTCACACGGAAATTGCGTCGCTATGAAATACGAGTACTATGTGTTCTAAGACATTTCCTTCTAAATCGAATAACGTTTCTATGGAAACGACAGGATTTTCTTTTGGGATACGACAATCACATTTCCGATCCACTAATCGTTCTTTACTGCATCCCTCACTATCTAACATTGATGAATTCACACGGAAATTGCGTCGCTATGAAATACGAGTACTATGTGTTCTATGACATTTCCTTCTAAATCGAGTAACGTTTCTATGGAAACGACAGGATTTTCTCTTGGGATACGACAATCACATTTCCGATCCACTAATCGTTCTTTACTGCATCCCTCACTCCCAAACATTGACGAATTCACACGGAAATTGCGTCGCTATGAAATACGAGGACTATGTGTTCTAAGACATTTCCTTCTAAATCGAGTAACGTTTCTATGGAAACGACAGGATTTTCTTTTGGGATACGACAATCACATTTCCGATCCACTAATCGTTCTTTACTGCATCCCTCACTCCCAAACATTGACGAATTCTCACGGAAATTGCGTCGCTATGAAATACGAGTACTATGTGTTCTAAGACATTTCCTTCTAAATCGAGTAACGTTTCTATGGAAACGAAAGGATTTTCTTTTGTGATACGACAATCACATTTCCGATCCACTAATCGTTCTTTACTGCATCCCTCACTCCCAAACATTGACGAATTCACACGGAAATTGCGTCGCTATGAAATACGAGTACTATGTGTTCTAAGACATTTCCTTCTAAACCGAGTAACGTTTCTATGGAAACGACCGGATTTTCTTTTGGGATACGACAATCACATTTGCGATCCACTAATCGTTCTTTACTGCATCCCTCACTCCCAAACATTGACGAATTCACACGGAGATTCCGTCGCTATGAAATACGAGTACTATGTGTTCTAAGACATTTCCTTCTAAATCGAGTAACGTTTCTATGGAAACGACAGGATTTTCTTTTGGGATACGACAATCAGATTTCCGATCCACTAATGGTTCTTTACTGCATCCCTCACTCCCAAACATTGACGAATTCACACGGACGTTGCGTCGCTATGAAATGCGAGTACTATGTGTTCTAAGACATTTCCTTCTAAATCGAGTAACGTTTCTATGGAAACGACAGGATTTTCTTTTGGGTTTACGACAATCACATTTCCGATCCACTAATCGTTCTTTACTGCATCCCTCACTCCCAAACATTGACGAATTCACACGGAAATTGCGTCGCTATGAAATGCGAGTACTATGTGTTCTAAGACATTTCCTTCTAAATCGAGTAACGTTTCTATGGAAACGACAGGATTTTCTTTTGGGATACGACAATCACATTTCCGATCCACTAATCGTTCTTTACTGCATCCCTCACTCCCAAACATTGACGAATTCACACGGAAGTTGCGTTGCTAAGAAATACGAGTACTATGTGTTCTAAACATTTCCTTCAAAATCGAGTAACGTTTCTATGGAAACGACAGGATTTTCTTTTGGGATAACACAATCACATTTCCGATCCACTAATCGTTCTTTACTGCATCCCTCACTCCCAAACATTGACGAATTCACACGGAAATTGCGTTGCTATGAAATACGAGTACTATGTGTTCTAAGACATTTCCTTCTAAATCGAGAAACGTTTCTATGGAAACGACAGGATTTTCTTTTGGGATACGACAATCACATTTCCGATCCACTAATCGTTCTTTACTGCATCCCTCACTCCCAAACATTGAGGAATTCACACGGAAATTGCGTCGCTATGAAATACGAGTACTATGTGTTCTAAGACATTTCCTTCTAAATCGAGTAACGTTTCTATGGAAACGACAGGATTTTCTTTTGGGATACGACAATCACATTTCCGATCCACTAATCGTTCTTTACTGCATCCCTCACTCCCAAACATTGACGAATTCACACGGAAATTGCGTCGCTATGAAATGCGAGTACTATGAGTTCTAAGACATTTCCTTCTAAATCGAGTAAAGTTTCTATGGAAACGACAGGATTTTCTTTTGGGATACGACAATCACATTTCCGATCCTCTAATGGTTCTTTACTGCATCCCTCACTCCCAAACATTGACGAATTCACACGGAAGTTGCGTCGCTATGAAATGCGAGTACTATGGGTTCTAAGACATTTCATTCTAAATCGAGGAACGTTTCTATGGGAACGACAGGATTATCTTTTGGGATACGACAATCACATTTCCGATCCACTAATCGTTCTTTACTGTATCCCTCACTCCCAAACATTGACGAATTCACACGGAAATTGCGTCGCTATGAAATACGAGTACTATGTGTTCTAAGACATTTCCTTCTAAATCGAGTAACGTTTCTATGGAAACGACAGGATTTTCTTTAGGGATACGACAATCTCATTTCCGATCCTCTAATCCTTCTTTACTGCATCCCTCACACCCACACATTGACGAATTCACACGGAAATTGCGTCGCTATGAAATACGAGTACTATGTGTTCTAAGACATTTCCTTCTAAATGGAGTAACGTTTCTATGGAAACGACAGGATTTTCGATTGGGATACGACAATCTCATTTCCGATCCACTAATCCTTCTCTACTGCATCCCTCACTCAAACACATTGACTAATTCACACGGAAATTCCGTCACTATGAAATACGAGTACTATGTGTTCTAAGACATTTCCTTCTAAATCGAGTAACGTTTCTATGGAAACGACAGGATTTTCTTTTGGGATACGACAATCACATTTCCGATCCACTAATCTTTCTTTACTGCATCCGTCACTCCCTACCATTGACGAACTCACACGGAAATTCCGTCGCTATGAAATACGAGTACTATGTGTTCTAAGCCATTTCCTTCTAAATCGAGTAACGTTTCTATGGAAACGACAGGATTTTCTTTTGGGATACGACAATCTCATTTCCGATCCACTAATCCTTCATTACTGCACCCCTCACTCCCACACATTGACGAATTCACACGGAAATTCCGTCGCTATGAAATACGAGTACTATGTGTTCTAAGACATTTCCTTCAAAATCGAGTAACGTTTCTATGGAAACGACAGGACTTTCTTTTGGGATACAACAATCTCATTTCCGATTCACTAATCCTTCTTTACTGCATCCCTCACTCCCACTCATTGACGAATTCACACGGAAATTGCGTCGCTATGAAATACTATGGGTTCTATGACTTCTCCTTCTAAATCGAGTACCGTTTCTATGGAAACGACAGGATTTTCTTTTGGGATACGACAATCTTATTTCCGATCCACTAATCCGTCTTTACTGCATCCCTCACTCCCACTCATTGACCAATTCTCACGGAAATTGCGTCGCTATGAAATACTATGTGTTCTAAGACATTTCCTTCTAAATCGAGTAACGTTTCTATGGAAACGACAGGATTTTCTTTTGGGATACGACAATCTCATTTCCGATCCTCTAATCCTTCTTTACTGCATCCCTCACTCCCTCACATTGACGAATTCACACGGAAATTGCGTCGCTATGAAATACTATGTGTTCTGAGACATTTCCTTCAAAATCGAGTAACGTTTCTATGGAAACGACAGGATTTTCTTTTGGGATACGACAATCACATTTCCGATCCACTAATCACTCTTTACTGCATCCCTCACTCCCATACATTGACGAATTCACACGGACATTGCGTCGCTATGAAATACTATGGGTTCTATGACTTCTCCTTCTAAATCGAGTACCGTTTCTATGGAAACGACAGGATTTTCTTTTGGGATACGACAATCATATTTCCGATCCACTAATCCTTCTTTACTGCATCCCTCACTCCCACTCATTGACCTATTCACACGGAAATTGCGTCGCTATGAAATACTATGTGTTCTAAGACATTTCCTTCTAAATCGAATAACGTTTCTATGGAAACGACAGGATTTTCTTTTGGGATACGACAATCACATTTCCGATCCACTAATCGTTCTTTACTGCATCCCTCACTATCTAACATTGATGAATTCACACGGATATTGCGTCGCTATGAAATACGAGTACTATGTGTTCTAAGACATTTCCTTCTAAATCGAGTAACGTTTCTATGGAAACGACAGGATTTTCTTTTGGGATACGACAATTACATTTCCGATCCACTAATCGTTCTTTACTGCATCCCTCACTCCCAAACATTGACGAATTCACACGGAAGTTGCGTCGCTATGAAATGCGAGTACTATGTGTTCTAAGACATTTCCTTCTAAATCGAGTAACGTTTCTATGGAAACGACAGGATTTTCTTTTGGGATACGACAATCACATTTCCGATCCACTAACCGTTCTTTACTGCATCCCTCACTCCCAAACATTGGCGAATTCACACGGAAATTACGTCGCTATGAAATACGAGTACTATGTGTTGTAAGACATTTCCTTCTAAATCGAGTAACGTTTCTATGGAACGAAAGGATTTTCTTTTGGGATACGACAATCACATTTCCGATCCACTAATCGTTCTTTACTGCATCCCTCACTCCCAAACATTGCCGAATTCACACGGAAATTGCGTCGCTATGAAATACGAGTACTATGTGTTCTATGACATTTCCTTCTAAATCGAGTAACGTTTCTATGGAAACGACAGGATTTTCCTTTGGGATACGACAATCACATTTTCGATCCACTAATCCTTCTTTACTGCATCCCTCACTCCCATACATTGGCGAATTCACACGGAAATTGCGTCGCTATGAAATACTATGGGTTCTATGACTTCTCCTCCTAAATCGAGTACCGTTTCTATGGAAACGACAGGATTTTCTTTTGGGATACGACAATCATATTTCCGATCCACGAATCCTTCCTTACTGCATCCCTCACTCCCACTCATTGACCTATTCACACTGAAATTTCGTCGCTATGAAATACTATGTGTTCAAAGACATTTCCTTCTAAATCGAGTAACGTTTCTATGGAAACGACAGGATTTTCTTTTGGGATACGACAATCTCATTTCCGATCCTCTAATCCATCTTTACTGCATCCCTCACTCCCAAACATTGATGAATTCACACGGAAATTGCGTCGCTATGAAATACGAGTACTATGTGTTCTAAGACATTTCCTTCTAAATCGAGTAACGTTTCTATGGAAACGACAGGATTTTCTTTTACGATACGACAATCACATTTCCGATCCACTAATCTTTCTTTACTGCATCCCTCACTCCCAAACATTGACGAATTCACAAGGAAGTTGCGTCGCTATGAAATGCGAGTACTATGTGTTCTAAGACATTTCCTTCTAAATCGAATAACGTTTCTATGGAAACGACAGGATTTTCTTTTGGGATACGACAATCACATTTCCGATCCACTAATCGTTATTTACTGCATCCCTCAGTATCTAACATTGATGAATTCACACGGATATTGCGTCGCTATGAAATACGAGTACTATGTGTTCTATGACATTTCCTTCTAAATCGAGTAACGTTTCTATGGGAACGACAGGATTTTCTTTTGGGATACGACAATCACATTTTCGATCCACTAATCGTTCTTTACTGCATCCCTCACTCCCAAACATTGACGAATTCACACGGAAATTCCGTCGGTATGAAATACGAGTACTATGTGTTCTAAGACATTTCCTTCTAAATCGAGTAACGTTTCTATGGAAACGACAGGATTTTCTTTTGGGATACGACAATCACATTTCCGATCCACTAATCTTTCTTTACTGCATCCCTCACACCCAAACATTGACAAATTCACACGGAAATTGCGTCGCTATGAAATACGAGTACTATGTGTTCTAAGACATTTCCTTCTAAATCGAATAACGTTTCTATGGAAACGACAGGATTTTCTTTTGGGATACGACAATCACATTTCCGATCCACTAATCGTTCTTTACTGCATCCCTCACTATCTAACATTGATGAATTCACACGGAAATTGCGTCGCTATGAAATACGAGTACTATGTGTTCTATGACATTTCCTTCTAAATCGAGTAACGTTTCTATGGAAACGACAGGATTTTCTTTTGGGATACGACAATCACATTTCCGATCCACTAATCGTTCTTTACTGCATCCCTCACTCCCAAACATTGACGAATTCACACGGAAATTGCGTCGCTATGAAATACGAGTACTATGTGTTCTAAGACATTTCCTTCTAAATCGAGTAACGTTTCTATGGAAACGACAGGATTTTCTTTTGGGATACGACAATCACATTTCCGATCCACTAATCGTTCTTTACTGCATCCCTCACTCCCAAACATTGACGAATTCACACGGAAATTGCGTCGCTATGAAATACGAGTACTATGTGTTCTAAGACATTTCCTTCTAAATCGAGTAACGTTCCTATGGAAACGAAAGGATTTTCTTTTGTGATACGACAATCACATTTCCGATCCACTAATCGTTCTTTACTGCATCCCTCACTCCCAAACATTGACGAATTCACACGGAAATTGCGTCGCTATGAAATACGAGTACTATGTGTTCTAAGACATTTCCTTCTAAACCGAGTAACGTTTCTATGGAAACGACCGGATTTTCTTTTGGGATACGACAATCACATTTGCGATCCACTAATCGTTCTTTACTGCATCCCTCACTCCCAAACATTGACGAATTCACACGGAGATTCCGTCGCTATGAAATACGAGTACTATGTGTTCTAAGACATTTCCTTCTAAATCGAGTAACGTTTCTATGGAAACGACAGGATTTTCTTTTGGGATACGACAATCAGATTTCCGATCCACTAATGGTTCTTTACTGCATCCCTCACTCCCAAACATTGACGAATTCACACGGACGTTGCGTCGCTATGAAATGCGAGTACTATGTGTTCTAAGACATTTCCTTCTAAATCGAGTAACGTTTCTATGGAAACGACAGGATTTTCTTTTGGGTTTACGACAATCACATTTCCGATCCACTAATCGTTCTTTACTGCATCCCTCACTCCCAAACATTGACGAATTCACACGGAAATTGCGTCGCTATGAAATGCGAGTACTATGTGTTCTAAGACATTTCCTTCTAAATCGAGTAACGTTTCTATGGAAACGACAGGATTTTCTTTTGGGATACGACAATCACATTTCCGATCCACTAATCGTTCTTTACTGCATCCCTCACTCCCAAACATTGACGAATTCACACGGAAGTTGCGTTGCTAAGAAATACGAGTACTATGTGTTCTAAACATTTCCTTCAAAATCGAGTAACGTTTCTATGGAAACGACAGGATTTTCTTTTGGGATAACACAATCACATTTCCGATCCACTAATCGTTCTTTACTGCATCCCTCACTCCCAAACATTGACGAATTCACACGGAAATTGCGTTGCTATGAAATACGAGTACTATGTGTTCTAAGACATTTCCTTCTAAATCGAGAAACGTTTCTATGGAAACGACAGGATTTTCTTTTGGGATACGACAATCACATTTCCGACCCACTAATCGTTCTTTACTGCATCCCTCACTCCCAAACATTGAGGAATTCACACGGAAATTGCGTCGCTATGAAATACGAGTACTATGTGTTCTAAGACATTTCCTTCTAAATCGAGTAACGTTTCTATGGAAACGACAGGATTTTCTTTTGGGATACGACAATCACATTTCCGATCCACTAATCGTTCTTTACTGCATCCCTCACTCCCAAACATTGACGAATTCACACGGAAATTGCGTCGCTATGAAATGCGAGTACTATGAGTTCTAAGACATTTCCTTCTAAATCGAGTAAAGTTTCTATGGAAACGACAGGATTTTCTTTTGGGATACGACAATCACATTTCCGATCCTCTAATGGTTCTTTACTGCATCCCTCACTCCCAAACATTGACGAATTCACACGGAAGTTGCGTCGCTAAGAAATGCGAGTACTATGGGTTCTAAGACATTTCATTCTAAATCGAGGAACGTTTCTATGGGAACGACAGGATTTTCTTTTGGGATACGACAATCACATTTCCGATCCACTAATCGTTCTTTACTGTATCCCTCACTCCCAAAGATTGACGAATTCACACGGAAATTGCGTCGCTATGAAATACGAGTACTATGTGTTCTAAGACATTTCCTTCTAAATCGAGTAACGTTTCTATGGAAACGACAGGATTTTCTTTAGGGATACGACAATCTCATTTCCGATCCTCTAATCCTTCTTTACTGCATCCCTCACACCCACACATTGACGAATTCACACGGAAATTGCGTCGCTATGAAATACGAGTACTATGTGTTCTAAGACATTTCCTTCTAAATGGAGTAACGTTTCTATGGAAACGACAGGATTTTCGATTGGGATACGACAATCTCATTTCCGATCCACTAATCCTTCTCTACTGCATCCCTCACTCCCACACATTGACTAATTCACACGGAAATTCCGTCACTATGAAATACGAGTACTATGTGTTCTAAGACATTTCCTTCTAAATCGAGTAACGTTTCTATGGAAACGACAGGATTTTCTTTTGGGATACGACAACCACATTTCCGATCCACTAATCTTTCTTTACTGCATCCGTCACTCCCTACCATTGACGAACTCACACGGAAATAACGTCGCTATGAAATACGAGTACTATGTGTTCTAAGCCATTTCCTTCTAAATCGAGTAACGTTTCTATGGAAACGACAGGATTTTCTTTTGGGATACGACAATCTCATTTCCGATCCACTAATCCTTCATTACTGCACCCCTCACTCCCACACATTGACGAATTCACACGGAAATTCCGTCGCTATGAAATACGAGTACTATGTGTTCTAAGACATTTCCTTCAAAATCGAGTAACGTTTCTATGGAAACGACAGGACTTTCTTTTGGGATACAACAATCTCATTTCCGATTCACTAATCCTTCTTTACTGCATCCCTCACTCCCACTCATTGACGAATTCACACGGAAATTGCGTCGCTATGAAATACTATGGGTTCTATGACTTCTCCTTCTAAATCGAGTACCGTTTCTATGGAAACGACAGGATTTTCTTTTGGGATACGACAATCTTATTTCCGATCCACTAATCCGTCTTTACTGCATCCCTCACTCCCACTCATTGACCAATTCTCACGGAAATTGCGTCGCTATGAAATACTATGTGTTCTAAGACATTTCCTTCTAAATCGAGTAACGTTTCTATGGAAACGACAGGATTTTCTTTTGGGATACGACAATCTCATTTCCGATCCTCTAATCCTTCTTTACTGCATCCCTCACTCCCTCACATTGACGAATTCACACGGAAATTGCGTCGCTATGAAATACTATGTGTTCTGAGACATTTCCTTCAAAATCGAGTAACGTTTCTATGGAAACGACAGGATTTTCTTTTGGGATACGACAATCACATTTCCGATCCACTAATCACTCTTTACTGCATCCCTCACTCCCATACATTGACGAATTCACACGGACATTGCGTCGCTATGAAATACTATGGGTTCTATGACTTCTCCTTCTAAATCGAGTACCGTTTCTATGGAAACGACAGGATTTTCTTTTGGGATACGACAATCATATTTCCGATCCACTAATCCTTCTTTACTGCATCCCTCACTCCCACTCATTGACCGATTCACACGGAAATTGCGTCGCTATGAAATACTATGTGTTCTAAGACATTTCCTTCTAAATCGAGTAACGTTTCTATGGAAACAACAGGATTTTCTTTTGGGATACGACAATCACATTTCCGATCCACTAATCGTTCTTTACTGCATCCCTCACTCCCAAACATTGACGAATTCACACGGAAATTCCGTCGCTATGAAATACGAGTACTATGTGTTCTAAGACATTTCCTTCTAAATCGAGTAACGTTTCTATGGAAACGACAGGATTTTCTTTTGGGATACGACAATCACATTTCCGATCCACTAATCGTTCTTTACTGCATCCCTCACTCCCAAACATTGACGAATTCACACGGAAGTTGCGTTGCTAAGAAATACGAGTACTATGTGTTCTAAACATTTCCTTCAAAATCGAGTAACGTTTCTATGGAAACGACAGGATTTTCTTTTGGGATACGACAATCACATTTCCGATCCACTAATCGTTCTTTACTGCATCCCTCACTCCCAAACATTGACGAATTCACACGGAAATTGCGTTGCTATGAAATACGAGTACTATGTGTTCTAAGACATTTCCTTCTAAATCGAGAGACGTTTCTATGGAAACGACAGGATTTTCTTTTGGGATACGACAATCACATTTCCGATCCACTAATCGTTCTTTACTGCATCCCTCACTCCCAAACATTGAGGAATTCACACGGAAATTGCGTCGCTATGAAATACGAGTACTATGTGTTCTAAGACATTTCCTTCTAAATCGAGTAACGTTTCTATGGAAACGACAGGATTTTCTTTTGGGATACGACAATCACATTTCCGATCCACTAATCGTTCTTTACTGCATCCCTCACTCCCAAACATTGACGAATTCACACGGAAATTGCGTCGCTATGAAATGCGAGTACTATGAGTTCTAAGACATTTCCTTCTAAATCGAGTAAAGTTTCTATGGAAACGACAGGATTTTCTTTTGGCATACGACAATCACATTTCCGATCCACTAATGGTTCTTTACTGCATCCCTCACTCCCAAACATTGACGAATTCACACGGAAGTTGCGTCGCTATGAAATGCGAGTACTATGTGTTCTAAGACATTTCCTTCTAAATCGAGGAACGTTTCTATGGAAACGACAGGATTTTCTTTTGGGATACGACAATCACATTTCCGATCCACTAATCGTTCTTTACTGTATCCCTCACTCCCAAACATTGACGAATTCACACGGAAATTGCGTCGCTATGAAATACGAGTACTATGTGTTCTAAGACATTTCCTTCTAAATCGAGTAACGTTTCTATAGAAACGACAGGATTTTCTTTAGGGATACGACAATCTCATTTTCGATCCTCTAATCCTTCTTTACTGCATCCCTCACACCCACACATTGACGAATTCACACGGAAATTGCGTCGCTTTGAAATACGAGTACTATGTGTTCTAAGACATTTCCTTCTAAATGGAGTAACGTTTCTATGGAAACGACAGGATTTTCGATTGGGATACGACAATCTCATTTCCGATCCACTAATCCTTCTCTACTGCATCCCTCACTCCCACACATTGACTAATTCACACGGAAATTCCGTCACTATGAAATACGAGTACTATGTGTTCTAAGACATTTCCTTCTAAATCGAGTAACGTTTCTATGGAAACGACAGGATTTTCTTTTGGGATACGACAATCACATTTCCGATCCACTAATCTTTCTTTACTGCATCCCTCACTCCCAACCATTGACGAACTCACACGGAAATTCCGTCGCTATGAAATACGAGTACTATGTGTTCTAAGACATTTCCTTCTAAATCGAGTAACGTTTCTATGGAAACGACAGGATTTTCTTTTGGGATACGACAATCTCATTTCCGATCCACTAAACCTTCTTTACTGCATCCCTCACTCCCACACATTGACGAATTCACACGGAAATTCCGTCGCTATGAAATACGAGTACTATGTGTTCTAAGACATTTCCTTCAAAATCGAGTAACGTTTCTATGGAAACGACAGGACTTTCTTTTGGGATACAACAATTTCATTTCCGATTCACTAATCCTTCTTTACTGCATCCCTCACTCCCACTCATTGACGAATTCACACGGAAATTGCGTCGCTATGAAATACTATGGGTTCTATGACTTCTCCTTCTAAATCGAGTACCGTTTCTATGGAAACGACAGGATTTTCTTTTGGGATACGACAATCTTATTTCCGATCCACTAATCCTTCTTTACTGCATCCCTCACTCCCACTCATTGACCAATTCTCACGGAAATTGCGTCGCTATGAAATACTATGTGTTCTAAGACATTTCCTTCTAAATCGAGTAACGTTTCTATGGAAACGACAGGATTTTCTTTTGGGATACGACAATCTCATTTCCGATCCTCTAATCCTTCTTTACTGCATCCCTCACTCCCTCACATTGACGAATTCACACGGAAATTGCGTCGCTATGAAATAATATGTGTTCTGAGACATTTCCTTCAAAATCGAGTAACGTTTCTATGGAAACGACAGGATTTTCTTTTGGGATACGACAATCACATTTCCGATCCACTAATCACTCTTTACTGCATCCCTCACTCCCATACATTGACGAATTCACACGGAAATTGCGTCGCTATGAAATACTATGGGTTCTATGACTTCTCCTTCTAAATCGAGTACCGTTTCTATGGAAACGACAGGATTTTCTTTTGGGATACGACAATCATATTTCCGATCCACTAATCCTTCTTTACTGCATCCCTCACTCCCACTCATTGACCTATTCACACGGAAATTGCGTCGCTATGAAATACTATGTGTTCTAAGACATTTCCTTCTAAATCGAGTAACGTTTCTATGGAAACAACAGGATTTTCTTTTGGGATACGACAATTTAATTTCCGATCCACTAATCTTTCTTTACTGCATCCCTCACTCCCAACCATTGACGAATTCACACGGAAATTCCATCGCTATGAAATGCGAGTACTATGTGTTCTAAGACATTTCCTTCTAAATCGAGTAACGTTTCTATGGAAACGACAGGATTTTCTTTTGGGATACGACAATCACATTTCCGATCCACTAATCCTTCTTTACTGCATCCCTCACTCCCAAACATTGACGAATTCACACAGAAATTGCGTCGCTATGAAATACTATGGGTTCTATGACTTCTCCTTCTAAATCGAGTACCGTTTCTATGGAAACGACAGGATTTTCTTTTGGGATACGACAATCACATTTCCGATCCACTAATCCTTCTTTACTGCATCCCTCACTCCCAAACATTGACGAATTCACACGGAAATTGCGTCGCTATGATATACCAGTACTATGTGTTCTAAGACATTTCCTTCTAAATCGAGTAACGTTTCTATGGAAACGACAGGATTTTCTTTTGGGATACGACAATCACATTTCCGATCCACTAATCGTTCTTTACTGCATCCCTCACTCCCAAACATTGACGAATTCACACGGAAATTCCGTCGCTATGAAATACGAGTACTATGTGTTCTAAGACATTTCCTTCTAAATCGAATAACGTTTCTATGGAAACAACAGGATTTTCTTTTGGGATACGACAATCACATTTCCGATCCACTAATCGTTCTTGACTGCATCCCTCACTATCAAACATTGACGAATTCACACGGAAATTGCGTCGCTATGAAATACGAGTACTATGTGTTCTATGACATTTCCTTCTAAATCGAGTAACGTTTCTATGGAAACGACATGATTTTCTTTTGGGATACGACAATCACATTTCCGATCCACTAATCGTTCTTCACTGCATCCCTCACTCCCAAACATTGACGAATTCACACGGAAGTTGCGTCGCTATGAAATGCGAGTACTATGTGTTCTAAGACATTTCCTTCTAAATCGAGTAACGTTTCTAAGGAAACGACAGGATTTTCTTTTGGGATACGACAATTGCATTTCCGATCCACTAATGGTTCTTTACTGCATCCCTCACTCCCAAACATTGACGAATTCACACGGAAGTTGCGTCGCTATGAAATGCGAGTACTATGTGTTCTAAGACATTTCCTTCTAAGTCGAGTAACGTTTCTATGGAAACGACAGGATTTTCTTTTGGGATACGACAATCTCATTTCCGATCAACTAATCGTTCTTTACTGCATCCCACACTCCCAAACATTGACGAATTCACACGGAAATTGCGTCGCTATGAAATACAAGTACTATGTGTTCTAAGACATTTCCTTCTAAATCGAGTAACGTTTCTATGGAAACGACAGGATTTTCTTTTGGGCTACGACAATAACATTTCCGATCCACTAATCGTTCTTTACTGCATTCCTCACTCCCAAACATTGACGAATTCACACGAAAATTGCGTCGCTATGAAATACGAGTACTATGTGTTCTAAGACATTTCCTTCTAAATCGAGTAACGTTTCTATGGAAACGACAGGATTTTCTTTTGGGATACGACAATCTCATTTCCGATCCACTAATCCTTCTTTACTGCATCCCTCACTCCCACACATTGACGAATTCACACGGAAATTGCGTCGCTATGAAATACTATGGGTTCTATGACTTCTCCTTCTAAATCGAGTACCGTTTCTATGGAAACGACAGGATTTTCTTTTGGGATACGACAATCTTATTTCCGATCCACTAATCCTTCTTTACTGCATCCCTCACTCCCACTCATTGACCAATTCTCACGGAAATTGCGTCGCTATGAAATACTATGTGTTCTAAGACATTTCCTTCTAAATCGAGTAACATTTCTATGGAAACGACAGGATTTTCTTTTGGGATACGACAATCTCATTTCCGATCCTCTAATCCTTTTTTACTGCATCCCTCACTCCCTCACATTGACGAATTCACACGGAAATTGCGTCGCTATGAAATACTATGTGTTCTGAGACATTTCCTTCAAAATCGAGTAACGTTTCTATGGAAACGACAGGATTTTCTTTTGGGATACGACAATCACATTTCCGATCCACTAATCACTCTTTACTGCATCCCTCACTCCCATACATTGACGAATTCACACGGAAATTGCGTCGCTATGAAATACTATGGGTTCTATGACTTCTCCTTCTAAATCGAGTACCGTTTCTATGGAAACGACAGGATTTTCTTTTGGGATACGACAATCATATTTCCGATCCACTAATCCTTCTTTACTGCATCCCTCACTCCCACTCATTGACCTATTCACACGGAAATTGCGTCGCTATGAAATACTATGTGTTCCAAGACATTTCTTTCTAAATCGAGTAACGTTTCTATGTAAACAACAGGATTTTCTTTTGGGATACGACAATTTAATTTCCGATCCACTAATCTTTCTTTACTGCATCCCTCACTCCCAACCATTGACGAATTCACACGGAAATTCCATCGCTATGAAATGCGAGTACTATGTGTTCTAAGACATTTCCTTCTAAATCGAGTAACGTTTCTATGGAAACGACAGGATTTTCTTTTGGGATACGACAATCACATTTCCGATCCACTAATCCTTCTTTACTGCATCCCTCACTCCCAAACATTGACGAATTCACACGGAAATTGCGTCGCAATGAAATACCAGTACTATGTGTTCTAAGACATTTCCTTCTAAATCGAGTAACGTTTCTATGGAAACGACAGGATTTTCTTTTGGGATACGACAAGCACATTTCCGATCCACTAATCGTTCTTTACTGCATCCCTCACTCCCAAACATTGGCGAATTCACACGGAAATTCCGTCGCTATGAAATACGAGTACTATGTGTTCTAAGACATTTCCTTCTAAATCGAGTAACGTTTCTATGGAAACGACAGGATTTTCTTTTGGGATACGACAATCACATTTCCGATCCACTAATCGTTCTTTACTGCATCCCTCACTCCCAAACATTGACGAATTCACACGAAAATTGCGTCGCTATGAAATACGAGTACTATGTGTTCTACGACATTTCCTTCTAAATCGAATAACGTTTCTATGGAAACGACAGGATTTTCTTTTGGGATACGACAATCACATTTCCGATCCACTAATCGTTCTTGACTGCATCCCTCACTATCAAACATTGACGAATTCACACGGAAATTGCGTCGCTATGAAATACGAGTACTATGTGTTCTATGACATTTCCTTCTAAATCGAGTAACGTTTCTATGGAAACGACATGATTTTCTTTTGGGATACGACAATCACATTTCCGATCCACTAATCGTTCTTCACTGCATCCCTCACTCCCAAACATTGACGAATTCACACGGAAGTTGCGTCGCTATGAAATGCGAGTACTATGTGTTCTAAGACATTTCCTTCTAAATCGAGTAACGTTTCTATGGAAACGACAGGATTTTCTTTTGGGATACGACAATCTCATTTCCGATCCTCTAATCCTTCTTTACTGCATCCCTCACTCCCTCACATTGACGAATTCACACGGAAATTGCGTCGCTATGAAATAATATGTGTTCTGAGACATTTCCTTCAAAATCGAGTAACGTTTCTATGGAAACGACAGGATTTTCTTTTGGGATACGACAATCACATTTCCGATCCACTAATCACTCTTTACTGCATCCCTCACTCCCATACATTGACGAATTCACACGGAAATTGCGTCGCTATGAAATACTATGGGTTCTATGACTTCTCCTTCTAAATCGAGTACCGTTTCTATGGAAACGACAGGATTTTCTTTTGGGATACGACAATCATATTTCCGATCCACTAATCCTCCTTTACTGCATCCCTCACTCCCAAACATTGACGAATTCACACGGAAATTGCGTCGCTATGAAATACTATGGGTTCTATGACTTCTCCTTCTAAATGGAGTACCGTTTCTATGGAAACGACAGGATTTTCTTTTGGGATACGACAATCACATTTCCGATCCACTAATCCTTCTTTACTGCATCCCTCACTCCCAAACATTGACGAATTCACACGGAAATTGCGTCGCTATGAAATACCAGTACTATGTGTTCTAAGACATTTCCTTCTAAATCGAGTAACGTTTCTATGGAAACGACAGGATTTTCTTTTGGGATACGACAATCACATTTCCGATCCACTAATCGTTCTTTACTGCATCCCTCACTCCCAAACATTGACGAATTCACACGGAAATTCCGTCGCTATGAAATACGAGTACTATGTGTTCTAAGACACTTCCTTCTAAATCGAATAACGTTTCTATGGAAACGACAGGATTTTCTTTTGGGATACGACAATCACATTTCCGATCCACTAATCGTTCTTGACTGCATCCCTCACTATCAAACATTGACGAATTCACACGGAAATTGCGTCGCTATGAAATACGAGTACTATGTGTTCTATGACATTTCCTTCTAAATCGAGTAACGTTTCTATGGAAACGACATGATTTTCTTTTGGGATACGACAATCACATTTCCGGTCCACTAATCGTTCTTCACTGCATCCCTCACTCCCAAACATTGACGAATTCACACGGAAATTGCGTCGCTATGAAATACTATGGGTTCTATGACTTCTCCTTCTAAATCGAGTACCGTTTCTATGGAAACGACAGGATTTTCTTTTGGGATACGACAATCTTATTTCCGATCCACTAATCCTTCTTTACTGCATCCCTCACTCCCACTCATTGACCAATTCTCACGGAAATTGCGTCGCTATGAAATACTATGTGTTCTAAGACATTTCCTTCTAAATCGAGTAACATTTGTATGGAAACGACAGGATTTTCTTTTGGGATACGACAATCTCATTTCCGATCCTCTAATCCTTTTTTACTGCATCCCTCACTCCCTCACATTGACGAATTCACACGGAAATTGCGTCGCTATGAAATACTATGTGTTCTGAGACATTTCCTTCAAAATCGAGTAACGTTTCTATGGAAACGACAGGATTTTCTTTTGGGATACGACAATCACATTTCCGATCCACTAATCACTCTTTACTGCATCCCTCACTCCCAACCATAGACGAATTCACACGGAAATTCCATCGCTATGAAATGCGAGTACTATGTGTTCTAAGACATTTCCTTCTAAATCGAGTAACGTTTCTATGGAAACGACAGGATTTTCTTTTGGGATACGACAATCACATTTCCGATCCACTAATCCTTCTTTACTGCATCCCTCACTCCCAAACATTGACGAATTCACACGGAAATTGCGTCGCAATGAAATACCAGTACTATGTGTTCTAAGACATTTCCTTCTAAATCGAGTAACGTTTCTATGGAAACGACAGGATTTTCTTTTGGGATACGACAATCACATTTCCGATCCACTAATCGTTCTTTACTGCATCCCTCACTCCCAAACATTGACGAATTCACACGAAAATTGCGTCGCTATGAAATACGAGTACTATGTGTTCTACGACATTTCCTTCTAAATCGAATAACGTTTCTATGGAAACGACAGGATTTTCTTTTGGGATACGACAATCACATTTCCGATCCACTAATCGTTCTTGACTGCATCCCTCACTATCAAACATTGACGAATTCACACGGAAATTGCGTCGCTATGAAATACGAGTACTATGTGTTCTATGACATTTCCTTCTAAATCGAGTAACGTTTCTATGGAAACGACAGGATTTTCTTTTGGGATACGACAATCTCATTTCCGATCCTCTAATCCTTCTTTACTGCATCCCTCACTCCCTCACATTGACGAATTCACACGGAAATTGCGTCGCTATGAAATAATATGTGTTCTGAGACATTTCCTTCAAAATCGAGTAACGTTTCTATGGAAACGACAGGATTTTCTTTTGGGATACGACAATCACATTTCCGATCCACTAATCACTCTTTACTGCATCCCTCACTCCCATACATTGACGAATTCACACGGAAATTGCGTCGCTATGAAATACTATGGGTTCTATGACTTCTCCTTCTAAATCGAGTACCGTTTCTATGGAAACGACAGGATTTTCTTTTGGGATACGACAATCATATTTCCGATCCACTAATCCTTCTTTACTGCATCCCTCACTCCCACTCATTGACCTATTCACACGGAAATTGCGTCGCTATGAAATACTATGTGTTCTAAGACATTTCCTTCTAAATCGAGTAACGCTTCTATGGAAACAACAGGATTTTCTTTTGGGATACGACAATTTAATTTCCGATCCACTAATCTTTCTTTACTGCATCCCTCACTCCCAACCATTGACGAATTCACACGGAAATTCCATCGCTATGAAATGCGAGTACTATGTGTTCTAAGACATTTCCTTCTAAATCGAGTAACGTTTCTATGGAAACGACAGGATTTTCTTTTGGGATACGACAATCACATTTCCGATCCACTAATCCTTCTTTACTGCATCCCTCACTCCCAAACATTGACGAATTCACACGGAAATTGCGTCGCTATGAAATACTATGGGTTCTATGACTTCTCCTTCTAAATCGAATACCGTTTCTATGGAAACGACAGGATTTTCTTTTGGGATACGACAATCACATTTCCGATCCACTAATCCTTCTTTACTGCATCCCTCACTCCCAAACATTGACGAATTCACACGGAAATTGCGTCGCTATGAAATGCCAGTACTATGTGTTCTAAGACATTTCCTTCTAAATCGAGTAACGTTTCTATGGAAACGACAGGATTTTCTTTTGGGATACGACAATCACATTTCCTATCCACTAATCGTTCTTTACTGCATCCCTCACTCCCAAACATTGACGAATTCACACGGAAATTCCGTCGCTATGAAATACGAGTACTATGTGTTCTAAGACATTTCCTTCTAAATCGAATAACGTTTCTATGGAAACGACAGGATTTTCTTTTGGGATACGACAATCACATTTCCGATCCACTAATCGTTCTTGACTGCATCCCTCACTATCAAACATTGACGAATTCACACGGAAATTGCGTCGCTATGAAACACGAGTACTATGTGTTCTATGACATTTCCTTCTAAATCGAGTAACGTTTCTATGGAAACGACATGATTTTCTTTTGGGATACGACAATCACATTTCCGATCCACTAATCGTTCTTCACTGCATCCCTCACTCCCAAACATTGACGAATTCACACGGAAGTTGCGTCGCTATGAAATGCGAGTACTATGTGTTCTAAGACATTTCCTTCTAAATCGAGTAACGTTTCTAAGGAAACGACAGGATTTTCTTTTGGGATACGACAATTACATTTCCGATCCACTAATGGTTCTTTACTGCATCCCTCACTCCCAAACATTGACGAATTCACACGGAAGTTGCGTCGCTAAGAAATGCGAGTACTATGTGTTCTAAGACATTTCCTTCTAAGTCGAGTAACGTTTCTATGGAAACGACAGGATTTTCTTTTGGGATACGACAATCTCATTTCCGATCTACTAATCCTTCTTTACTGCATCCCACACTCCCAAACATTGACGAATTCACACGGAAATTGCGTCGCTATGAAATACAAGTACTATGTGTTCTAAGACATTTCCTTCTAAATCGAGTAACGTTTCTATGGAAACGACAGGATTTTCTTTTGGGATACGACAATCACATTTCCGATCCACTAATCGTTCTTTACTGCATCCCTCACTCCCAAACATTGACGAATTCACACGGAAGTTGCGTCGCTAAGAAATGCGAGTACTATGTGTTCTAAGACATTTCCTTCTAAATCGAGTAACGTTTCTATGGAAACGACAGGATTTTCTTTTGGGATACGACAATCTCATTTCCGATCCACTAATCCTTCTTTACTGCATCCCTCACTCCCACACATTGACGAATTCACACGGAAATTGCGTCGCTATGAAATACTATGGGTTCTATGACTTCTCCTTCTGAATCGAGTACCGTTTCTATGGAAACGACAGGATTTTCTTTTGGGATACGACAATCTTATTTCCGATCCACTAATCCTTCTTTACTGCATCCCTCACTCCCACTCATTGACCAATTCTCACGGAAATTGCGTCGCTATGAAATACTATGTGTTCTAAGACATTTCCTTCTAAATCGAGTAACATTTCTATGGAAACGACAGGATTTTCTTTTGGGATACGACAATCTCATTTCCGATCCTCTAATCCTTTTTTACTGCATCCCTCACTCCCTCACATTGACGAATTCACACGGAAATTGCGTCGCTATGAAATACTATGTGTTCTGAGACTTTTCCTTCAAAATCGAGTAACGTTTCTATGGAAACGACAGGATTTTCTTTTGGGATACGACAATCACATTTCCGATCCACTAATCGTTCTTTACTGCATCCCTCACTCCCAAACATTGACGACTTCACACGGAAATTGCGTCGCTATGAAATACTATGGGTTCTATGACTTCTCCTTCTAAATCGAGTACCGTTTCTATGGAAACGACAGGATTTTCTTTTGGGATACGACAATCATATTTCCGATCCACTAATCCTTCTTTACTGCATCCCTCACTCCCACTCATTGACCTATTCACACGGAAATTGCGTCGCTATGAAATACTATGTGTTCTAAGACATTTCCTTCTAAATCGAGTAACGTTTCTATGGAAACGACAGGATTTTCTTTTGGGATACGACAATCACATTTCCGATCCACTAATCGTTCTTTACTGCATCCCTCACTCCCAAACATTGGCGAACTCACACGGAAATTCCGTCGCTATGAAATACGAGTACTATGTGTTCTAAGACATTTCCTTCTAAATCGAGTAACGTTTCTATGGAAACGACAGGATTTTCTTTTGGGATACGACAATCACATTTCCGATCCACTAATCGTTCTTTACTGCATCCCTCACTCCCAAACATTGACGAATTCACACGAAAATTGCGTCGCTATGAAATACGAGTACTATGTGTTCTACGACATTTCCTTCTAAATCGAATAACGTTTCTATGGAAACGACAGGATTTTCTTTTGGGATACGACAATCACATTTCCGATCCACTAATCGTTCTTGACTGCATCCCTCACTATCAAACATTGACGAATTCACACGGAAATTGCGTCGCTATGAAATACGAGTACTATGTGTTCTATGACATTTCCTTCTAAATCGAGTAACGTTTCTATGGAAACGACATGATTTTCTTTTGGGATACGACAATCACATTTCCGATCCACTAATTGTTCTTCACTGCATCCCTCACTCCCAAACATTGACGAATTCACACGGAAGTTGCGTCGCTATGAAATGCGAGTACTATGTGATCTAAGACATTTCCTTCTAAATCGAGTAACGTTTCTAAGGAAACGACAGGATTTTCTTTTGGGATACGACAATTACATTTCCGATCCACTAATGGTTCTTTACTGCATCCCTCACTCCCAAACATTGACGAATTCACACGGAAGTTGCGTCGCTATGAAATGCGAGTACTATGTGTTCTAAGACATTTCCTTCTAAGTCGAGTAACGTTTCTATGGAAACGACAGGATTTTCTTTTGGGATACGACAATCTCATTTCCGATCTACTAATCGTACTTTACTGCATCCCACACTCCCAAACATTGACGAATTCACACGGAAATTGCGTCGCTATGAAATACAAGTACTATGTGTTCTAAGACATTTCCTTCTAAATCGAGTAACGTTTCTATGGAAACGACAGGATTTTCTTTTGGGATACGACAATCACATTTCCGATCCACTAATCG
Source organism: Schistocerca piceifrons (assembly GCF_021461385.2). Lineage (NCBI taxonomy): Eukaryota > Metazoa > Arthropoda > Insecta > Orthoptera > Acrididae > Schistocerca > Schistocerca piceifrons. Next base: position 602,844,569 of record NC_060144.1, on the reverse strand, counting down.
TTCTTTACTGCATCCCTCACTCCCAAACATTGACGAATTCACACGAAAATTGCGTCGCTATGAAATACGAGTACTATGTGTTCTAAGACATTTCCTTCTAAGTCGAGTAACGTTTCTATGGAAACGACAGGATTTTCTTTTGGGATACGACAATCTCATTTGCGATCCACTAATCGTTCTTTACTGCATCCCTCACTCCCAAACATTGACGAATTCACACGGAAATTGCGTCGCTATGAAATACGAGTGCTATGTGTTCTAAGACATTTCCTTCTAAATCGAGTAACGTTTCTATGGAAACGAAAGGATTTTCTTTTGGGATACGACAATCACGTTTCCGATCCACTAATCGTTCTTTACTGCATCCCTCACTCTTAAACATTGACGAATTCACACGGACATTGCGTCGCTATGAAATACGAGTACTATGTGTTCTATGACATTTCCTTCTAAATCGAGTAACGTTTCTATGAAAACGACAGGATTTTCTTTTGGGATACGACAATTACATTTGCGATCCACTAACCGTTCTTTACTGCATCCCTCACTCCCAAACATTGACGAATTCACACGGAGATTCCATCGCTATGATATACGAGTACTATGTGTTCTAAGACATTTCCTTCTAAATCGAGTAACGTTTCTATGGAAACGACAGGATTTTCTTTTGGGATACGACAATCAGATTTCCCATCCACTAATCGTTCTTTACTGCATCCCTCACTCCCAAACATTGACGAATTCACACGGAAGTTGCGTCGCTATGAAATGCGAGTACTATGTGTTCTAAGACATTTCCTTCTAAATCGAGTAACGTTTCTATGGAAACGACAGGATTTTCTTTTGGGATACGACAATCTCATTTCCGATCCACTAATCCTTCTTTACTGCACCCCTCACTCCCACACATTGATGAAATCACACGGAAATTCCGTCACTATGAAATACGAGTACTATGTGTTCTAAGACATTTCCTTCTAAATCGAGTAACGTTTCTATGGAAACGACACGATTTTCTTTTGGGATACGACAATCTCATTTCCGATCCACTAATCGTTCTTTACTGCATCCCTCACTATCAAACATTGACGAATTCACACGGAAATTGCGTCGCTATGAAATACGAGTACTATGTGTTCTAAGACATTTCCTTCTAAATCGAGTAACGTTTCTATGGAAACGACAGGATTTTCTTTTGGGATACGACAATCACATTTCCGATCCACTAATCGTTTTTTACTGCATCCCTCACTCCCAAACATTGACGAATTCACACGGAAGTTGCGTCGCTATGAAATGCGAGTACTATGTGTTCTAAGACATTTCCTTCTAAATCGAGTAACGTTCCTATGGAAACGACAGGATTTTCTTTTGGGATACGACAATCACATTTCCGATCCACTAATGGTTCTTTACTGCATCCCTCACTCCCAAACATTGACGAATTCACACGGAAGTTGCGTCGCTATGAAATGCGAGTACTATGTGTTCTAAGACATTTCCTTCTAAATCGAGTAACGTTTCTATGGAAACGACAGGATTTTCTTTTGGGATACGACAATCTCATTTCCGATCCACTAATCGTTCTTTACTGCATCCCACACTCCCAAACATTGACGAATTCACACGGAAATTGCGTCGCTATGAAATACGAGTACTATGTGTTCTAAGACATTTCCTTCTAAATCGAGTAACGTTTCTATGGAAACGACAGGATTTTCTTTTGGGATACAACAATCACATTTCCGATCCACTAATCGTTCTTTACTGCATCCCTCACTCCCAAACATTGACGAATTCACACGAAAATTGCGTCGCTATGAAATACGAGTACTGTGTGTTCTAAGACATTTCCTTCTAAATCGAGTAACGTTTCTATGGAAACGACAGGATTTTCTTTTGGGATACGACAATCACATTTCCGATCCACTAGTCGTTCTTTACTGCATCCCTCACTCCCAAACATTGACGAATTCACACGGAAGTTGCGTCGCTATGAAATGCGAGTACTATGTGTTCTAAGACATTTCCTTCTAAATCGAGTAACGTTTCTATGGAAACGAAAGGATTTTCTTTAGGGATACGACAATCTCATTTCCGATCCACTAATCCTTCTTTACTGCATCCCTCACTCCCACACATTGACGAATTCACACGGAAATTCCGCCACTATGAAATACGAGTACTATGTGTTCTAAGACATTTCCTTCTAAATCGAGTAACGTTTCTATGGAAACGACACGATTTTCTTTTGGGATACGACAATCTGATTTCCGATCCACTAATCTTTCTTTACTGCATCCCTCACTCCCAACCATTGACGAATTCACACGGAAATTCCGTCGCTATGAAATACGAGTACTATGTGTTCTAAAACATTTCCCTCTAAATCGAGTAACGTTTCTATGGGAACGACAGGATTTTCTTTTGGGATACGACAATCTCATTTCCGATCCACTAATCCTACTTTACTGCATCCCTCACTCCCACACATTGATGAATTCACACGGAAATTGCGTCGCTATGAAATACGAGTACTATGTGGTCTAAGACATTTCCTTCTAAAGCGAGTAACGTTTCTATGGAAACGACATGATTTTCTTTTGGGATACGACAATCACATTTCCGATCCACTAATCGTTCTTTACTGCATCCATCACTCCCAAACGTTGACGAATTCACACGGAAATTCCGTCGCTATGAAATGCGAGTACTATGTGTTCTAAGACATTTCCTTCTAAATCGAGTAACATTTCTATGGAAACGACAAGATTTTCTTTTGGGATACGACAATCACATTTCCGATCCACTAATCCTTCTTTACTGCATCCCTCACTCCCAAACATTGACGAATTCACACGGAAATTGCGTCGCTATGAAATACCAGTACTATGTGTTCTAAGACATTTCCTTCTAAATCGAGTAACGTTTCTATGGAAACGACAGGATTTTCTTTTGGGATACGACAATCACATTTCCGATCCACTAATCGTTCTTTACTGCATCCCTCACTCCCAAACATTGACGAATTCACACGGAAATTCCGTCGCTATGAAATACGAGTACTATGTGTTCTAAGACATTTCCTTCTAAATCGAGTAACGTTTCTATGGAAAAGACAGGATTTTCCTTTGGGATACGACAATCACATTTCCGATCCACTAATCGTTCTTTACTGCATCCCTCACTCCCAAACATTGACGAATTCACACGGAAATTGCGTCGCTATGAAATACGAGTACTATGTGTTCTAAGACATTTCCTTCTAAATCGAGTAACGTTTCTATGGAAACGAAAGGATTTTCTTTTGGGATACGACAATCACATTTCCGATCCACTAATCGTTCTTTACTGCATCCCTCACTCCCAAACATTGACGAATTCACACGGAAATTGCGTCGCTATGAAATACGAGTACTATGTGTTCTAAGACATTTCCTTCTAAATCGAGTAACGTTCCTATGGAAACGACAGGATTTTTTTTGGGATACGACAATCACATTTCCGATCCACTAATGGTTCTTTACTGCATCCCTCACTCCCAAACATTGACGAATTCACACGGAAGTTGCGTCGCTATGAAATGCGAGTACTATGTGTTCTAAGACATTTCCTTCTAAATCGAGTAACGTTTCTATGGAAACGACAGGATTTTCTTTTGGGATACGACAATCTCATTTCCGATCCACTAATCGTTCTTTACTGCATCCCACACTCCCAAACATTGACGAATTCACACGGAAATTGCGTCGCTATGAAATACGAGTACTATGTGTTCTAAGACATTTCCTTCTAAATCGAGTAACGTTTCTATGGAAACGACAGGATTTTCTTTTGGGATACAACAATCACATTTCCGATCCACTAATCGTTCTTTACTGCATCCCTCACTCCCACACATTGACGAATTCACACGGAAATTCCGCCACTATGAAATACGAGTACTATGTGTTCTAAGACATTTCCTTCTAAATCGAGTAACGTTTCTATGGAAACGACACGATTTTCTTTTGGGATACGACAATCTGATTTCCGATCCACTAATCTTTCTTTACTGCATCCCTCACTCCCAACCATTGACGAATTCACACGGAAATTCCGTCGCTATGAAATACGAGTACTATGTGTTCTAAGACATTTCCCTCTAAATCGAGTAACGTTTCTATGGGAACGACAGGATTTTCTTTTGGGATACGACAATCTCATTTCCGATCCACTAATCCTACTTTACTGCATCCCTCACTCCCACACATTGATGAATTCACACGGAAATTGCGTCGCTATGAAATACGAGTACTATGTGGTCTAAGACATTTCCTTCTAAATCGAGTAACGTTTCTATGGAAACGACAGGATTTTCTTTTGGGATACGACAATCACATTTCCGATCCACTAATCGTTCTTTACTGCATCCATCACTCCCAAACGTTGACGAATTCACACGGAAATTCCGTCGCTATGAAATGCGAGTACTATGTGTTCTAAGACATTTCCTTCTAAATCGAGTAACGTTTCTAGAAACGACAGGATTTTCTTTTGGGATACGACAATCACATTTCCGATCCACTAATCCTTCTTTACTGCATCCCTCACTCCCAAACATTGACGAATTCACACGGAAATTGCGTCGCTATGAAATACCAGTACTATGTGTTCTAAGACATTTCCTTCTAAATCGAGTAACGTTTCTATGGAAACGACAGGATTTTCTTTTGGGATACGACAATCACATTTCCGATCCACTAATCGTTCTTTACTGCATCCCTCACTCCCAAACATTGACGAATTCACACGGAAATTCCGTCGCTATGAAATACGAGTACTATGTGTTCTAAGACATTTCCTTCTAAATCGAGTAACGTTTCTATGGAAAAGACAGGATTTTCCTTTGGGATACGACAATCACATTTCCGATCCACTAATCGTTCTTTACTGCATCCCTCACTCCCAAACATTGACGAATTCACACGGAAATTGCGTCGCTATGAAATACGAGTACTATGTGTTCTAAGACATTTCCTTCTAAATCGAGTAACGTTTCTATGGAAACGAAAGGATTTTCTTTTGGGATACGACAATCACATTTCCGATCCACTAATCGTTCTTTACTGCATCCCTCACTCCCAAACATTGACGAATTCACACGGAAATTGCGTCGCTATGAAATACGAGTAATATGTGTTCTATGACATTTCCTTCTAAATCGAGTAACGTTTCTATGGAAACGACAGGATTTTCCTTTGGGATACGACAATCACATTTGCGATCCACTAATCGTTCTTTACTGCATCCCTCACTCCCAAACATTGACGAATTCACACGGAGATTCTATCGCTATGAAATACGAGTACTATGTGTTCTAAGACATTTCCTTCTAAATCGAGTAACGCTTCTATGGAAACGACAGGATTTTCTTTTGGGATACGACAATCAGATTTCCGATCCACTAATCGTTCTTTACTGCATCCCTCACTCCCAAACATTGACGAATTCACACGGAAGTTGCGTCGCTATGAAATGCGAGTACTATGTGTTCTAAGACATTTCCTTCTAAATCGAGTAACGTTTCTATGGAAACGACAGGATTTTCTTTTGGGATACGACAATCTCATTTCCGATCCACTAATCCTTCTTTACTGCATCCCTCACTCCCACACATTGACGCATTCACACGGAAATTCCGTCACTATGAAATACGAGTACTATGTGTTCTAAGACATTTCCTTCTAAATCGAGTAACGTTTCTATGGAAACGACACGATTTTCTTTTGGGATACGACAATCTCATTTCCGATCCACTAATCTTTCTTTACTGCATCCCTCACTCCCAACCATTGACGAATTCACACGGAAATTCCGTCGCTATGAAATACGAGTACTATGTGTTCTAAGACATTTCCCTATAATCGAGTAACGTTTCTATGGAAACGACAGGATTTTCTTTTGGGATACGACAATCTCATTTCCGATCCACTAATCCTTCTTTACTGCATCCCTCACTCCCACACATTGATGAATTCACACGGAAATTGCGTCGCTATGAAATACGAGTACTATGTGGTCTGAGACATTTCCTTCTAAATCGAGTAACGTTTCTATGGAAACGACAGGATTTTCTTTTGGGATACGACAATCACATTTCCGATCCACTAATCGTTCTTTACTGCATCCCTCACTCCCAAACATTGACGAATTCACACGGAAATTCCGTCGCTATGAAATGCGAGTACTATGTGTTCTAAGACATTTCCTTCTAAATCGAGTAACGTATCTATGGAAACGACAGGATTTTCTTTTGGGATACGACAATCACATTTCCGATCCACTAATCCTTCTTTACTGCATCCCTCACTCCCAAACATTGACGAATTCACACGGAAATTGCGTCGCTATGAAATACCAGTACTATGTGTTCTAAGACATTTCCTTCAAAATCGAGTAACGTTTCTATGGAAACGACAGGATTTTCTTTTGGGATACGACAATCACATTTCCGATCCACTAATCGTTCTTTACTGCATCCCTCACTCCCAAACATTGACGAATTCACACGGAAATTCCGTCGCTATGAAATACGAGTACTATGTGTTCTAAGACATTTCCTTCTAAATCGAGTAACGTTTCTATGGAAACGACAGGATTTTCTTTTGGGATACGACAATCACATTTCCGATCCACTAATCGTTCTTTACTGCATCCCTCACTCCCAAACATTGACGAATTCACACGGAAATTCCGTCGCTATGAAATACGAGTACTATGTGTTCTAAGACATTTCCTTCTAAATCGAGTAACGTATCTATGGAAACGAAAGGATTTTCTTTTGGGATACGACAATCACATTTCCGATCCACTAATCGTTCTTTACTGCATCCCTCACTCCCAAACATTGACGAATTCACACGGAAATTGCGTCGCTATGAATTACGAGTACTATGTGTTCTATGACATTTCCTTCTAAATCGAGTAACGTTTCTATGGAAACGACAGGATTTTCTTTTGGGATACGACAATCACATTTGCGATCCACTAATCGTTCTTTACTGCATCCCTCACTCCCAAACATTGACGAATTCACACGGAGATTCCATCGCTATGAAATACGAGTACTATGTGTTCTAAGACATTTCCTTCTAAATCGAGTAACGTTTCTATGGAAACGACAGGATTTTCTTTTGGGATACGACAATCAGATTTCCGATCCACTAATCGTTCTTTACTGCATCCCTCACTCCCAAACATTGACGAATTCACACGGAAGTTGCGTCGCTATGAAATGCGAGTACTATGTGTTCTAAGACATTTCCTTCTAAATCGAGTAACGTTTCTATGGAAACGACAGGATTTTCTTTTGGGATACGACAATCTCATTTCCGATCCACTAATCCTTCTTTACTGCATCCCTCACTCCCACACATTGACGAATTCACACGGAAATTCCGTCACTATGAAATACGAGTACTATGTGTTCTAAGACATTTCCTTCTAAATCGAGTAACGTTTCTATGGAAACGACACGATTTTCTTTTGGGATACGACAATCTCATTTCCGATCCACTATTCCTTCTTTACTGCATCCCTCACTCCCAACCATTGAGGAATTCACACGGAAATTCCGTCGCTATGAAATACGAGTACTATGTGTTCTAAGACATTTCCCTATAATCGAGTAACGTTTCTATGGAAACGACAGGATTTTCTTTTGGGATACGACAATCTTATTTCCGATCCACTAATCCTTCTTTACTGCATCCCTCACTCCCACACATTGATGAATTCACACGGAAATTGCGTCGCTATGAAATACGAGTACTATGTGGTCTAAGACATTTCCTTCTAAATCGAGTAACGTTTCTATGGAAACGACAGGATTTTCTTTTGGGATACGACAATCACATTTCCGATCCACTAATCCTTCTTTACTGCATCCCTCACTCCCAAACATTGACGAATTCACACGGAAATTGCGTCGCTATGAAATACCAGTACTATGTGTTCTAAGACATTTCCTTCTAAATCGAGTAACGTTTCTATGGAAACGACAGGATTTTCTTTTGGGATACGACAATCACATTTCCGATCCACTAATCGTTCTTTACTGCATCCCTCACTACCCAAACATTGACGAATTCACACGGAAATTCCGTCGCTATGAAATACGAGTACTATGTGTTCTAAGACATTTCCTTCTAAATCGAGTAACGTTTCTATGGAAACGACAGGATTTTCTTTTGGGATACGACAATCACATTTCCGATCCACTAATCGTTCTTTACTGCATCCCTCACTCCCAAAGATTGACGAATTCACACGGAAATTGCGTCGCTATGAAATGCGAGTACTATGTGTTCTAAGACATTTCCTTCTAAATCGAGTAACGTTTCTATGGAAACGACAGGATTTTCTTTTGGGATACGACAATCACATTTCCGATCCACTAATCGTTCTTTACTGCATCCCTCACTCTTAAACATTGACGAATTCACACGGAAATTGCGTTGCTATGAAATACGAGTACTATGTGTTCTAAGACATTTCCTTCTAAATCGAGTAACGTTTCTATGGAAACGACAGGATTTTCTTTTGGGATACGACAATCTCATTTCCGATCCACTAATCCTTCTATACTGCATCCCTCACTCCCAAACATTGACGAATTCACACGGAAATTGCGTCGCTATGAAATACGAGTACTATGTGTTCTAAGACATTTCCTTCTAAATGGAGTAACGTTTCTATGGAAACGACAGGATTTTCGTTTGGGATACCACAATCTCATTTCGGATCCACTAATCCTTCTCTACTGCATCCCTCACTCCCACTCACTGACCAATTCACACGGAAATTGCGTCGCTATGAAATACTATGTGTTCTAAGACATTTCCTTCTAAATCGAGTAACGTTTCTATGGAAACGACAGGATTTTCTTTTGGGATACGACAATCTCATTTCCGATCCACTAATCGTTCTTTACTGTATCCCTCACTCCCAAACATTGACGAATTCACACGGAAATTGCGTCGCTATGAAATACGAGCACTATGTGTTCTAAGACATTTCCTTCTAAATCGAGTAACGTTTCTATGGAAACGACAGGATTTTCTTTTGGGATACGACAATCACATTTCCGATCCACTAATCGTTCTTTACTGCATCCCTCACTCCCAAACATTGACGAATTCACACGGAAATTGCGTCGCTATGAAACTCGAGTACTATGTGTTCTAAGACATTTCCTACTAAATCGAGTAACGTTTCTATGGAAGCGACAGGATTTTCTTTTGGGATACGACAATCACATTTCCGATCCACTAATCCTTCTTTACTGCATCCCTCACTCCCAAACATTGACGAATTCACACGGAAGTTGCGTCGCTATGAAATGCGAGTACTATGTGTTCTATGACATTTCCTTCTAAATCGAGTAACGTTTCTATGGAAACGACAGGATTTTCTTTTGGGATACGACAATCACATTTCCGATCCACTAATCCTTCTTTACTGCATCCCTCACTCCCAAACATTGACGAATTCACACGGAAATTGCGTCGCTATGAAATACCAGTACTATGTGTTCTAAGACATTTCCTTCAAAATCGAGTAACGTTTCTATGGAAACGACAGGATTTTCTTTTGGGATACGACAATCACATTTCCGATCCACTAATCGTTCTTTACTGCATCCCTCACTCCCAAACATTGACGAATTCACACGGAAATTCCGTCGCTATGAAATACGAGTACTATGTGTTCTAAGACATTTCCTTCTAAATCGAGTAACGTTTCTATGGAAACGACAGGATTTTCTTTTGGGATACGACAATCACATTTCCGATCCACTAATCGTTCTTTACTGCATCCCTCACTCCCAAACATTGACGAATTCACACGGAAATTCCGTCGCTATGAAATACGAGTACTATGTGTTCTAAGACATTTCCTTCTAAATCGAGTAACGTTTCTATGGAAACGAAAGGATTTTCTTTTGGGATACGACAATCACATTTCCGATCCACTAATCGTTCTTTACTGCATCCCTCACTCCCAAACATTGACGAATTCACACGGAAATTGCGTCGCTATGAATTACGAGTACTATGTGTTCTATGACATTTCCTTCTAAATCGAGTAACGTTTCTATGGAAACGACAGGATTTTCTTTTGGGATACGACAATCACATTTGCGATCCACTAATCGTTCTTTACTGCATCCCTCACTCCCAAACATTGACGAATTCACACGGAGATTCCATCGCTATGAAATACGAGTACTATGTGTTCTAAGACATTTCCTTCTAAATCGAGTAACGTTTCTATGGAAACGACAGGATTTTCTTTTGGGATACGACAATCAGATTTCCGATCCACTAATCGTTCTTTACTGCATCCCTCACTCCCAAACATTGACGAATTCACACGGAAGTTGCGTCGCTATGAAATGCGAGTACTATGTGTTCTAAGACATTTCCTTCTAAATCGAGTAACGTTTCTATGGAAACGACAGGATTTTCTTTTGGGATACGACAATCTCATTTCCGATCCACTAATCCTTCTTTACTGCATCCCTCACTCCCACACATTGACGAATTCACACGGAAATTCCGTCACTATGAAATACGAGTACTATGTGTTCTAAGACATTTCCTTCTAAATCGAGTAACGTTTCTATGGAAACGACACGATTTTCTTTTGGGATACGACAATCTCATTTCCGATCCACTATTCCTTCTTTACTGCATCCCTCACTCCCAACCATTGAGGAATTCACACGGAAATTCCGTCGCTATGAAATACGAGTACTATGTGTTCTAAGACATTTCCCTATAATCGAGTAACGTTTCTATGGAAACGACAGGATTTTCTTTTGGGATACGACAATCTTATTTCCGATCCACTAATCCTTCTTTACTGCATCCCTCACTCCCACACATTGATGAATTCACACGGAAATTGCGTCGCTATGAAATACGAGTACTATGTGGTCTAAGACATTTCCTTCTAAATCGAGTAACGTTTCTATGGAAACGACAGGATTTTCTTTTGGGATACGACAATCACATTTCCGATCCACTAATCCTTCTTTACTGCATCCCTCACTCCCAAACATTGACGAATTCACACGGAAATTGCGTCGCTATGAAATACCAGTACTATGTGTTCTAAGACATTTCCTTCTAAATCGAGTAACGTTTCTATGGAAACGACAGGATTTTCTTTTGGGATACGACAATCACATTTCCGATCCACTAATCGTTCTTTACTGCATCCCTCACTACCCAAACATTGACGAATTCACACGGAAATTCCGTCGCTATGAAATACGAGTACTATGTGTTCTAAGACATTTCCTTCTAAATCGAGTAACGTTTCTATGGAAACGACAGGATTTTCTTTTGGGATACGACAATCACATTTCCGATCCACTAATCGTTCTTTACTGCATCCCTCACTCCCAAAGATTGACGAATTCACACGGAAATTGCGTCGCTATGAAATGCGAGTACTATGTGTTCTAAGACATTTCCTTCTAAATCGAGTAACGTTTCTATGGAAACGACAGGATTTTCTTTTGGGATACGACAATCACATTTCCGATCCACTAATCGTTCTTTACTGCATCTCTCACTCTTAAACATTGACGAATTCACACGGAAATTGCGTTGCTATGAAATACGAGTACTATGTGTTCTAAGACATTTCCTTCTAAATCGAGTAACGTTTCTATGGAAACGACAGGATTTTCTTTTGGGATACGACAATCTCATTTCCGATCCACTAATCCTTCTATACTGCATCCCTCACTCCCAAACATTGACGAATTCACACGGAAATTGCGTCGCTATGAAATACGAGTACTATGTGTTCTAAGACATTTCCTTCTAAATGGAGTAACGTTTCTATGGAAACGACAGGATTTTCGTTTGGGATACCACAATCTCATTTCGGATCCACTAATCCTTCTCTACTGCATCCCTCACTCCCACTCACTGACCAATTCACACGGAAATTGCGTCGCTATGAAATACTATGTGTTCTAAGACATTTCCTTCTAAATCGAGTAACGTTTCTATGGAAACGACAGGATTTTCTTTTGGGATACGACAATCTCATTTCCGATCCACTAATCGTTCTTTACTGTATCCCTCACTCCCAAACATTGACGAATTCACACGGAAATTGCGTCGCTATGAAATACGAGCACTATGTGTTCTAAGACATTTCCTTCTAAATCGAGTAACGTTTCTATGGAAACGACAGGATTTTCTTTTGGGATACGACAATCACATTTCCGATCCACTAATCGTTCTTTACTGCATCCCTCACTCCCAAACATTGACGAATTCACACGGAAATTGCGTCGCTATGAAACTCGAGTACTATGTGTTCTAAGACATTTCCTACTAAATCGAGTAACGTTTCTATGGAAGCGACAGGATTTTCTTTTGGGATACGACAATCACATTTCCGATCCACTAATCCTTCTTTACTGCATCCCTCACTCCCAAACATTGACGAATTCACACGGAAGTTGCGTCGCTATGAAATGCGAGTACTATGTGTTCTATGACATTTCCTTCTAAATCGAGTAACGTTTCTATGGAAACGACAGGATTTTCTTTTGGGATACGACAATCACATTTCCGATCCACTAATCGTTCTTTACTGCATCCCTCACTCCCAAACATTGACGAATTCACACGGAAATTGCGTCGCTATGAAATACGAGTACTATGTGTTCTAAGACATTTCCTTCTAAATCGAGTAACGTTTCTATGGAAACGACAGGATTTTCTTTAGGGATACGACAATCTCATTTCCGATCCTCTAATCCTTCTTTACTGCATCCCTCACTCCCACACATTGACGAATTCACTCGGTAATTGCGTCGCTATGAAATACGAGTACTATGTGTTCTAAGACATTTCCTTCTAAATGGAGTAACGTTTCTATGGAAACGACAGGATTTTCGTTTGGGATACGACAATCTCATTTCCGATCCACTAATCCTTCTCTACTGCATCCCTCACTCCCACACATTGACTAATCCACACGCAAATTCCGTCACTATGAAATACGAGTACTATGTGTTCTAAGACATTTCCTTCTAAATCGAGTAACGTTTCTATGGAAACGACAGGATTTTCTTTTGGGATACGACAATCTCATTTCCGATCCACTAATCCTTCTTTACTGCATCCCTCACTCCCACACATTGACGCATTCACACGGAAATTCCGTCACTATGAAATACGAGTACTATGTGTTCTAAGACATTTCCTTCTAAATCGAGTAACGTTTCTATGGAAACGACACGATTTTCTTTTGGGATACGACAATCTCATTTCCGATCCACTAATCTTTCTTTACTGCATCCCTCACTCCCAACCATTGACGAATTCACACGGAAATTCCGTCGCTATGAAATACGAGTACTATGTGTTCTAAGACATTTCCCTATAATCGAGTAACGTTTCTATGGAAACGACAGGATTTTCTTTTGGGATACGACAATCTCATTTCCGATCCACTAATCCTTCTTTACTGCATCCCTCACTCCCACACATTGATGAATTCACACGGAAATTGCGTCGCTATGAAATACGAGTACTATGTGGTCTGAGACATTTCCTTCTAAATCGAGTAACGTTTCTATGGAAACGACAGGATTTTCTTTTGGGATACGACAATCACATTTCCGATCCACTAATCGTTCTTTACTGCATCCCTCACTCCCAAACATTGACGAATTCACACGGAAATTCCGTCGCTATGAAATGCGAGTACTATGTGTTCTAAGACATTTCCTTCTAAATCGAGTAACGTATCTATGGAAACGACAGGATTTTCTTTTGGGATACGACAATCACATTTCCGATCCACTAATCCTTCTTTACTGCATCCCTCACTCCCAAACATTGACGAATTCACACGGAAATTGCGTCGCTATGAAATACCAGTACTATGTGTTCTAAGACATTTCCTTCAAAATCGAGTAACGTTTCTATGGAAACGACAGGATTTTCTTTTGGGATACGACAATCACATTTCCGATCCACTAATCGTTCTTTACTGCATCCCTCACTCCCAAACATTGACGAATTCACACGGAAATTCCGTCGCTATGAAATACGAGTACTATGTGTTCTAAGACATTTCCTTCTAAATCGAGTAACGTTTCTATGGAAACGACAGGATTTTCTTTTGGGATACGACAATCACATTTCCGATCCACTAATCGTTCTTTACTGCATCCCTCACTCCCAAACATTGACGAATTCACACGGAAATTCCGTCGCTATGAAATACGAGTACTATGTGTTCTAAGACATTTCCTTCTAAATCGAGTAACGTTTCTATGGAAACGAAAGGATTTTCTTTTGGGATACGACAATCACATTTCCGATCCACTAATCGTTCTTTACTGCATCCCTCACTCCCAAACATTGACGAATTCACACGGAAATTGCGTCGCTATGAATTACGAGTACTATGTGTTCTATGACATTTCCTTCTAAATCGAGTAACGTTTCTATGGAAACGACAGGATTTTCTTTTGGGATACGACAATCACATTTGCGATCCACTAATCGTTCTTTACTGCATCCCTCACTCCCAAACATTGACGAATTCACACGGAGATTCCATCGCTATGAAATACGAGTACTATGTGTTCTAAGACATTTCCTTCTAAATCGAGTAACGTTTCTATGGAAACGACAGGATTTTCTTTTGGGATACGACAATCAGATTTCCGATCCACTAATCGTTCTTTACTGCATCCCTCACTCCCAAACATTGACGAATTCACACGGAAGTTGCGTCGCTATGAAATGCGAGTACTATGTGTTCTAAGACATTTCCTTCTAAATCGAGTAACGTTTCTATGGAAACGACAGGATTTTCTTTTGGGATACGACAATCTCATTTCCGATCCACTAATCCTTCTTTACTGCATCCCTCACTCCCACACATTGACGAATTCACACGGAAATTCCGTCACTATGAAATACGAGTACTATGTGTTCTAAGACATTTCCTTCTAAATCGAGTAACGTTTCTATGGAAACGACACGATTTTCTTTTGGGATACGACAATCTCATTTCCGATCCACTATTCCTTCTTTACTGCATCCCTCACTCCCAACCATTGAGGAATTCACACGGAAATTCCGTCGCTATGAAATACGAGTACTATGTGTTCTAAGACATTTCCCTATAATCGAGTAACGTTTCTATGGAAACGACAGGATTTTCTTTTGGGATACGACAATCTTATTTCCGATCCACTAATCCTTCTTTACTGCATCCCTCACTCCCACACATTGATGAATTCACACGGAAATTGCGTCGCTATGAAATACGAGTACTATGTGGTCTAAGACATTTCCTTCTAAATCGAGTAACGTTTCTATGGAAACGACAGGATTTTCTTTTGGGATACGACAATCACATTTCCGATCCACTAATCCTTCTTTACTGCATCCCTCACTCCCAAACATTGACGAATTCACACGGAAATTGCGTCGCTATGAAATACCAGTACTATGTGTTCTAAGACATTTCCTTCTAAATCGAGTAACGTTTCTATGGAAACGACAGGATTTTCTTTTGGGATACGACAATCACATTTCCGATCCACTAATCGTTCTTTACTGCATCCCTCACTACCCAAACATTGACGAATTCACACGGAAATTCCGTCGCTATGAAATACGAGTACTATGTGTTCTAAGACATTTCCTTCTAAATCGAGTAACGTTTCTATGGAAACGACAGGATTTTCTTTTGGGATACGACAATCACATTTCCGATCCACTAATCGTTCTTTACTGCATCCCTCACTCCCAAAGATTGACGAATTCACACGGAAATTGCGTCGCTATGAAATGCGAGTACTATGTGTTCTAAGACATTTCCTTCTAAATCGAGTAACGTTTCTATGGAAACGACAGGATTTTCTTTTGGGATACGACAATCACATTTCCGATCCACTAATCGTTCTTTACTGCATCCCTCACTCTTAAACATTGACGAATTCACACGGAAATTGCGTTGCTATGAAATACGAGTACTATGTGTTCTAAGACATTTCCTTCTAAATCGAGTAACGTTTCTATGGAAACGACAGGATTTTCTTTTGGGATACGACAATCTCATTTCCGATCCACTAATCCTTCTATACTGCATCCCTCACTCCCAAACATTGACGAATTCACACGGAAATTGCGTCGCTATGAAATACGAGTACTATGTGTTCTAAGACATTTCCTTCTAAATGGAGTAACGTTTCTATGGAAACGACAGGATTTTCGTTTGGGATACCACAATCTCATTTCGGATCCACTAATCCTTCTCTACTGCATCCCTCACTCATACTCACTGACCAATTCACACGGAAATTTCGTCGCTATTAAATACTATGTGTTCTAAGACATTTCCTTCTAAATCGAGTAACGTTTCTATGGAAACGACAGGATTTTCTTTTGGGATACGACAATCTCATTTCCGATCCACTAATCGTTCTTTACTGTATCCCTCACTCCCAAACATTGACGAATTCACACGGAAATTGCGTCGCTATGAAATACGAGCACTATGTGTTCTAAGACATTTCCTTCTAAATCGAGTAACGTTTCTATGGAAACGACAGGATTTTCTTTTGGGATACGACAATCACATTTCCGATCCACTAATCGTTCTTTACTGCATCCCTCACTCCCAAACATTGACGAATTCACACGGAAATTGCGTCGCTATGAAACTCGAGTACTATGTGTTCTAAGACATTTCCTATTAAATCGAGTAACGTTTCTATGGAAGCGACAGGATTTTCTTTTGGGATACGACAATCACATTTCCGATCCACTAATCCTTCTTTACTGCATCCCTCACTCCCAAACATTGACGAATTCACACGGAAGTTGCGTCGCTATGAAATGCGAGTACTATGTGTTCTATGACATTTCCTTCTAAATCGAGTAACGTTTCTATGGAAACGACAGGATTTTCTTTTGGGATACGACAATCACATTTCCGATCCACTAATCGTTCTTTACTGCATCCCTCACTCCCAAACATTGACGAATTCACACGGAAATTGCGTCGCTATGAAATACGAGTACTATGTGTTCTAAGACATTTCCTTCTAAATCGAGTAACGTTTCTATGGAAACGACAGGATTTTCTTTAGGGATACGACAATCTCATTTCCGATCCTCTAATCCTTCTTTACTGCATCCCTCACTCCCACACATTGACGAATTCACTCGGTAATTGCGTCGCTATGAAATACGAGTACTATGTGTTCTAAGACATTTCCTTCTAAATGGAGTAACGTTTCTATGGAAACGACAGGATTTTCGTTTGGGATACGACAATCTCATTTCCGATCCACTAATCCTTCTCTACTGCATCCCTCACTCCCACACATTGACTAATCCACACGCAAATTCCGTCACTATGAAATACGAGTACTATGTGTTCTAAGACATTTCCTTCTAAATCGAGTAACGTTTCTATGGAAACGACAGGATTTTCTTTTGGGATACGACAATCTCATTTCCGATTCACTAATCCTTCTTTACTGCATCCCTCACTCCCACACATTGACGAATTCACACGGAAATTCCGTCGCTATGAAATTCGAGTACTATGTGTACTAAGACATTTCCTTCAAAATCGAGTAACGTTTCTATGGAAACGACAGGATTTTCTTTTGGGATACGACAATCTCATTTCCGATCCACTAATCCTTCTATACTGCATCCCTCACTCCCACACATTGACGAATTCACACGGAAATTCCGTCACTATGAAATACGAGTACTATGTGTTCTAAGACATTTCCTTCTAAATCGAGTAACGTTTCTATGGAAACGACACGATTTTCTTTTGGGATACGGCAATCTCATTTCCGATCCACTAAACTTTCTTTACTGCATCCCTCACTCCCAAACATTGACGAATTCACACGGAAATTGCGTCGCTATGAAATACGAGTACTATGTGTTCTAAGACATTTCCTTCTAAATCGAGTAACGTTTCTATGGAAACGGCAGGATTTTCTTTTGGGATACGACAATCACATTTCCGATCCACTAATCGTTCTTTACTGCATCCCTCACTCCCAAACATTGACGAATTCACACGGAAATTGCGTCGCTATGAAACTCGAGTACTATGTGTTCTAAGACATTTCCTACTAAATTGAGTAACGTTTCTATGGAAGCGACAGGATTTTCTTTTGGGATACGACAATCACATTTCCGATCCACTAATCCTTCTTTACTGCATCCCTCACTCCCAAACATTGACGAATTCACACGGAAGTTGCGTCGCTATGAAATGCGAGTACTATGTGTTCTATGACATTTCCTTCTAAATCGAGTAACGTTTCTATGGAAACGACAGGATTTTCTATTGGGATACGACAATCACATTTCCGATCCACTAATCGTTCTTTACTGCATCCCTCACTCCCAAACATTGACGAATTCACACGGAAATTGCGTCGCTATGAAATACGAGTACTATGTGTTCTAAGACATTTCCTTCTAAATCGAGTAACGTTTCTATGGAAACGACAGGATTTTCTTTAGGGATACGACAATCTCATTTCCGATCCTCTAATCCTTCTTTACTGCATCCCTCACTCCCACACATTGACGAATTCACTCGGAAATTGCGTCGCTATGAAATACGAGTACTATGTGTTCTAAGACATTTCCTTCTAAATGGAGTAACGTTTCTATGGAAACGACATGATTTTCGTTTGGGATACGACAATCTCATTTCCGATCCACTAATCCTTCTCTACTGCATCCCTCACTCCCACACATTGACTAATCCACACGGAAATTCCGTCACTATGAAATACGAGTACTATGTGTTCTAAGACATTTCCTTCTAAATCGAGTAACGTTTCTATGGAAACGACAGGATTTTCTTTTGGGATACGACAATCACATTTCCGATCCACTAATCTTTCTTTACTGCATCCCTCACTCCCAACCATTGACGAATTCACACGGAAATTCCGTCGCTATGCAATACGAGTACTATGTGTTCTAAGACATTTCCTTCTAAATCGAATAACGTTTCTATGGAAACGACAGGATTTTCTTTTGGGATACGACAATCTCATTTCTGATTCACTAATCCTTCTTTACTGCATCCCTCACTCCCACACATTGACGAATTCACACGGAAATTCCGTCGCTATGAAATTCGAGTACTATGTGTACTAAGACATTTCCTTCAAAATCGAGTAACGTTTCTATGGAAACGACAGGATTTTCTTTTGGGATACAACAATCTCATTTCCGATCCACTAATCCTTCTTTACTGCATCCCTCACTCCCACTCATTGACGAATTCACACGGAAATTGCGTCGCTATGAAATACTATGTGTTCTATGACTTCTCCTTCTAAATGGAGTACCGTTTCTATGGAAACGACAGGATTTTCTTTTGGGATACGACAATCTTATTTCCGATCCACTAATCCTTCTTTACTGCATCCCTCACTCCCACTCATTGACCAATTCACACGGAAATTGCGTCGCTATGAAATACTATGTGTTCTAAGACATTTCCTTCTAAATCGAGTAACGTTTCTATGGAAACGACAGGATTTTCTTTTGGGATACGACAATCTCATTTCCGATCCTCTAATCCTTCTTTACTGCATCCCTCACTCCCACACATTGACGAATTCACATGGAAATTGCGTCGCTATGAAATACTATGTGTTCTAAGACATTTCCTTCAAAATCGAGTAACGTTTCTATGGAAACTACAGGATTTTCTTCTGGGATACGACAATCACATTTCCGATCCACTAATCCTTCTCTACTTCATCCCTCACTCCCATACATTGACGAATTCACACGGAAATTGCGTCGCTATGAAATACTATGGGTTCTATGACTTCTCCTTCTAAATCGAGTACCGTTTCTATGGAAACGACAGGATTTTCTTTTGGGATACGACAATCATATTTCCGATCCACTAATCCTTCTTTACTGCATCCCTCACTCCCACTCATTGACCAATTCACACGGAAATTGTGTCGCTATGAAATACTATGTGTTCTAAGTCATTTCCTTCTAAAACGAGTAACGTTTCTATGGAAACGACAGGATTTTCTTTTGGGATACGACAATCACATTTCCGATCCACTAATCGTTCTTTACTGCATCCCTCACTCCCAAACATTGACGAATTCACACGGAAATTGCGTCGCTATGAAACTCGAGTACTATGTGTTCTAAGACATTTCCTACTAAATCGAGTAACGTTTCTATGGAAGCGACAGGATTTTCTTTTGGGATACGACAATCACATTTCCGATCCACTAATCCTTCTTTACTGCATCCCTCACTCCCAAACATTGACGAATTCACACGGAAGTTGCGTCGCTATGAAATGCGAGTACTATGTGTTCTATGACATTTCCTTCTAAATCGAGTAACGTTTCTATGGAAACGACAGGATTTTCTTTTGGGATACGACAATCACATTTCCGATCCACTAATCGTTCTTTACTGCATCCCTCACTCCCAAACATTGACGAATTCACACGGAAATTGCGTCGCTATGAAATACGAGTACTATGTGTTCTAAGACATTTCCTTCTAAATCGAGTAACGTTTCTATGGAAACGACAGGATTTTCTTTAGGGATACGACAATCTCATTTCCGATCCTCTAATCCTTCTTTACTGCATCCCTCACTCCCACACATTGACGAATTCACTCGGTAATTGCGTCGCTATGAAATACGAGTACTATGTGTTCTAAGACATTTCCTTCTAAATGGAGTAACGTTTCTATGGAAACGACAGGATTTTCGTTTGGGATACGACAATCTCATTTCCGATCCACTAATCCTTCTCTACTGCATCCCTCACTCCCACACATTGACTAATCCACACGCAAATTCCGTCACTATGAAATACGAGTACTATGTGTTCTAAGACATTTCCTTCTAAATCGAGTAACGTTTCTATGGAAACGACAGGATTTTCTTTTGGGATACGACAATCTCATTTCCGATTCACTAATCCTTCTTTACTGCATCCCTCACTCCCACACATTGACGAATTCACACGGAAATTCCGTCGCTATGAAATTCGAGTACTATGTGTACTAAGACATTTCCTTCAAAATCGAGTAACGTTTCTATGGAAACGACAGGATTTTCTTTTGGGATACGACAATCTCATTTCCGATCCACTAATCCTTCTATACTGCATCCCTCACTCCCACACATTGACGAATTCACACGGAAATTCCGTCACTGTGAAATACGAGTACTATGTGTTCTAAGACATTTCCTTCTAAATCGAGTAACGTTTCTATGGAAACGACACGATTTTCTTTTGGGATACGACAATCTCATTTCCGATCCACTAAACTTTCCTTACTGCATCCCTCACTCCCAAACATTGACGAATTCACACGGAAATTCCGTCGCTATGAAATACGAGTACTATGTGTTCTAAGACATTTCCTTCTAAATCGAGTAACGTTTCTATGGAAACGACAGGATTTTCTTTTGGGATACGACAATCTCATTTCCGATCCACTAATCGTTCTTTACTGCATCCCTCACTCCCAAACATTGACGAATTCACACGGAAATTGCGTCGCTATGAAATACGAGTACTATGTGTTCTAAGACATTTCCTTCTAAATCGAGTAACGTTTCTATGGAAACGACAGGATTTTCTTTTGGGATACGACAATCACATTTCCGATCCACTAATCGTTCTTTACTGCATCCCTCACTCCCAAACATTGACGAATTCACACGGAAATTGCGTCGCTATGAAACTCGAGTACTATGTGTTCTAAGACATTTCCTACTAAATTGAGTAACGTTTCTATGGAAGCGACAGGATTTTCTTTTGGGATACGACAATCACATTTCCGATCCACTAATCCTTCTTTACTGCATCCCTCACTCCCAAACATTGACGAATTCACACGGAAGTTGCGTCGCTATGAAATGCGAGTACTATGTGTTCTATGACATTTCCTTCTAAATCGAGTAACGTTTCTATGGAAACGACAGGATTTTCTTTTGGGATACGACAATCACATTTCCGATCCACTAATCGTTCTTTACTGCATCCCTCACTCCCAAACATTGACGAATTCACACGGAAATTGCGTCGCTATGAAATACGAGTACTATGTGTTCTAAGACATTTCCTTCTAAATCGAGTAACGTTTCTATGGAAACGACAGGATTTTCTTTAGGGATACGACAATCTCATTTCCGATCCTCTAATCCTTCTTTACTGTATCCCTCACTCCCACACATTGACGAATTCACTCGGAAATTGCGTCGCTATGAAATACGAGTACTATGTGTTCTAAGACATTTCCTTCTAAATGGAGTAACGTTTCTATGGAAACGACAGGATTTTCGTTTGGGATACGACAATCTCATTTCCGATCCACTAATCCTTCTATACTGCATCCCTCACTCCCACACATTGACTAATCCACACGGAAATTCCGTCACTATGAAATACGAGTACTATGTGTTCTAAGACATTTCCTTCTAAATCGAGTAACGTTTCTATGGAAACGACAGGATTTTCTTTTGGGATACGACAATCACATTTGCGATCCACTAATCTTTCTTTACTGCATCCCTCACTCCCAACCATTGACGAATTCACACGGAAATTCCGTCGCTATGCAATACGAGTACTATGTGTTCTAAGACATTTCCTTCTAAATCGAGTAACGTTTCTATGGAAACGACAGGATTTTCTTTGGGATACGACAATCTCATTTCCGATTCACTAATCCTTCTTTACTGCATCCCTCACTCCCACACATTGACGAATTCACACGGAAATTCCGTCGCTATGAAATTCGAGTACTATGTGTACTAAGACATTTCCTTCAAAATCGAGTAACGTTTCTATGGAAACGACAGGATTTTCTTTTGGGATACAACAATCTCATTTCCGATCCACTAATCCTTCTTTACTGCATCCCTCACTCCCACTCATTGACGAATTCACACGGAAATTGCGTCGCTATGAAATACTATGGGTTCTATGACTTCTCCTTCTAAATCGAGTACCGTTTCTATGGAAACGACAGGATTTTCTTTTGGGATACGACAATCTTATTTCCGATCCACTAATCCTTCTTTACTGCATCCCTCACTCCCACTCATTGACCAATTCACACGGAAATTGCGTCGCTATGAAATACTATGTGTTCTAAGACATTTCCTTCTAAATCGAGTAACGTTTCTATGGAAACGACAGGATTTTCTTTTGGGATACGACAATCTCATTTCCGATCCTCTAATCCTTCTTTACTGCATCCCTCACTCCCACACATTGACGAATTCACATGGAAATTGCGTCGCTATGAAATACTATGTGTTCTAAGACATTTCCTTCTAAATCGAGTAACGTTTCTATGGAAACTACAGGATTTTCTTCTGGGATACGACAATCACATTTCCGATCCACTAATCCTTCTCTACTTCATCCCTCACTCCCATACATTGACGAATTCACACGGAAATTGCGTCGCTATGAAATACTATGGGTTCTATGACTTCTCCTTCTAAATCGAGTACCGTTTCTATGGAAACGACAGGATTTTCTTTTGGGATACGACAATCATATTTCCGATCCACTATTCCTTCTTTACTGCATCCCTCACTCCCACTCATTGACCAATTCACACGAAAATTGTGTCGCTATGAAATACTATGTGTTCTAAGTCATTTCCTTCTAAAACGAGTAACGTTTCTATGGAAACGACAGGATTTTCTTTTGGGATACGACAATCTCATTTCCGATCCTCTAATCCTTCTTTACTGCATCCCTCACTCCCAAACGTTGACGAATTCACACGGAAATTGCGTCGCTATGAAATACGAGTACTATGTGTTCTAAGACATTTCCTTGTAAATCGAGTAAAGTTTCTATGGAAACGACAGGATTTTCTTTTGGGATACGACAATCTCATTTCCGATCCACTAATCCTTCTATACTGCATCCCTCACTCCCACACATTGACGAATTCACACGGAAATTCCGTCACTATGAAATACGAGTACTATGTGTTCTAAGACATTTCCTTCTAAATCGAGTAACGTTTCTATGGAAACGACACGATTTTCTTTTGGGATACGACAATCTCATTTCCGATCCACTAAACTTTCTTTACTGCATCCCTCACTCCCAAACATTGACGAATTCACACGGAAATTCCGTCGCTATGAAATACGAGTACTATGTGTTCTAAGACATTTCCTTCTAAATCGAGTAACGTTTCTATGGAAACGACAGGATTTTCTTTTGGGATACGACAATCTCATTTCCGATCCACTAATCCTACTTTACTGCATCCCTCACTCCCACACATTGATGAATTCACACGGAAATTGCGTCGCTATGGAATACGAGTACTATGTGGTCTAAGACATTTCCTTCTAAATCGAGTAACGTTTCTATGGAAACGACAGGATTTTCTTTTGGGATACGACAATCACATTTCCGATCCACTAATCGTTCTTTACTGCATCCCTCACTCCCAAACATTGACGAATTCACACGGAAATTCCGTCGCTATGAAATGCGAGTACTATGTGTTCTAAGACATTTCCTTCTAAATCGAGTAACGTTTCTATGGAAACGACAGGATTTTCTTTTGGTATACGACAATCTCATTTCCGATCCACTAATCCTTCTTTACTGCATCCCTCACTCCCACACATTGATGAATTCACACGGAAATTGCGTCGCTATGAAATACGAGTACTATGTGGTCTCAGACATTTCCTTCTAAATCGAGTAACGTTTCTATGGAAACGACAGGATTTTCTTTTGGGATACGACAATCACATTTCCGATCCACTAATCGTTGTTTACTGCATCCCTCACTCCCAAACATTGACGAATTCACACGGAAGTTGCGTCGCTATGAAATGCAAGTACTATGTGTTCTAAGACATTTCCTTCTAAATCGAGTAAGGTTTCTATGGAAACGACAGGATTTTCATTTGGGATACGACAGTCTCATTTCCGATCCACTAATCGTTCTTTACTGCCTCCCTCACTCACAAACATTGACGAATTCACACGGAAGTTGCGTCGCTATGAAATACGAGTACTATGTGTTCTGAGACATTTCCTTCTAAATCGAGTAACGTTTCTATGGAAACGACAGGATTTTCTTTTGGGATACGACAATCACATTTCCGATCCACTAATCGTTCTTTTCTGCATCCCTCAATCCCAAACATTGACGAATTCACACGGAAATTGCGTCGCTATGAAATACGAGTACTATGTGTTCTAAGACATTTCCTTCTCAACCGAGTAACGTTTCTATGGAAACGACAGGATTTTCTTTTGGGATACGACAGTCACATTTCCGATCCACTAATCGTTCTTTACTGCATCCCTCACTCCCAAACATTGAAAAATTCACACGGAAATTGCGTCGCTATGAAATACGAGTACTATGTGTTGTAAGACATTTCCTTCTAAATCGAGTAACGTTTCTATGGAAACGACCGGATTTTCATTTGGGATACGACAATCACATTTCCGATCCACTAATCCTTCTTTACTGCATCCCTCACTCCCAAACATTGACGAATTCACACGGAAATTGCGTCGCTAAGAAATACCAGTACTATGTGTTCTAAGACATTTCCTTCTAAATCGAGTAACGTTTCTATGGAAACGACAGGATTTTCTTTTGGGATACGACAATCACATTTCCGATCCACTAATCGTTCTTTACTGCATCCCTCACTCCCAAACATTGACGAATTGACACGGAAGTTGCGTCGCTATGAAATGCGAGTACTATGTGTTCTAAGACATATCCTTCTAGATCGAGTAACGTTTCTATGGAAACGACAGGATTTTCTTTTGGGATACGACAATCACATTTCCGATCCACTAATCGTTCTTTACTGCATCCCTCACTCCCAAACATTGACGAATTCACACGGAAATTGCGTCGCTATGAAATACGAGTACTATGTGTTCTAAGACATTTCCTTCTAAATCGAGTAACGTTTCTATGGAAACGACAGGATTTTCTTTTGGGATACGACAATCACATTTCCGATCCACTAATCGTTCTTTACTGCATCCCTCACTCCCAAACATTGACGAATTCACACGGAAATTGCGTCGCTACGAAATACGAGTACTATGTGTTCTAAGACATTTCCTTCTAAATCGAGTAACATTTCTATGGAAACGACAGGATTTTCTTTTGGGATACGACAATCACATTTCCGATCCACTAATCGTTCTTTACTACATCCCTCACTCCCAAACATTGACGAATTCACACGGAAGTTGCGTCGCTATGAAATGCGAGTACTATGTGTTCTAAGACATTTCCTTCTAAATCGAGTAACGTTTCTATGGAAACGACAGGATTATCTTTTGGGATACGACAATCACATTTCCGATCCACTAATCTTTCTTTACTGCATCCCTCACTCCCAACCATTGACGAATTCACACGGAAATTCCGTCGCCATGCAATACGAGTACTATGTGTTCTAAGACATTTCCTTCTAAATCGAGTAACGTTTCTATGGAAACGACAGGATTTTCTTTAGGGATACGACAATCTCATTTCCGATCCACTAATCCTTCTTTACTGCATCCCTCACTCCCACACATTGAGGAATTCACACGGAAATTCCGTCGCTATGAAATTCGAGTACTATGTGTACTAAGACATTTCCTTCTAAATCGAGTAACGTTTCTATGGAAACGACAGGATTTTCTTTTGGGATACAACAATCTCATTTCCGATCCACTAATCCTTCTTTACTGCATCCCTCACTCCCACTCATTGACGAATTCACACGGAAATTGCGTCGCTATGAAATACTATGGGTTCTATGACTTCTCCTTCTAAATCGAGTACCGTTTCTATGGAAACGACAGGATTTTCTTTTGGGATACGACAATCTTATTTCCGATCCACTAATCCTTCTTCACTGCATCCCTCACTCCCACTCATTGACCAATTCACACGGAAATTGCGTCGCTATGAAATACTATGTGTTCTAAGACATTTCCTTCTAAATCGAGTAACGTTTCTATGGAAACGACAGGATTTTCTTTTGGGATACGACAATCTCATTTCCGATCCTCTAATCCTTCTTTACTGCATCCCTCACTCCCACACATTGACGAATTCACACGGAAATTGCGTCGCTATGAAATACTATGTGTTCTAAGACATTTCCTTCTAAATCGAGTAACGTTTCTATGGAAACTAGAGGATTTTCTTCTGGGATACGACAATCACATTTCCGATCCACTAATCCTTCTCTACTGCATCCCTCACTCCCATACATTGACGAATTCACACGGAAATTACGTCGCTATGAAATACTATGGGTTCTATGACTTCTCCTTCTAAATCGAGTACCGTTTCTATGGAAAGGACAGGATTTTCTTTTGGGATACGACAATCATATTTCCGATCCACTAATCCTTCTTTACTGCATCCCTCACTCCCACTCATTGACCAATTCACACGGAAATTGTGTCGCTATGAAATACTATGTGTTCTAAGACATTTCCTTCTAAATCGAGTAACGTTTCTATGGAAACGACAGGATTTTCTTTTGGGATACGACAATCTCATTTCCGATCCTCTAATCCTTCTTCATTGCATCCCTCACTCCCAAACGTTGACGAATTCACACGGAAATTGCGTCGCTATGAAATACGAGTACTATGTGTTCTAAGACATTTCCTTGTAAATCGAGTAACGTTTCTATGGAAACGACAGGATTTTCTTTTGGGATACGACAATCTAATTTCCGATCCACTAATCCTTCTATACTGCATCCCTCACTCAAACACATTGACGAATTCACACGGAAATTCCGTCACTATGAAATACGAGTACTATGTGTTCTAAGACATTTCCTTCTAAATCGAGTAACGTTTCTATGGAAACGACACGATTTTCTTTTTGGATACGACAATCTCATTTCCGATCCACTAATCTTTCTTTACTGCATCCCTCACTCCCAACCATTGACGAATTCACACGGAATTTCCGTCGCTATGAAATACGAGTACTATGTGTTCTAAGACATTTCCTTCTAAATCGAGTAACGTTTCTATGGAAACGACAGGATTTTCTTTTGGGATACGACAATCTCATTTCCGATCCACTAATCCTTCTTTGCTGCATCCCTCACTCCCACACATTGATGAATTCACACGGAAATTGCGTTGCTATGAAATACGAGTACTATGTGGTCTAAGACATTTCCTTCTAAATCGAGTAACGTTTCTATGGAAACGACAGGATTTTCTTTTGGGATACGACAATTACATTTCCGATCCACTAATCGTTCTTTACTGCATCCCTCACTCCCAAACATTGACGAATTCACACGGAAATTCCGTCGCTATGAAATGCGAGTACTATGTGTTCTAAGACATTTCCTTCCAAATCGAGTAACGTTTCTATGGAAACGACAGGATTTTCTTTTGGGATACGACAATCTCATTTCCGATCCACTAATCCATCTTTACTGCATCCCTCACTCCCACACATTGATGAATTCACACGGAAATTGCGTCGCTATGAAATACGAGTACTATGTGGTCTAAGACATTTCCTTCTAAATCGAGTAACGTATCTATGGAAACGACAGGATTTTCTTTTGGTATACGACAATCACATTTCCGATTAACTAATCGTTCTTTACTGCATCCCTCACTCACAAACATTGACGAATTCACACGGAAATTCCGTCGCTATGAAATGCGAGTACTATGTGTTCTAAGACATTTCCTTCTAAATCGAGTAACGTTTCTATGGAAACGACAGGATTTTCTTTTGGGATACGACAATCACATTTCCGATCCACTAATCGTTGTTTACTGCATCCCTCACTCCCAAACATTGACGAATTCACACGGAAGTTGCGTCGCTATGAAATGCAAGTACTATGTGTTCTAAGACATTTCCTTCTAAATCGAGTAAGGTTTCTATGGAAACGACAGGATTTTCTTTTGGGATACGACAGTCTCATTTCCGATCCACTATTCGTTCTTTACTGCATCCCTCACTCACAAACATTGACGAATTCACACGGAAATTGCGTCGCTATGAAATACGAGTACTATGTGTTCTAAGACATTTCCTTCTAAATCGAGTAACGTTTCTATGGAAACGACAGGATTTTCTTTTGGGATACGACAATCACATTTCCGATCCACATACGTTCTTTACTGCATCCCTCACTCCCAAACATTGACGAATTCACCCGGAAATTGCGTCGCTATGATATACGAGTACTATGTGTTCTAAGACTATTCCCTCTCAACCGAGTAACGTTTCTATGGAAACGACAGGATTTTCTTTTGGGATACGACAATCACATTTCCGATCCACTAATCGTTCTTTACTGCATCCCTCACTCCCAAACATTGAAAAATTCACACGGAAATTGCGTCGCTATGAAATACGAGTACTATGTGTTCTAAGACATTTCCTTCTAAATCGAGTAACGTTTCTATGGAAACGACCGGATTTTCTTTTGGGATACGACAATCACATTTCCGATCCACTAATCCTTCTTTACTGCATCCCTCACTCCCAAACATTGACGAATTCACACGGAAATTGCGTCGCTAAGAAATAACAGTACCATGTGTTCTAAGACATTTCCTTCTAAATCGAGTAACGTTTCTATGGAAACGACAGGATTTTCTTTTGGGATACGACAATCACATTTCCGATCCACTAATCGTTCTTTACTGCATCCCTCACTCCCAAACATTGGCGAATTCACACGGAAGTTGCGTCGCTATGAAATGCGAGTACTATGTGTTCTAAGACATTTCCTTCTAAATCGAGTAACGTTTCTATGGAAACGACGGGATTTTCTTTTGGGATACGACAATCTCATTTCCGATCCACTAATCGTTCTTTACTGCATCCCTCACTCCCAAACATTGACGAATTCACACGGAAATTGCGTCGCTATGAAATACGAGTACTATGTGTTCTAAGACATTTCCTTCTAGATCGAGTAACGTTTCTATGGAAACGACAGGATTTTCTTTTGGGATACGACAATCACATTTCCGATCCACTAATCGTTCTTTACTGCATCCCTCACTCCCAAACATTGACGAATTCACACGGAAATTGCGTCGCTATGAAATACGAGTACTATGTGTTCTAAGACATTTCCTTCTAAATCGAGTAACGTTTCTATAGAAACGACGGGATTTTCTTTTGGGATACGACAATCACATTTCCGATCCACTAATCGTTCTTTACTGCATCCCTCACTCCCAAACATTGACGAATTCACACGGAAATTGCGTCGCTATGAAATACGAGTACTATGTGTTCTAAGACATTTCCTTCTAAATCGAGTAACGTTTCTATGGAAACGACAGGATTTTCTTTTGGGATACGACAATCACATTTCCGATCCACTAATCGTTCTTTACTGCATCCCTCACTCCCAAACATCGACGAATTCACACGGAAGTTGCGTCGCTATGAAATGCGAGTACTATGTGTTCCAAGACATTTCCTTCTAAATCGAGTAACGTTTCTATGGAAACGACAGGATTATCTTTTGGGATACGTCAATCACATTTCCGATGCACTAATCGTTCTTTACTGCATCCCTCACTCCCAAACATTGACGAATTCACACGGAAGTTGCGTCGCTATGAAATGCGAGTACTATGTGTTCTAAGACATTTCCTTCTAAATCGAGTAACGTTTCTATGGAAACAACAGGATTTTCTTTTGGGATACGACAATCACATTTCCGATCCACTAATCGTTCTTTACTGCATCCCTCACTCCCAAACATTGACGAATTCACACGGAAGTGGCGTCACTATGAATTAAGAGTACTATGTGTTCTAAGACATTTCCTTCTAAATGGAGTAACGTTTCTATGGAAACGACAGGATTTTCGTTTGGGATACGACAATCTCATTTCCGATCCACTAATCCTTCTCTACTGCATCCCTCACTCCCACACATTGACGAATTCACACGGAAATTCCGTCACTATGAAATACGAGTACTATGTGTTCTAAGACATTTCCTTCTAAATCGAGTAACGTTTCTACGGAAACGACAGAATTTTCTTTTGGGATACGACAATCACATTTCCGATCCACTAATCTTTCTTTACTGCATCCCTCTTTCCCAACCATTGACGAATTCACACGGAAATTCCGTCGCTATGAAATACGAGTACTATGTGTTCTAAGACATTTCCTTCTAAATCGAGTAACGTTTCTATGGAAACGACAGGATTTTCTTTTGAGATACGACAATCTCATTTCCGATCCACTAATCCTCCTTTACTGCATCCCTCACTCCCAAACATTGACGAATTCACACGGAAATTCCGTCGCTATGAATTTCGAGTACTATGTGTTCTAAGACATTTCCTTCAAAATCGAGTAACGTTTCTATGGAAACGACAGGATTTTCTTTTGGGATACAACAATCTCATTTCCGATCCACTAATCGTTCTTTACTGCATCCCTCACTCCCAAACATTGACGAATTCACACGGAAATTCCGTCGCTATGAAATGCGAGTACTATGTGTTCTAAGACATTTCCTTCTAAATCGAGTAACGTTTCTATGGAAACGACAGGATTTTCTTTTGGTATACGACAATCTCATTTCCGATCCACTAATCCTTCTTTACTGCATCCCTCACTCCCACACATTGATGAATTCACACGGAAATTGCGTCGCTATGAAATACGAGTACTATGTGGTCTCAGACATTTCCTTCTGAATCGAGTAACGTTTCTATGGAAACGACAGGATTTTCTTTTGGGATACGACAATCACATTTCCGATCCACTAATCGTTGTTTACTGCATCCCTCACTCCCAAACATTGACGAATTCACACGGAAGTTGCGTCGCTATGAAATGCAAGTACTATGTGTTCTAAGACATTTCCTTCTAAATCGAGTAAGGTTTCTATGGAAACGACAGGATTTTCATTTGGGATACGACAGTCTCATTTCCGATCCACTAATCGTTCTTTACTGCCTCCCTCACTCACAAACATTGACGAATTCACACGGAAGTTGCGTCGCTATGAAATACGAGTACTATGTGTTCTGAGACATTTCCTTCTAAATCGAGTAACGTTTCTATGGAAACGACAGGATTTTCTTTTGGGATACGACAATCACATTTCCGATCCACTAATCGTTCTTTTCTGCATCCCTCAATCCCAAACATTGACGAATTCACACGGAAATTGCGTCGCTATGAAATACGAGTACTATGTGTTCTAAGACATTTCCTTCTCAACCGAGTAACGTTTCTATGGAAACGACAGGATTTTCTTTTGGGATACGACAGTCACATTTCCGATCCACTAATCGTTCTTTACTGCATCCCTCACTCCCAAACATTGAAAAATTCACACGGAAATTGCGTCGCTATGAAATACGAGTACTATGTGTTCTAAGACATTTCCTTCTAAATCGAGTAACGTTTCTATGGAAACGACCGGATTTTCATTTGGGATACGACAATCACATTTCCGATCCACTAATCCTTCTTTACTGCATCCCTCACTCCCAAACATTGACGAATTCACACGGAAATTGCGTCGCTAAGAAATACCAGTACTATGTGTTCTAAGACATTTCCTTCTAAATCGAGTAACGTTTCTATGGAAACGACAGGATTTTCTTTTGGGATACGACAATCACATTTCCGATCCACTAATCGTTCTTTACTGCATCCCTCACTCCCAAACATTGACGAATTGACACGGAAGTTGCGTCGCTATGAAATGCGAGTACTATGTGTTCTAAGACATTTCCTTCTAGATCGAGTAACGTTTCTATGGAAACGACAGGATTTTCTTTTGGGATACGACAATCACATTTCCGATCCACTAATCGTTCTTTACTGCATCCCTCACTCCCAAACATTGACGAATTCACACGGAAATTGCGTCGCTATGAAATACGAGTACTATGTGTTCTAAGACATTTCCTTCTAAATCGAGTAACGTTTCTATGGAAACGACAGGATTTTCTTTTGGGATACGACAATCACATTTCCGATCCACTAATCGTTCTTTACTGCATCCCTCACTCCCAAACATTGACGAATTCACACGGAAATTGCGTCGCTACGAAATACGAGTACTATGTGTTCTAAGACATTTCCTTCTAAATCGAGTAACATTTCTATGGAAACGACAGGATTTTCTTTTGGGATACGACAATCACATTTCCGATCCACTAATCGTTCTTTACTGCATCCCTCACTCCCAAACATTGACGAATTCACACGGAAGTTGCGTCGCTATGAAATGCGAGTACTATGTGTTCTAAGACATTTCCTTCTAAATCGAGTAACGTTTCTATGGAAACGACAGGATTATCTTTTGGGATACGACAATCACATTTCCGATCCACTAATCTTTCTTTACTGCATCCCTCACTCCCAACCATTGACGAATTCACACGGAAATTCCGTCGCCATGCAATACGAGTACTATGTGTTCTAAGACATTTCCTTCTAAATCGAGTAACGTTTCTATGGAAACGACAGGATTTTCTTTAGGGATACGACAATCTCATTTCCGATCCACTAATCATTCTTTACTGCATCCCTCACTCCCACACATTGACGAATTCACACGGAAATTCCGTCGCTATGAAATTCGAGTACTATGTGTACTAAGACATTTCCTTCTAAATCGAGTAACGTTTCTATGGAAACGACAGGATTTTCTTTTGGGATACAACAATCTCATTTCCGATCCACTAATCCTTCTTTACTGCATCCCTCACTCCCACTCATTGACGAATTCACACGGAAATTGCGTCGCTATGAAATACTATGGGTTCTATGACTTCTCCTTCTAAATCGAGTACCGTTTCTATGGAAACGACAGGATTTTCTTTTGGGATACGACAATCTTATTTCCGATCCACTAATCCTTCTTCACTGCATCCCTCACTCCCACTCATTGACCAATTCACACGGAAATTGCGTCGCTATGAAATACTATGTGTTCTAAGACATTTCCTTCTAAATCGAGTAACGTTTCTATGGAAACGACAGGATTTTCTTTTGGGATACGACAATCTCATTTCCGATCCTCTAATCCTTCTTTACTGCATCCCTCACTCCCACACATTGAGGAATTCACACGGAAATTGCGTCGCAATGAAATACTATGTGTTCTAAGACATTTCCTTCTAAATCGAGTAACGTTTCTATGGAAACTAGAGGATTTTCTTCTGGGATACGACAATCACATTTCCGATCCACTAATCCTTCTCTACTGCATCCCTCACTCCCATACATTGACGAATTCACACGGAAATTACGTCGCTATGAAATACTATGGGTTCTATGACTTCTCCTTCTAAATCGAGTACCGTTTCTATGGAAAGGACAGGATTTTCTTTTGGGATACGACAATCATATTTCCGATCCACTAATCCTTCTTTACTGCATCCCTCACTCCCACTCATTGACCAATTCACACGGAAATTGTGTCGCTATGAAATACTATGTGTTCTAAGACATTTCCTTCTAAATCGAGTAACGTTTCTATGGAAACGACAGGATTTTCTTTTGGGATACGACAATCTCATTTCCGATCCTCTAATCCTTCTTCATTGCATCCCTCACTCCCAAACGTTGACGAATTCACACGGAAATTGCGTCGCTATGAAATACGAGTACTATGTGTTCTAAGACATTTCCTTGTAAATCGAGTAACGTTTCTATGGAAACGACAGGATTTTCTTTTGGGATACGACAATCTAATTTCCGATCCACTAATCCTTCTATACTGCATCCCTCACTCCCACACATTGACGAATTCACACGGAAATTCCGTCACTATGAAATACGAGTACTATGTGTTCTAAGACATTTCCTTCTAAATCGAGTAACGTTTCTATGGAAACGACACGATTTTCTTTTTGGATACGACAATCTCATTTCCGATCCACTAATCTTTCTTTACTGCATCCCTCACTCCCAACCATTGACGAATTCACACGGAATTTCCGTCGCTATGAAATACGAGTACTATGTGTTCTAAGACATTTCCTTCTAAATCGAGTAACGTTTCTATGGAAACGACAGGATTTTCTTTTGGGATACGACAATCTCATTTCCGATCCACTAATCCTTCTTTGCTGCATCCCTCACTCCCACACATTGATGAATTCACACGGAAATTGCGTTGCTATGAAATACGAGTACTATGTGGTCTAAGACATTTCCTTCTAAATCGAGTAACGTTTCTATGGAAACGACAGGATTTTCTTTTGGGATACGACAATTACATTTCCGATCCACTAATCGTTCTTTACTGCATCCCTCACTCCCAAACATTGACGAATTCACACGGAAATTCCGTCGCTATGAAATGCGAGTACTATGTGTTCTAAGACATTTCCTTCCAAATCGAGTAACGTTTCTATGGAAACGACAGGATTTTCTTTTGGGATACGACAATCTCATTTCCGATCCACTAATCCATCTTTACTGCATCCCTCACTCCCACACATTGATGAATTCACACGGAAATTGCGTCGCTATGAAATACGAGTACTATGTGGTCTAAGACATTTCCTTCTAAATCGAGTAACGTATCTATGGAAACGACAGGATTTTCTTTTGGTATACGACAATCACATTTCCGATTAACTAATCGTTCTTTACTGCATCCCTCACTCCCAAACATTGACGAATTCACACGGAAATTCCGTCGCTATGAAATGCGAGTACTATGTGTTCTAAGACATTTCCTTCTAAATCGAGTAACGTTTCTATGGAAACGACAGGATTTTCTTTTGGGATACGACAATCACATTTCCGATCCACTAATCGTTGTTTACTGCATCCCTCACTCACAAACATTGACGAATTCACACGGAAATTGCGTCGCTATGAAATACGAGTACTATGTGTTCTAAGACATTTCCTTCTAAATCGAGTAACGTTTCTATGGAAACGACAGGATTTTCTTTTGGGATACGACAATCACATTTCCGATCCACATACGTTCTTTACTGCATCCCTCACTCCCAAACATTGACGAATTCACCCGGAAATTGCGTCGCTATGAAATACGAGTACTATGTGTTCTAAGACTACTCCCTCTCAACCGAGTAACGTTTCTATGGAAACGACAGGATTTTCTTTTGGGATACGACAATCACATTTCCGATCCACTAATCGTTCTTTACTGCATCCCTCACTCCCAAACATTGAAAAATTCACACGGAAATTGCGTCGCTATGAAATACGAGTACTATGTGTTCTAAGACATTTCCTTCTAAATCGAGTAACGTTTCTATGGAAACGACCGGATTTTCTTTTGGGATACGACAATCACATTTCCGATCCACTAATCCTTCTTTACTGCATCCCTCACTCCCAAACATTGACGAATTCACACGGAAATTGCGTCGCTAAGAAATAACAGTACCATGTGTTCTAAGACATTTCCTTCTAAATCGAGTAACGTTTCTATGGAAACGACAGGATTTTCTTTTGGGATACGACAATCACATTTCCGATCCACTAATCGTTCTTTACTGCATCCCTCACTCCCAAACATTGGCGAATTCACACGGAAGTTGCGTCGCTATGAAATGCGAGTACTATGTGTTCTAAGACATTTCCTTCTAAATCGAGTAACGTTTCTATGGAAACGACAGGATTTTCTTTTGGGATACGACAATCTCATTTCCGATCCACTAATCGTTCTTTACTGCATCCCTCACTCCCAAACATTGACGAATTCACACGGAAATTGCGTCGCTATGAAATACGAGTACTATGTGTTCTAAGACATTTCCTTCTAGATCGAGTAACGTTTCTATGGAAACGACAGGATTTTCTTTTGGGATACGACAATCACATTTCCGATCCACTAATCGTTCTTTACTGCATCCCTCACTCCCAAACATTGACGAATTCACATGGAAATTGCGTCGCTATGAAATACGAGTACTATGTGTTCTAAGACATTTCCTTCTAAATCGAGTAACGTTTCTATAGAAACGACAGGATTTTCTTTTGGGATACGACAATCACATTTCCGATCCACTAATCGTTCTTTACTGCATCCCTCACTCCCAAACATTGACGAATTCACACGGAAATTGCGTCGCTATGAAATACGAGTACTATGTGTTCTAAGACATTTCCTTCTAAATCGAGTAACGTTTCTATGGAAACGACAGGATTTTCTTTTGGGATACGACAATCACATTTCCGATCCACTAATCGTTCTTTACTGCATCCCTCACTCCCAAACATCGACGAATTCACACGGAAGTTGCGTCGCTATGAAATGCGAGTACTATGTGTTCCAAGACATTTCCTTCTAAATCGAGTAACGTTTCTATGGAAACGACAGGATTATCTTTTGGGATACGTCAATCACATTTCCGATGCACTAATCGTTCTTTACTGCATCCCTCACTCCCAAACATTGACGAATTCACACGGAAGTTGCGTCGCTATGAAATGCGAGTACTATGTGTTCTAAGACATTTCCTTCTAAATCGAGTAACGTTTCTATGGAAACAACAGGATTTTCTTTTGGGATACGACAATCACATTTCCGATCCACTAATCGTTCTTTACTGCATCCCTCACACCCAAACATTGACGAATTCACACGGAAGTGGCGTCACTATGAATTAAGAGTACTATGTGTTCTAAGACATTTCCTTCTAAATGGAGTAACGTTTCTATGGAAACGACAGGATTTTCGTTTGGGATACGACAATCTCATTTCCGATCCACTAATCCTTCTCTACTGCATCCCTCACTCCCACACATTGACGAATTCACACGGAAATTCCGTCACTATGAAATACGAGTACTATGTGTTCTAAGACATTTCCTTCTAAATCGAGTAACGTTTCTACGGAAACGACAGGATTTTCTTTTGGGATACGACAATCACATTTCCGATCCACTAATCTTTCTTTACTGCATCCCTCTTTCCCAACCATTGACGAATTCACACGGAAATTCCGTCGCTATGAAATACGAGTACTATGTGTTCTAAGACATTTCCTTCTAAATCGAGTAACGTTTCTATGGAAACGACAGGATTTTCTTTTGAGATACGACAATCTCATTTCCGATCCACTAATCCTTCTTTACTGCATCCCTCACTCCCAAACATTGACGAATTCACACGGAAATTCCGTCGCTATGAATTTCGAGTACTATGTGTTCTAAGACATTTCCTTCAAAATCGAGTAACGTTTCTATGGAAACGACAGGATTTTCTTTTGGGATACAACAATCTCATTTCCGATCCACTAATCCTTCTTTACTGCATCCCTCACTCCCACTCATTGACGAATTCACACGGAAATTGCGTCGCTATGAAATACTATGGGTTCTATGACTTCTCCTTCTAAATCGAGTACCGTTTCTATGGAAACGACAGGATTTTCTTTTGGGATACGACAATCTTATTTCCGATCCACTAATCCTTCTTTACTGCATCCCTCACTCCCACTCAGTGACCAATTCACACGGAAATTGCGTCGCTATGAAATACTATGTGTTCTAAGACATTTCCTTCTAAATCGAGTAACGTTTCTATGGAAACGACAGGATTTCCTTTTTGGATACGACAATCTCATTTCCGATCCTCTAATCCTTCTTTACTGCATCCCTCACTCCCACACATTGACGAATTCACACGGAAATTGCGTCGCTATGAAATACTATGTGTTCTAAGACATTTCCTTCTAAATCGAGTAACGTTTCTATGGAAACTACAGGATTTTCTTCTGGGATACGACAATCACATTTCCGATCCACTAATCCTTCTTTACTGCATCCCTCACTCCCATACATTGACGAATTCACACGGAAATTGCGTCGCTATGAAATACTATGGGTTCTATGACTTCTCCTTCTAAATCGAGTACCGTTTCTATGGAAACGACAGGATTTTCTTTTGGGATACGACAATCATATTTCCGATCCACTAATCCTTCTTTACTGCATCCCTCACACCCATTCATTGACCAATTCACACGGAAATTGTGTCGCTATGAAATACTATGTGTTCTAAGACATTTCCTTCTAAATCGAGTAACGTTTCTATGGAAACGACAGGTTTTTTTTTGGGATACGACAATCACATTTCCGATCCACTAATCCTTCTTTTCTGCATCCCTCACTCCCAAACATTGACGAATTCACACGGAAATTGCGTCGCTATGAAATACGAGTACTATGTGTTCTAAGACATTTCCTTCTCAACCGAGTAACGTTTCTATGGAAACGACAGGATTTTCTTTTGGGATACGACAATCACATTTCCGATCCACTAATCGTTCTGTACTGCATCCCTCACTCCCAAACATTGACGAATTCACACGAAAATTGCGTCGCTATGAAATACGAGTACTATGTGTTCTAAGACATTTCCTTCTAAATCGAGTAACGTTTCTATGGAAACGACCGGATTTTCTTTTGGGATACGACAATCACATTTCCGATCCACTAATCCTTCTTTACTGCATCCCTCACTCCCAAACATTGACGAATTCACAC
The DNA here is from genome assembly GCF_021461385.2 of Schistocerca piceifrons. NCBI lineage: Eukaryota > Metazoa > Arthropoda > Insecta > Orthoptera > Acrididae > Schistocerca > Schistocerca piceifrons. Next base: position 602,804,926 of record NC_060144.1, on the reverse strand, counting down.
GGAAATTGCGTCGCTAAGAAATACCAGTACTATGTGTTCTAAGACATTTCCTTCTAAATCGAGTAATGTTTCTATGGAAACGACAGGATTTTCTTTTGGGATACGACAATCACATTTCCGATCCACTAATCGTTCTTTACTGCATCCCTCACTCCCAAACATTGACGAATTCACACGGAAGTTGCGTCGCTATGAAATGCGAGTACTATGTGTTCTAAGACATTTCCTTCTAAATCGAGTAACGTTTCTATGGAAACGACAGGATTTTCTTTTGGGATACGACAATCTCACTTCCGATCCACTAATCGTTCTTTACTGCATCCCTCACCCCCAAACATTGACGAATTCACACGGAAATTGCGTCGCTATGAAATACGAGTACTATGTGTTCTAAGACATTTCCTTCTAGATCGAGTAACGTTTCTATGGAAACGACAGGATTTTCTTTTGGGATACGACAATCACATTTCCGATCCACTAATCGTTCTTTACTGCATCCCTCACTCCCAAACATTGACGAATTCACACGGAAATTGCGTCGCTATGAAATACGAGTACTATGTGTTCTAAGACATTTCCTTCTAAATCGAGTAACGTTACTATGGAAATGACAGTATTTTCTTTTGGGATACGACAATCACATTTCCGATCCACTAATCGTTCTTTACTGCATCCCTCACTCCCAAACATTGACGAATTCACACGGAAATTGCGTCGCTATGAAATACGAGTACTATGTGTTCTAAGACATTTCCTTCTAAATCGAGTAACGTTTCTATGGAAACGACCGGATTTTCTTTTGGGATACGACAATCACATTTCCGATCCACTAATCCTTCTTTACTGCATCCCTCACTCCCAAACATTGACGAATTCACACGGAAATTGCGTCGCTAAGAAATACCAGTACTATGTGTTCTAAGACATTTCCTTCTAAATCGAGTAATGTTTCTATGGAAACGACAGGATTTTCTTTTGGGATACGACAATCACATTTCCGATCCACTAATCGTTCTTTACTGCATCCCTCACTCCCAAACATTGACGAATTCACACGGAAGTTGCGTCGCTATGAAATGCGAGTACTATGTGTTCTAAGACATTTCCTTCTAAATCGAGTAACGTTTCTATGGAAACGACAGGATTTTCTTTTGGGATACGACAATCTCACTTCCGATCCACTAATCGTTCTTTACTGCATCCCTCACCCCCAAACATTGACGAATTCACACGGAAATTGCGTCGCTATGAAATACGAGTACTATGTGTTCTAAGACATTTCCTTCTAGATCGAGTAACGTTTCTATGGAAACGACAGGATTTTCTTTTGGGATACGACAATCACATTTCCGATCCACTAATCGTTCTTTACTGCATCCCTCACTCCCAAACATTGACGAATTCACACGGAAATTGCGTCGCTATGAAATACGAGTACTATGTGTTCTAAGACATTTCCTTCTAAATCGAGTAACGTTTCTATGGAAATGACAGTATTTTCTTTTGGGATACGACAATCACATTTCCGATCCACTAATCGTTCTTTACTGCATCCCTCACTCCCAAACATTGACGAATTCACACGGAAATTGCGTCGCTATGAAATACGAGTACTATGTGTTCTAAGACATTTCCTTCTATATCGAGTAACGTTTCTATGGAAACGACAGGCTTTTCTTTTGGGATACGACAATCACATTTCCGATCCACTAATCGTTCTTTACTGCATCCCTCACTCCCAAACATTGACGAATTCACACGGAAGTTGCGTCGCTATGAAATGCGAGTACTATGTGTTCTAAGACATTTCCTTCTAAATCGAGTAACGTTTCTATGGAAACGACAGGATTATCTTTTGGGATACGACAATCACATTTCCGATGCACTAATCGTTCTTTACTGCATCCCTCACTCCCAAACATTGAAAAATTCACACGGAAGTTGCGTCGCTATGAAATGCGAGTACTATGTGTTCTAAGACATTTCCTTCTAAATCGAGTAACGTTTCTAAGGAAACGACAGGATTTTCTTTTGGGATACGACAATCACATTTCCGATCCACTAATCGTTCTTTACTGCATCCCTCACTCCCAAACATTGACGAATTCACACGGAAGTTGCGTCGCTATGAATTAAGAGTACTATGTGTTCTAAGACATTTCCTTCTAAATGGAGTAACGTTTCTATGGAAACGACAGGATTTTCGTTTGGGATACGACAATCTCATTTGCGATCCACTAATCCTTCTCTACTGCATCCCTCACTCCCACACATTGACTAATTCACACGGAAATTCCGTCACTATGAAATACGAGTACTATGTGTTCTAAGACATTTCCTTCTAAATCGAGTAACGTTTCTATGGAAACGACAGGATTTTCTTTTGGGATACGACAATCACATTTCCGATCCACTAATCTTTCTTTACTGCATCTCTCACACCCAACCATTGTCGAATTCACACGGAAATTCCGTCGCTATGAAATACGAGTACTATGTGTTCTAAGACATTTCCTTCTAAATCGAGTAACGTTTCTATGGAAACGACAGGATTTTCTTTTGGGATACGACAATCTCATTTCCGATCCACTAATCCTTCTTTACTGCATCCCTCACTCCCACACATTGACGAATTCACACGGAAATTCCGTCGCTATGAAATTCGAGTACTATGTGTTCTAAGACATTTCCTTCTAAATCGAGTAACGTTTCTATGGGAACTACAGGATTTTCTTCTGGGATACGACAATCACATTTCCGATCCACTAATCCTTCTTTACTGCATCCCTCACTCCCATACATTGACGAATTCACACGGAAATTGCGTCGCTATGAAATACTATGGGTTCTATGACTTCTCCTTCTAAATCGAGTACCGTTTCTATGGAAAAGACAGGATTTTCTTTTGGGATACGACAATCATATTTCCGATCCACTAATCCTTCTTTACTGCATCCCTCACTCCCACTCATTGACCAATTCACACGGAAATTGTGTCGCTATGAAATACTATGTGTTCTAAAACATATCCTTCTAAATCGAGTAACGTTTCTATGGAAACGACAGGATTTTCTTTTGGGATACGACAATCACATTTCCGATCCACTAATCGTTCTTTTCTGCATCCCTCACTCCCAAACATTGACGAATTCACACGGAAATTGCGTCGCTATGAAATACGAGTACTATGTGTTCTAAGACATTTCCTTCTAAATCGAGTAACGTTTCTATGGAAATGACAGTATTTTCTTTTGGGATACGACAATCACATTTCCGATCCACTAATCGTTCTTTACTGCATCCCTCACTCCCAAACATTGACGAATTCACACGGAAGTTGCGTCGCTATGAAATGCGAGTACTATGTGTTCTAAGACATTTCCTTCTAAATCGAGTAACGTTTCTATGGAAACGACAGGATTTTCTTTTGGGATACGACAATCTCATTTCCGATCCACTAATCCTTCTTTACTGCATCCCTCACTCCCACACATTGACGAATTCACACGGAAATTCCGTCGCTATGAAATTCGAGTACTATGTGTTCTAAGACATTTCCTTCAAAATCGAGTAACGTTTCTATGGAAACGACAGGATTTTCTTTTGGGATACAACAATCTCATTTCCGATCCACTAATCCTTCTTTACTGCATCCCTCACTCCCACTCATTGACGAATTCACACGGAAATTGCGTCGCTATGAAATACTATGGGTTCTATGACTTCTCCTTCTAAATCGAGTACCGTTTCTATGGAAACGACAGGATTTTCTTTTGGGATACGACAATCTTATTTCCGATCCACTAATCCTTCTTTACTGCATCCCTCACTCCCACTTATTGACCAATTCACACGGAAATTGCGTCGCTATGAAATACTATGTGTTCTAAGACATTTTCTTCTAAATCGAGTAACGTTTCTATGGAAACGACAGGATTTTCTTTTGGGATACGACAATCTCATTTCCGATCCTCTAATTCTTCTTTACTGCATCACTCACTCCCACACATTGACGAATTCACACGGAAATTGCGTCGCTATGAAATACTATGTGTTCTAAGACATTTCCTTCTAAATCGAGTAACGTTTCTATGGGAACTACAGGATTTTCTTCTGGGATACGACAATCACATTTCCGATCCACTAATCCTTCTTTACTGCATCCCTCACTCCCATACATTGACGAAGTCACACGGAAATTGCGTCGCTATGAAATACTATGGGTTCTATGACTTCTCCTTCTAAATCGAGTACCGTTTCTATGGAAAAGACAGGATTTTCTTTTGGGATACGACAATCATATTTCCGATCCACTAATCCTTCTTTACTGCATCCCTCACTCCCACTCATTGACCAATTCACACGGAAATTGTGTCGCTATGAAATACTATGTGTTCTAAAACATATCCTTCTAAATCGAGTAACGTTTCTATGGAAACGACAGGATTTTCTTTTGGGATACGACAATCACATTTCCGATCCACTAATCGTTCTTTTCTGCATCCCTCACTCCCAAACATTGACGAATTCACACGGAAATTGCGTCGCTATGAAATACGAGTACTATGTGTTCTAAGACATTTCCTTCTAAATCGAGTAACGTTTCTATGGAAATGACAGTATTTTCTTTTGGGATACGACAATCACATTTCCGATCCACTAATCGTTCTTTACTGCATCCCTCACTCCCAAACATTGACGAATTCACACGGAAATTGCGTCGCTATGAAATACGAGTACTATGTGTTCTAAGACATTTCCTTCTATATCGAGTAACGTTTCTATGGAAACGACAGGCTTTTCTTTTGGGATACGACAATCACATTTCCGATCCACTAATCGTTCTTTACTGCATCCCTCACTCCCAAACATTGACGAATTCACACGGAAGTTGCGTCGCTATGAAATGCGAGTACTATGTGTTCTAAGACATTTCCTTCTAAATCGAGTAACGTTTCTATGGAAACGACAGGATTATCTTTTGGGATACGACAATCACATTTCCGATGCACTAATCGTTCTTTACTGCATCCCTCACTCCCAAACATTGAAAAATTCACACGGAAGTTGCGTCGCTTTGAAATGCGAGTACTATGTGTTCTAAGACATTTCCTTCTAAATCGAGTAACGTTTCTATGGAAACGACAGGATTTTCTTTTGGGATACGACAATCACATTTCCGATCCACTAATCGTTCTTTACTGCATCCCTCACTCCCAAACATTGACGAATTCACACGGAAGTTGCGTCGCTATGAATTAAGAGTACTATGTGTTCTAAGACATTTCCTTCTAAATGGAGTAACGTTTCTATGGAAACGACAGGATTTTCGTTTGGGATACGACAATCTCATTTCCGATCCACTAATCCTTCTCTACTGCATCCCTCACTCCCACACATTGACTAATTCACACGGAAATTCCGTCACTATGAAATACGAGTACTATGTGTTCTAAGACATTTCCTTCTAAATCGAGTAACGTTTCTATGGAAACGACAGGATTTTCTTTTGGGATACGACAATCACATTTCCGATCCACTAATCTTTCTTTACTGCATCTCTCACTCCCAACCATTGTCGAATTCACACGGAAATTCCGTCGCTATGAAATACGAGTACTATGTGATCTAAGACATTTCCTTCTAAATCGAGTAACGTTTCTATGGAAACGATAGGATTTTCTTTTGGGATACGACGATCTCATTTCCGATCCACTAATCCTTCTTTACTGCATCCCTCACTCCCACACATTGACGAATTCACACGGAAATTCCGTCGCTATGAAATTCGAGTACTATGTGTTCTAAGACATTTCCTTCAAAATCGAGTAACGTTTCTATGGAAACGACAGGATTATCTTTTGGGATACGACAATCACATTTCCGATGCACTAATCGTTCTTTACTGCATCCCTCACTCCCAAACATTGAAAAATTCACACGGAAGTTGCGTCGCTATGAAATGCGAGTACTATGTGTTCTAAGACATTTCCTTCTAAATCGAGTAACGTTTCTATGGAAACGACAGGATTTTCTTTTGGGATACGACAATCACATTTCCGATCCACTAATCGTTCTTTACTGCATCCCTCACTCCCAAACATTGACGAATTCACACGGAAGTTGCGTCGCTATGAATTAAGAGTACTATGTGTTCTAAGACATTTCCTTCTAAATGGAGTAACGTTTCTATGGAAACGACAGGAGTTTCGTTTGGGATACGACAATCTCATTTCCGATCCACTAATCCTTCTCTACTGCATCCCTCACTCCCACACATTGACTAATTCACACGGAAATTCCGTCACTATGAAATACGAGTACTATGTGTTCTAAGACATTTCCTTCTAAATCGAGTAACGTTTCTATGGAAACGACAGGATTTTCTTTTGGGATACGACAATCACATTTCCGATCCACTAATCTTTCTTTACTGCATCTCTCACTCCCAACCATTGTCGAATTCACACGGAAATTCCGTCGCTATGAAATACGAGTACTATGTGATCTAAGACATTTCCTTCTAAATCGAGTAACGTTTCTATGGAAACGACAGGATTTTCTTTTGGGATACGACGATCTCATTTCCGATCCACTAATCCTTCTTTACTGCATCCCTCACTCCCACACATTGACGAATTCACACGGAAATTCCGTCGCTATGAAATTCGAGTACTATGTGTTCTAAGACATTTCCTTCAAAATCGAGTAACGTTTCTATGGAAACGACAGGATTTTCTTTTGGGATACAACAATCTCATTTCCGATCCACTAATCCTTCTTTACTGCATCCCTCACTCCCACTCATTGACGAATTCACACGGAAATTGCGTCGCTATGAAATACTATGGGTTCTATGACTTCTCCTTCTAAATCGAGTACCGTTTCTATGGAAACGACAGGATTTTCTTTTGGGATACGACAATCTTATTTCCGATCCACTAATCCTTCTTTACTGCATCCCTCACTCCCACTCATTGACCAATTCACACGGAAATTGCGTCGCTATGAAATACTATGTGTTCTAAGACATTTTCTTCTAAATCGAGTAACGTTTCTATGGAAACGACAGGATTTTCTTTTGGGATACGACAATCTCATTTCCGATCCTCTAATCCTTCTTTACTGCATCCCTCACTCCCACACATTGACGAATTCACACGGAAATTGCGTCGCTATGAAATACTATGTGTTCTAAGACATTTCCTTCTAAATCGAGTAACGTTTCTATGGGAACTACAGGATTTTCTTCTGGGATACGACAATCACATTTCCGATCCACTAATCCTTCTTTACTGCATCCCTCACTCCCATACATTGACGAATTCACACGGAAATTGCGTCGCTATGAAATACTATGGGTTCTATGACTTCTCCTTCTAAATCGAGTACCGTTTCTATGGAAAAGACAGGATTTTCTTTTGGGATACGACAATCATATTTCCGATCCACTAATCCTTCTTTACTGCATCCCTCACTCCCACTCATTGACCAATTCACACGGAAATTGTGTCGCTATGAAATACTATGTGTTCTAAAACATATCCTTCTAAATCGAGTAACGTTTCTATGGAAACGACAGGATTTTCTTTTGGGATACGACAATCACATTTCCGATCCACTAATCGTTCTTTTCTGCATCCCTCACTCCCAAACATTGACGAATTCACACGGAAATTGCGTCGCTATGAAATACGAGTACTATGTGTTCTAAGACATTTCCTTCTAAATCGAGTAACGTTTCTATGGAAATGACAGTATTTTCTTTTGGGATACGACAATCACATTTCCGATCCACTAATCGTTCTTTACTGCATCCCTCACTCCCAAACATTGACGAATTCACACGGAAATTGCGTCGCTATGAAATACGAGTACTATGTGTTCTAAGACATTTCCTTCTATATCGAGTAACGTTTCTATGGAAACGACAGGCTTTTCTTTTGGGATACGACAATCACATTTCCGATCCACTAATCGTTCTTTACTGCATCCGTCACTCCCAAACATTGACGAATTCACACGGAAGTTGCGTCGCTATGAAATGCGAGTACTATGCGTTCTAAGACATTTCCTTCTAAATCGAGTAACGTTTCTATGGAAACGACAGGATTTTCTTTTGGGATACGACAATCTCATTTCCGATCCACTAATCCTTCTTTACTGCATCCCTCACTCCCACACATTGACGAATTCACACGGAAATTCCGTCGCTATGAAATTCGAGTACTATGTGTTCTAAGACATTTCCTTCAAAATCGAGTAACGTTTCTATGGAAACGACAGGATTTTCTTTTGGGATACAACAATCTCATTTCCGATCCACTAATCCTTCTTTACTGCATCCCTCACTCCCACTCATTGACGAATTCACACGGAAATTGCGTCGCTATGAAATACTATGGGTTCTATGACTTCTCCTTCTAAATCGAGTACCGTTTCTATGGAAACGACAGGATTTTCTTTTGGGATACGACAATCTTATTTCCGATCCACTAATCCTTCTTTACTGCATCCCTCACTCCCACTTATTGACCAATTCACACGGAAATTGCGTCGCTATGAAATACTATGTGTTCTAAGACATTTTCTTCTAAATCGAGTAACGTTTCTATGGAAACGACAGGATTTTCTTTTGGGATACGACAATCTCATTTCCGATCCTCTAATCCTTCTTTACTGCATCACTCACTCCCACACATTGACGAATTCACACGGAAATTGCGTCGCTATGAAATACTATGTGTTCTAAGACATTTCCTTCTAAATCGAGTAACGTTTCTATGGGAACTACAGGATTTTCTTCTGGGATACGACAATCACATTTCCGATCCACTAATCCTTCTTTACTGCATCCCTCACTCCCATACATTAACGAAGTCACACGGAAATTGCGTCGCTATGAAATACTATGGGTTCTATGACTTCTCCTTCTAAATCGAGTACCGTTTCTATGGAAAAGACAGGATTTTCTTTTGGGATACGACAATCATATTTCCGATCCACTAATCCTTCTTTACTGCATCCCTCACTCCCACTCATTGACCAATTCACACGGAAATTGTGTCGCTATGAAATACTATGTGTTCTAAAACATATCCTTCTAAATCGAGTAACGTTTCTATGGAAACGACAGGATTTTCTTTTGGGATACGACAATCACATTTCCGATCCACTAATCGTTCTTTTCTGCATCCCTCACTCCCAAACATTGACGAATTCACACGGAAATTGCGTCGCTATGAAATACGAGTACTATGTGTTCTAAGACATTTCCTTCTAAATCGAGTAACGTTTCTATGGAAATGACAGTATTTTCTTTTGGGATACGACAATCACATTTCCGATCCACTAATCGTTCTTTACTGCATCCCTCACTCCCAAACATTGACGAATTCACACGGAAATTGCGTCGCTATGAAATACGAGTACTATGTGTTCTAAGACATTTCCTTCTATATCGAGTAACGTTTCTATGGAAACGACAGGCTTTTCTTTTGGGATACGACAATCACATTTCCGATCCACTAATCGTTCTTTACTGCATCCCTCACTCCCAAACATTGACGAATTCACACGGAAGTTGCGTCGCTATGAAATGCGAGTACTATGTGTTCTAAGACATTTCCTTCTAAATCGAGTAACGTTTCTATGGAAACGACAGGATTATCTTTTGGGATACGACAATCACATTTCCGATGCACTAATCGTTCTTTACTGCATCCCTCACTCCCAAACATTGAAAAATTCACACGGAAGTTGCGTCGCTTTGAAATGCGAGTACTATGTGTTCTAAGACATTTCCTTCTAAATCGAGTAACGTTTCTATGGAAACGACAGGATTTTCTTTTGGGATACGACAATCACATTTCCGATCCACTAATCGTTCTTTACTGCATCCCTCACTCCCAAACATTGACGAATTCACACGGAAGTTGCGTCGCTATGAATTAAGAGTACTATGTGTTCTAAGACATTTCCTTCTAAATGGAGTAACGTTTCTATGGAAACGACAGGATTTTCGTTTGGGATACGACAATCTCATTTCCGATCCACTAATCCTTCTCTACTGCATCCCTCACTCCCACACATTGACTAATTCACACGGAAATTCCGTCACTATGAAATACGAGTACTATGTGTTCTAAGACATTTCCTTCTAAATCGAGTAACGTTTCTATGGAAACGACAGGATTTTCTTTTGGGATACGACAATCACATTTCCGATCCACTAATCTTTCTTTACTGCATCTCTCACTCCCAACCATTGTCGAATTCACACGGAAATTCCGTCGCTATGAAATACGAGTACTATGTGATCTAAGACATTTCCTTCTAAATCGAGTAACGTTTCTATGGAAACGACAGGATTTTCTTTTGGGATACGACGATCTCATTTCCGATCCACTAATCCTTCTTTACTGCATCCCTCACTCCCACACATTGACGAATTCACACGGAAATTCCGTCGCTATGAAATTCGAGTACTATGTGTTCTAAGACATTTCCTTCAAAATCGAGTAACGTTTCTATGGAAACGACAGGATTATCTTTTGGGATACGACAATCACATTTCCGATGCACTAATCGTTCTTTACTGCATCCCTCACTCCCAAACATTGAAAAATTCACACGGAAGTTGCGTCGCTATGAAATGCGAGTACTATGTGTTCTAAGACATTTCCTTCTAAATCGAGTAACGTTTCTATGGAAACGACAGGATTTTCTTTTGGGATACGACAATCACATTTCCGATCCACTAATCGTTCTTTACTGCATCCCTCACTCCCAAACATTGACGAATTCACACGGAAGTTGCGTCGCTATGAATTAAGAGTACTATGTGTTCTAAGACATTTCCTTCTAAATGGAGTAACGTTTCTATGGAAACGACAGGAGTTTCGTTTGGGATACGACAATCTCATTTCCGATCCACTAATCCTTCTCTACTGCATCCCTCACTCCCACACATTGACTAATTCACACGGAAATTCCGTCACTATGAAATACGAGTACTATGTGTTCTAAGACATTTCCTTCTAAATCGAGTAACGTTTCTATGGAAACGACAGGATTTTCTTTTGGGATACGACAATCACATTTCCGATCCACTAATCTTTCTTTACTGCATCTCTCACTCCCAACCATTGTCGAATTCACACGGAAATTCCGTCGCTATGAAATACGAGTACTATGTGATCTAAGACATTTCCTTCTAAATCGAGTAACGTTTCTATGGAAACGACAGGATTTTCTTTTGGGATACGACGATCTCATTTCCGATCCACTAATCCTTCTTTACTGCATCCCTCACTCCCACACATTGACGAATTCACACGGAAATTCCGTCGCTATGAAATTCGAGTACTATGTGTTCTAAGACATTTCCTTCAAAATCGAGTAACGTTTCTATGGAAACGACAGGATTTTCTTTTGGGATACAACAATCTCATTTCCGATCCACTAATCCTTCTTTACTGCATCCCTCACTCCCACTCATTGACGAATTCACACGGAAATTGCGTCGCTATGAAATACTATGGGTTCTATGACTTCTCCTTCTAAATCGAGTACCGTTTCTATGGAAACGACAGGATTTTCTTTTGGGATACGACAATCTTATTTCCGATCCACTAATCCTTCTTTACTGCATCCCTCACTCCCACTCATTGACCAATTCACACGGAAATTGCGTCGCTATGAAATACTATGTGTTCTAAGACATTTTCTTCTAAATCGAGTAACGTTTCTATGGAAACGACAGGATTTTCTTTTGGGATACGACAATCTCATTTCCGATCCTCTAATCCTTCTTTACTGCATCCCTCACTCCCACACATTGACGAATTCACACGGAAATTGCGTCGCTATGAAATACTATGTGTTCTAAGACATTTCCTTCTAAATCGAGTAACGTTTCTATGGGAACTACAGGATTTTCTTCTGGGATACGACAATCACATTTCCGATCCACTAATCCTTCTTTACTGCATCCCTCACTCCCATACATTGACGAATTCACACGGAAATTGCGTCGCTATGAAATACTATGGGTTCTATGACTTCTCCTTCTAAATCGAGTACCGTTTCTATGGAAAAGACAGGATTTTCTTTTGGGATACGACAATCATATTTCCGATCCACTAATCCTTCTTTACTGCATCCCTCACTCCCACTCATTGACCAATTCACACGGAAATTGTGTCGCTATGAAATACTATGTGTTCTAAAACATATCCTTCTAAATCGAGTAACGTTTCTATGGAAACGACAGGATTTTCTTTTGGGATACGACAATCACATTTCCGATCCACTAATCGTTCTTTTCTGCATCCCTCACTCCCAAACATTGACGAATTCACACGGAAATTGCGTCGCTATGAAATACGAGTACTATGTGTTCTAAGACATTTCCTTCTAAATCGAGTAACGTTTCTATGGAAATGACAGTATTTTCTTTTGGGATACGACAATCACATTTCCGATCCACTAATCGTTCTTTACTGCATCCCTCACTCCCAAACATTGACGAATTCACACGGAAATTGCGTCGCTATGAAATACGAGTACTATGTGTTCTAAGACATTTCCTTCTATATCGAGTAACGTTTCTATGGAAACGACAGGCTTTTCTTTTGGGATACGACAATCACATTTCCGATCCACTAATCGTTCTTTACTGCATCCGTCACTCCCAAACATTGACGAATTCACACGGAAGTTGCGTCGCTATGAAATGCGAGTACTATGCGTTCTAAGACATTTCCTTCTAAATCGAGTAACGTTTCTATGGAAACGACAGGATTTTCTTTTGGGATACGACAATCTCATTTCCGATCCACTAATCCTTCTTTACTGCATCCCTCACTCCCACACATTGACGAATTCACACGGAAATTCCGTCGCTATGAAATTCGAGTACTATGTGTTCTAAGACATTTCCTTCAAAATCGAGTAACGTTTCTATGGAAACGACAGGATTTTCTTTTGGGATACAACAATCTCATTTCCGATCCACTAATCCTTCTTTACTGCATCCCTCACTCCCACTCATTGACGAATTCACACGGAAATTGCGTCGCTATGAAATACTATGGGTTCTATGACTTCTCCTTCTAAATCGAGTACCGTTTCTATGGAAACGACAGGATTTTCTTTTGGGATACGACAATCTTATTTCCGATCCACTAATCCTTCTTTACTGCATCCCTCACTCCCACTTATTGACCAATTCACACGGAAATTGCGTCGCTATGAAATACTATGTGTTCTAAGACATTTTCTTCTAAATCGAGTAACGTTTCTATGGAAACGACAGGATTTTCTTTTGGGATACGACAATCTCATTTCCGATCCTCTAATCCTTCTTTACTGCATCACTCACTCCCACACATTGACGAATTCACACGGAAATTGCGTCGCTATGAAATACTATGTGTTCTAAGACATTTCCTTCTAAATCGAGTAACGTTTCTATGGGAACTACAGGATTTTCTTCTGGGATACGACAATCACATTTCCGATCCACTAATCCTTCTTTACTGCATCCCTCACTCCCATACATTGACGAAGTCACACGGAAATTGCGTCGCTATGAAATACTATGGGTTCTATGACTTCTCCTTCTAAATCGAGTACCGTTTCTATGGAAAAGACAGGATTTTCTTTTGGGATACGACAATCATATTTCCGATCCACTAATCCTTCTTTACTGCATCCCTCACTCCCACTCATTGACCAATTCACACGGAAATTGTGTCGCTATGAAATACTATGTGTTCTAAAACATATCCTTCTAAATCGAGTAACGTTTCTATGGAAACGACAGGATTTTCTTTTGGGATACGACAATCACATTTCCGATCCACTAATCGTTCTTTTCTGCATCCCTCACTCCCAAACATTGACGAATTCACACGGAAATTGCGTCGCTATGAAATACGAGTACTATGTGTTCTAAGACATTTCCTTCTAAATCGAGTAACGTTTCTATGGAAATGACAGTATTTTCTTTTGGGATACGACAATCACATTTCCGATCCACTAATCGTTCTTTACTGCATCCCTCACTCCCAAACATTGACGAATTCACACGGAAATTGCGTCGCTATGAAATACGAGTACTATGTGTTCTAAGACATTTCCTTCTATATCGAGTAACGTTTCTATGGAAACGACAGGCTTTTCTTTTGGGATACGACAATCACATTTCCGATCCACTAATCGTTCTTTACTGCATCCCTCACTCCCAAACATTGACGAATTCACACGGAAGTTGCGTCGCTATGAAATGCGAGTACTATGTGTTCTAAGACATTTCCTTCTAAATCGAGTAACGTTTCTATGGAAACGACAGGATTATCTTTTGGGATACGACAATCACATTTCCGATGCACTAATCGTTCTTTACTGCATCCCTCACTCCCAAACATTGAAAAATTCACACGGAAGTTGCGTCGCTATGAAATGCGAGTACTATGTGTTCTAAGACATTTCCTTCTAAATCGAGTAACGTTTCTATGGAAACGACAGGATTTTCTTTTGGGATACGACAATCACATTTCCGATCCACTAATCGTTCTTTACTGCATCCCTCACTCCCAAACATTGACGAATTCACACGGAAGTTACGTCGCTATGAATTAAGAGTACTATGTGTTCTAAGACATTTCCTTCTAAATGGAGTAACGTTTCTATGGAAACGACAGGATTTTCGTTTGGGATACGACAATCTCATTTCCGATCCACTAATCCTTCTCTACTGCATCCCTCACTCCCACACATTGACGAATTCACACGGAAATTGCGTCGCTATGAAATACTATGTGTTCTAAGACATTTCCTTCTAAATCAAGTAACGTTTCTATGGGAACTACAGGATTTTCTTCTGGGATACGACAATCACATTTCCGATCCACTAATCCTTCTTTACTGCATCCCTCACTCCCATACATTGACGAAGTCACACGGAAATTGCGTCGCTATGAAATACTATGGGTTCTATGACTTCTCCTTCTAAATCGAGTACCGTTTCTATGGAAAAGACAGGATTTTCTTTTGGGATACGACAATCATATTTCCGATCCACTAATCCTTCTTTACTGCATCCCTCACTCCCACTCATTGACCAATTCACACGGAAATTGTGTCGCTATGAAATACTATGTGTTCTAAAACATATCCTTCTAAATCGAGTAACGTTTCTATGGAAACGACAGGATTTTCTTTTGGGATACGACAATCACATTTCCGATCCACTAATCGTTCTTTTCTGCATCCCTCACTCCCAAACATTGACGAATTCACACGGAAATTGCGTCGCTATGAAATACGAGTACTATGTGTTCTAAGACATTTCCTTCTAAATCGAGTAACGTTTCTATGGAAATGACAGTATTTTCTTTTGGGATACGACAATCACATTTCCGATCCACTAATCGTTCTTTACTGCATCCCTCACTCCCAAACATTGACGAATTCACACGGAAATTGCGTCGCTATGAAATACGAGTACTATGTGTTCTAAGACATTTCCTTCTATATCGAGTAACGTTTCTATGGAAACGACAGGCTTTTCTTTTGGGATACGACAATCACATTTCCGATCCACTAATCGTTCTTTACTGCATCCCTCACTCCCAAACATTGACGAATTCACACGGAAGTTGCGTCGCTATGAAATGCGAGTACTATGTGTTCTAAGACATTTCCTTCTAAATCGAGTAACGTTTCTATGGAAACGACAGGATTATCTTTTGGGATACGACAATCACATTTCCGATGCACTAATCGTTCTTTACTGCATCCCTCACTCCCAAACATTGAAAAATTCACACGGAAGTTGCGTCGCTATGAAATGCGAGTACTATGTGTTCTAAGACATTTCCTTCTAAATCGAGTAACGTTTCTATGGAAACGACAGGATTTTCTTTTGGGATACGACAATCACATTTCCGATCCACTAATCGTTCTTTACTGCATCCCTCACTCCCAAACATTGACGAATTCACACGGAAGTTGCGTCGCTATGAATTAAGAGTACTATGTGTTCTAAGACATTTCCTTCTAAATGGAGTAACGTTTCTATGGAAACGACAGGATTTTCGTTTGGGATACGACAATCTCATTTCCGATCCACTAATCCTTCTCTACTGCATCCCTCACTCCCACACATTGACTAATTCACACGGAAATTCCGTCACTATGAAATACGAGTACTATGTGTTCTAAGACATTTCCTTCTAAATCGAGTAACGTTTCTATGGAAACGACAGGATTTTCTTTTGGGATACGACAATCACATTTCCGATCCACTAATCTTTCTTTACTGCATCTCTCACTCCCAACCATTGTCGAATTCACACGGAAATTCCGTCGCTATGAAATACGAGTACTATGTGATCTAAGACATTTCCTTCTAAATCGAGTAACGTTTCTATGGAAACGACAGGATTTTCTTTTGGGATACGACAATCTCATTTCCGATCCACTAATCCTTCTTTACTGCATCCCTCACTCCCACACATTGACGAATTCACACGGAAATTCCGTCGCTATGAAATTCGAGTACTATGTGTTCTAAGACATTTCCTTCAAAATCGAGTAACGTTTCTATG
Organism: Schistocerca piceifrons; assembly: GCF_021461385.2. Lineage (NCBI taxonomy): Eukaryota > Metazoa > Arthropoda > Insecta > Orthoptera > Acrididae > Schistocerca > Schistocerca piceifrons. The sequence goes on along the minus strand of NC_060144.1, from coordinate 602,788,310 downwards.
GAAACGACAGGATTTTCTTTTGGGATACAACAATCTCATTTCCGATCCACTAATCCTTCTTTACTGCATCCCTCACTCCCACTCATTGACGAATTCACACGGAAATTGCGTCGCTATGAAATACTATGTGTTCTAAGACATTTTCTTCTAAATCGAGTAACGTTTCTATGGAAACGACAGGATTTTCTTTTGGGATACGACAATCTCATTTCCGATCCTCTAATCCTTCTTTACTGCATCCCTCACTCCCACACATTGACGAATTCACACGGAAATTGCGTCGCTATGAAATACTATGTGTTCTAAGACATTTCCTTCTAAATCGAGTAACGTTTCTATGGGAACTACAGGATTTTCTTCTGGGATACGACAATCACATTTCCGATCCACTAATCCTTCTTTACTGCATCCCTCACTCCCATACATTGACGAATTCACACGGAAATTGCGTCGCTATGAAATACTATGGGTTCTATGACTTCTCCTTCTAAATCGAGTACCGTTTCTATGGAAAAGACAGGATTTTCTTTTGGGATACGACAATCATATTTCCGATCCACTAATCCTTCTTTACTGCATCCCTCACTCCCACTCATTGACCAATTCACACGGAAATTGTGTCGCTATGAAATACTATGTGTTCTAAAACATATCCTTCTAAATCGAGTAACGTTTCTATGGAAACGACAGGATTTTCTTTTGGGATACGACAATCACATTTCCGATCCACTAATCGTTCTTTTCTGCATCCCTCACTCCCAAACATTGACGAATTCACACGGAAATTGCGTCGCTATGAAATACGAGTACTATGTGTTCTAAGACATCTCCTTCTCAACCGAGTAACGTTTCTATGGAAACGACAGGATTTTCTTTTGGGATAAGACAATCACATTTCCGATCCACTAATCGTTCTTTACTGCATCCCTCACTCCCAAACATTGACGAATTCACACGGAAATTGCGTCGCTATGAAATACGAGTACTATGTGTTCTAAGACATTTCCTTCTAAATCGAGTAACGTTTCTATGGAAACGACCGGATTTTCTTTTGGGATACGACAATCACATTTCCGATCCACTAATCCTTCTTTACTGCATCCCTCACTCCCAAACATTGACGAATTCACACGGAAATTGCGTCGCTAAGAAATACCAGTACTATGTGTTCTAAGACATTTCCTTCTAAATCGAGTAATGTTTCTATGGAAACGACAGGATTTTCTTTTGGGATACGACAATCACATTTCCGATCCACTAATCGTTCTTTACTGCATCCCTCACTCCCAAACATTGACGAATTCACACCGAAGTTGCGTCGCTATGAAATGCGAGTACTATGTGTTCTAAGACATTTCCTTCTAAATCGAGTAACGTTTCTATGGAAACGACAGAATTTTCTTTTGGGATACGACAATCTCACTTCCGATCCACTAATCGTTCTTTACTGCATCCCTCACTCCCAAACATTGACGAATTCACACGGAAATTGCGTCGCTATGAAATACGAGTACTATGTGTTCTAAGACATTTCCTTCTAGATCGAGTAACGTTTCTATGGAAACGACAGGATTTTCTTTTGGGATACGACAATCACATTTCCGATCCACTAATCGTTCTTTACTGCATCCCTCACTCCCAAACATTGACGAATTCACACGGAAATTCCGTCGCTATGAAATCCGAGTACTATGTGTTCTAAGACATTTCCTTCTAAATCGAGTAACGTTTCTATGGAAATGACAGTATTTTCTTTTGGGATACGACAATCACATTTCCGATCCACTAATCGTTCTTTACTGCATCCCTCACTCCCAAACATTGACGAATTTACACGGAAATTGCGTCGCTATGAAATACGAGTACTATGTGTTCTAAGACATTTCCTTCTATATCGAGTAACGTTTCTATGGAAACGACAGGATTTTCTTTTGGGATACGACAATCACATTTCCGATCCACTAATCGTTCTTTACTGCATCCCTCACTCCCAAACATTGACGAATTCACACGGAAGTTGCGTCGCTATGAAATGCGAGTACTATGTGTTCTAAGACATTTCATTCTAAATCGAGTAACGTTTCTATGGAAACGACAGGATTTTCTTTTGGGATACGACAATCACATTTCCGATCCACTAATCGTTCTTTACTGCATCTCTCACTCCCAAACATTGACGAATTCACACGGAAGTTGCGTCGCTATGAATTAAGAGTACTATGTGTTCTAAGACACTTCCTTCTAAATGGAGTAACGTTTCTATGGAAACGACAGGATTTTCGTTTGGGATACGACAATCTCATTTCCGATCCACTAATCCTTCTCTACTGCATCCCTCACTCCCACACATTGACTAATTCACACGGAAATTCCGTCACTATGAAATACGAGTACTATGTGTTCTAAGACATTTCCTTCTAAATCGAGTAACGTTTCTATGGAAACGACAGGATTTTCTTTTGGGATACGACAATCTCATTTCCGATCCACTAATCGTTCTTTACTGCATCCCTTACTCCCACACATTGGCGAATACACACGGAAATTGCGTCGCTATGAAATACTATGGGTTCTATGACTTCTCCTTCTAAATCGAGTACCGTTTCTATGGAAACGACAGGATTTTCTTTTGGGATATGACAATCTTATTTCCGATCCACTAATCCTTCTTTACTGCATCCCTCACTCCCACTCATTGACCAATCCACACGGAAATTGCGTCGCTATGAAATACTATGTGTTCTAAGACATTTTCTTCTAAATCGAGTAACGTTTCTATGGAGACGACAGGATTTTCTTTTGGGATACGACAATCTCATTTCCGATCCTCTAATCCTTCTTTACTGCATCCCTCACTCCCACACATTGACGAATTCACACGGAAATTGCGTCGCTATGAAATACTATGTGTTCTAAGACATTTCCTTCTAAATCGAGTAACGTTTCTATGGGAACTACAGGATTTTCTTCTGGGATACGACAATCACATTTCCGATCCACTAATCCTTCTTTACTGCATCCCTCACTCCCATACATTGACGAATTCACACGGAAATTGCGTCGCTATGAAATACTATGGGTTCTATGACTTCTCCTTCTAAATCGAGTACCGTTTCTATGGAAAAGACAGGATTTTCTTTTGGGATACGACAATCATATTTCCGATCCACTAATCCTTCTTTACTGCATCCCTCACTCCCACTCATTGACCAATTCACACGGAAATTGTGTCGCTATGAAATACTATGTGTTCTAAAACATTTCCTTCTAAATCGAGTAACGTTTCTATGGAAACGACAGGATTTTCTTTTGGGATAAGACAATCACATTTCCGATCCACTAATCGTTCTTTACTGCATCCCTCACTCCCAAACATTGACGAATTCACACGGAAGTTGCGTCGCTATGAAATGCGAGTACTATGTGTTCTAAGACATTTCCTTCTAAATCGAGTAACGTTTCTATGGAAACGACAGGATTTTCTTTTGGGATAAGACAATCACATTTCCGATCCACTAATCGTTCTTTACTGCATCCCTCACTCCCAAACATTGACGAATTCACACGGAAATTGTGTCGCTATGAAATACGAGTACTATGTGTTCTAAGACATTTCCTTCTAAATCGAGTACCGTTTCTATGGAAACGACCGGATTTTCTTTTGGGATACGACAATCACATTTCCGATCCACTAATCCTTCTTTACTGCATCCCTCACTCCCAAACATTGACGAATTCACACGGAAATTGCGTCGCTAAGAAATACCAGTACCATGTGTTCTAAGACATTTCCTTCTAAATCGAGTAACGTTTCTATGGAAACGACAGGATTTTCTTTTGGGATACGACAATCACATTTCCGATCCACTAATCGTTCTTTACTGCATCCCTCACTCCCAAACATTGACGAATTCACACGGAAGTTGCGTCGCTATGAAATGCGAGTACTATGTGTTCTAAGACATTTCCTTCTAAATCGAGTAACGTTTCTATGGAAACGACAATATTTTCTTTTGGGATACGACAATCTCATTTCCGATCCGCTAATCGTTCTTTACTGCATCCCTCACTCCCAAACATTGACGAATTCACACGGAAATTGCGTCGCTATGTAATACGAGTACTATGTGTTCTAAGACATTTCCTTCTAGATCGAGTAACGTTTCTATGGAAACGACAGGATTTTCTTTTGGGATACGACAATCACATTTCCGATCCACTAATCGTTCTTTACTGCATCCCTCACTCCCAAACATTGACGAATTCACACGGAAATTGCGTCGCTATGATATACGAGTACTATGTGTTCTAAGACATTTCCTTCTAAATCGAGTAACGTTTCTATGGAAACGACAGGATTTTCTTTTGGGATACGACAATCACATTTCCGATCCACTAATCGTTCTTTACTGCATCCCTCACTCCCAAACATTGACGAATTCACACGGAAATTGCGTCGCTATGAAATACGAGTACTATGTGTTCTAAGACATTTCCTTCTAAATCGAGTAACGTTTCTATGGAAACGACAGGATTTTCTTTTGGGATACGACAATCACATTTCCGATCCACTAATCGTTCTTTACTGCATCCCTCACTCCCAAACATTGACGAATTCACACGGAAGTTGCGTCGCTATGAAATGCTAGTACTATGTGTTCTAAGACATTTCCTTCTAAATCGAGTAACGTTTCTATGGAAACGACAGGATTATCTTTTGGGATACGACAATCACATTTCCGATGCACTAATCGTTCTTTACTGCATCCCTCACTCCCAAACATTGACGAATTCACACGGAAGTTGCGTCGCTATGAAATGCGAGTACTATGTGTTCTAAGACATTTCCTTCTAAATCGAGTAACGTTTCTATGGAAACGACAGGATTTTCTTTTGGGATACGACAATCACATTTCCGATCCACTAATCGTTCTTTACTGCATCCCTCACTCCCAAACATTGACGAATTCACACGGAAGTTGCGTCGCTATGAATTAAGAGTAATATGTGTTCTAAGACATTTCCTTCTAAATGGAGTAACGTTTCTATGGAAACGACAGGATTTTCGTTTGGGATACGACAATCTCATTTCCGATCCACTAATCCTTCTCTACTGCATCCCTCACTCCCACACATTGACGAATTCGCACGGAAATTGCGTCGCTATGAAATACTATGTGTTCTAAGACATTTCCTTCTAAATCGAGTAACGTTTCTATGGACACTACAGGATTTTCTTCTGGGATACGACAATCACATTTCCGATCCACTAATCCTTCTTTACTGCATCCCTCACTCCCATACATTGACGAATTCACACGGAAATTGCGTCGCTATGAAATACTATGGGTTCTATGACTTCTCCTTCTAAATCGAGTACCGTTTCTATGGAAACGACAGGATTTTCTTTTGGGATACGACAATCATATTTCCGATCCACTAATCCATCTTTACTGCATCCCTCACTCCCACTCATTGACCAATTCACACGGAAATTGTGTCGCTATGAAATACTATGTGTTCTAAGACATTTCCTTCTAAATCGAGTAACGTTTCTATGGAAACGACAGGATTTTCTTTTGGGATACGACAATCTCATTTCCGATCCTCTAATCCTTCTTTACTGCATCCCTCACTCCCAAACGTTGACGAATTCACACGGAAATTGCGTCGCTATGAAATACGAGTACTTTGTGTTCTAAGACATTTCCTTGTAAATCGAGTAACGTTTCCATGGAAACGACAGGATTTTCTTTTGGGATACGACAATCTCATTTCCGATCCACTAATCCTTCTATACTGCATCCCTCACTCCCACACATTGACGAATTCACACGGAAATTCCGTCACTATGATATACGAGTACTATGTGTTCTAAGACATTTCCTTCTAAATCGAGTAACGTTTTTATGGAAACGACAGGATTTTCTTTTGGGATACGACAATCACATTTCCGATCCACTAATCGTTGATTACTGCATCCCTCACTCCCAAACATTGACGAATTCACACGGAAGTTGCGTCGCTATGAAAGGCAAGTACTATGTGTTCTAAGACATTTCCTTCTAAATCGAGTAAGGTTTCTATGGAAACGACAGGATTTTCTTTTGGGATACGACAGTCTCATTTCCGATCCACTAATCGTTCTTTACTGCATCCCTCACTCACAATCATTGACGAATTCACACGGAAATTGCGTCGCTATGAAATACGAGTACTATGTGTTCTAAGACATTTCCTTCTAAATCGAGTAACGTTTCTATGGAAACGACAGGATTTTCTTTTGGGATACGACAATCACATTTCCGATCCACTAATCGTTCTTTTCTGCATCCCTCACTCCCAAACATTGACGAATTCACACGGAAATTGCGTCGCTATGAAATACGAGTACTATGTGTTCTAAGACATTTCCTTCTCAACCGAGTAACGTTTCTATGGAAACGACAGGATTTTCTTTTGGGATACGACAATCACATTTCCGATCCACTAATCGTTCTTTACTGCATCCCTCACTCCTAAACATTGACGAATTCACACGGAAATCGCGTCGCTATGAAATACGAGTACTATGTGTTCTAAGACATTTCCTTCTAAATCGAGTAACGTTTCTATGGAAACGACCGGATTTTCTTTTGGGATACGACAATCACATTTCCGATCCACTAATCGTTCTTTACTGCATCCCTCACTCCCAAACATTGACAAATTCACACGGAAATTGCGTCGCTGTGAAATACGAGTACTATGTGTTCTAAGACATTTCCTTCTAAATCGAGTAACGTTTCTATGGAAACGACAGGATTTTCTTTTGGGATACGACAATCACATTTCCGATCCACTAATCGTTCTTTACTGCATCCCTCACTCCCAAACATTGACGAATTCACACGGAAGTTGCGTCGCTATGAAATGCGAGTACTATGTGTTCTAAGACATTTCCTTCTAAATCGAGTAACGTTTCTATGGAAACGACAGGATTTTCTTTTGGGATACGACAATCTCATTTCCGATCCACTAATCGTTCTTTACTGCATCCCTCACTCCCAAACATTGACGAATTCACACGGAAATTGCGTCGCTATGAAATACGAGTACTATGTGTTCTAAGACATTTCCTTCTAGGTCGAGTAACGTTTCTATGGAAACGACAGGATTTTCTTTTGGGATACGACAATCACATTTCCGATCCACTAATCGTTCTTTACTGCATCCCTCACTCCCAAACATTGACGAATTCACACGGAAGTTGCGTCGCTATGAATTAAGAGTACTATGTGTTCTGAGACATTTCCTTCTAAATCGAGTAACGTTTCTATGGAAACGACAGTATTTCCCTTTGGGATACGACAATCACATTTCCGATCCACTAATCGTTCTTTACTGCATCCCTCACTCCCAAACATTGACGAATTCACTCGGAAATTGCGTCGCTATGAAATACGAGTACTATGTGTTATAAGACATTTCCTTCTAGATCGAGTAACGTTTCTATGGAAACGACAGGATTTTCTTTTGGGATACGACAATCACATTTCCGATCCACTAATCGTTCTTTACTGCATCCCTCACTCCCAAACATTGACGAATTCACACGGAAATTGCGTCGCTATGAAATACGAGTACTATGTGTTCTAAGACATTTCCTTCTAAATCGAGTAACGTTTCTATGGAAACTACAGGATTTTCTTTTGGGATACGACAATCACATTTCCGATCCACTAATCGTTCTTTACTGCATCCCTCACTCCCAAACATTGACGAATTCACACGGAAATTGCGTCGCTATGAAATACGAGTACTATGTGTTCTAAGACATTTCCTTCTAAATCGAGTAACGTTTCTATGGAAACGACAGGATTTTCTTTTGGGATACGACAATCACATTTCCGATCCACTAATCGTTCTTTACTGCATCCCTCACTCCCAAACATTGACGAATTCACACGGAAGTTGCGTCGCTATGAAATGCGAGTACTATGTGTTCTAAGACATTTCCTTCTAAATCGAGTAACGTTTCTATGGAAACGACAGGATTATCTTTTGGGATACGACAATCACATTTCCGATGCACTAATCGTTCTTTACTGCATCCCTCACTCCCAAACATTGACGAATTCACACGGAAGTTGCGTCGCTATGAAATGCGAGTACTATGTGTTCTAAGACATTTCCTTCTAAATCGAGTAACGTTTCTATGGAAACGACAGAATTTTCTTTTGGGATACGACAATCACATTTCCGATCCACCAATCGTTCTTTACTGCATCCCTCACTCCAAAACATTGACGAATTCACACGGAAGTTGCGTCGCTATGAATTAAGAGTACTATGTGTTCTGAGACATTTCCTTCTAAATCGAGTAACGTTTCTATGGAAACGACAGGATTTTCTTTTGGGATACGACAATCACATTTCCGATCCACTAATCGTTCTTTACTGCATCCCTCACTCCCAAACATTGACGAATTCACACGGAAGTTGCGTCGCTATGAAATGCGAGTACTATGTGTTCTAAGACATTTCCTTCTAAATCGAGTAACGTTTCTATGGAAACGACAGGATTTTCTTTTGGGATACGACAATCTCATTTCCGATCCACTAATCGTTCTTTACTGCATCCCTCACTCCCAAACATTGACGAATTCACACGGAAATTGCGTCGCTATGAAATACGAGTACTATGTGTTCTAAGACATTTCCTTCTAGGTCGAGTAACGTTTCTATGGAAACGACAGGATTTTCTTTTGGGATACGACAATCACATTTCCGATCCACTAATCGTTCTTTACTGCATCCCTCACTCCCAAACATTGACGAATTCACACGGAAGTTGCGTCGCTATGAATTAAGAGTACTATGTGTTCTGAGACATTTCCTTCTAAATCGAGTAACGTTTCTATGGAAACGACAGTATTTCCCTTTGGGATACGACAATCACATTTCCGATCCACTAATCGTTCTTTACTGCATCCCTCACTCCCAAACATTGACGAATTCACACGGAAATTGCGTCGCTATGAAATACGAGTACTATGTGTTCTAAGACATTTCCTTCTAGATCGAGTAACGTTTCTATGGAAACGACAGGATTTTCTTTTGGGATACGACAATCACATTTCCGATCCACTAATCGTTCTTTACTGCATCCCTCACTCCCAAACATTGACGAATTCACACGGAAATTGCGTCGCTATGAAATACGAGTACTATGTGTTCTAAGACATTTCCTTCTAAATCGAGTAACGTTTCTATGGAAACGACAGGATTTTCTTTTGGGATACGACAATCACATTTCCGATCCACTAATCGTTCTTTACTGCATCCCTCACTCCCAAACATTGACGAATTCACACGGAAGTTGCGTCGCTATGAAATGCGAGTACTATGTGTTCTAAGACATTTCCTTCTAAATCGAGTAACGTTTCTATGGAAACGACAGGATTATCTTTTGGGATACGACAATCACATTTCCGATGCACTAATCGTTCTTTACTGCATCCCTCACTCCCAAACATTGACGAATTCACACGGAAGTTGCGTCGCTATGAAATGCGAGTACTATGTGTTCTAAGACATTTCCTTCTAAATCGAGTAACGTTTCTATGGAAACGACAGGATTTTCTTTTGGGATACGACAATCACATTTCCGATCTACTAATCGTTCTTTACTGCATCCCTCACTCCCAAACATTGACGAATTCACACGGAAATTGCGTCGCTATGAAATACGAGTACTATGTGTTTCTAAGACAATTCCTTCTAAATCAAGTAACGTTTGTATGGAAACGACAGGATTTTCTTTTGGGATACGACAATCACATTTCCGATCCACCAATCGTTCTTTATTGCATCCCTCACTCCCAAACATTGACGAATTCACACGGAAGTTGCGTCGCTATGAAATGCGAGTACTATGTGTTCTAAGACATTTCCTTCTAAATCGAGTAACGTTTCTATGGAAACGACAGGATTTTCTTTTGGGATACGACAATCACATTTCCGATCCACTAATCGTTCTTTACTGCATCCCTCACTCCCAAACATTGACGAATTCACACGGAAGTTGCGTCGCTATGAAATGCGAGTACTATGTGTTCTAAGACATTTCCTTCTAAATCGAGTAACGTTTCTATGGAAACGACAGGATTTTCTTTTGGGATACGACAATCTCATTTCCGATCCACTAATCGTTCTCTACTGCATCCCTCACTCCCAAACATTGACGAATTCACACGGAAGTTGCGTCGCTATGAAATGCGAGTACTATGTGTTCTAAGACATTTCCTTCTAAATCGAGTAACGTTTCTATGGAAACGTCAGGATTTTCTTTTGGGATACGACAATCTCATTTCCGATCCACTAATCGTTCTCTACTGCATCCCTCACTCCCAAACATTGACGAATTCACACGGAAATTGCGTCGCTATGAAATACGAGTACTATGTGTTCTAAGACATTTCCTTCTAAATCGAGTAACGTTTCTATGGAAACGACAGGATTTTCTTTTGGGATACGACAATCACATTTCCGATCCACTAATCGTTCTTTACTGCATCCCTCACTCCCAAACATTGACGAATTCACACGGAAATTGCGTCGCTATGAAATACGAGTACTATGTGTTGTAAGACATTTCCTTCTAAATCGAGTAACGTTTCTATGGAAACGACAGGATTTTCTTTTGGGATACGACAATCACATTTCCGATCCACTAATCGTTATTTACTGCATCCCTCTCTCCCAAACATTGACGAATTCACACGGAAATTGCGTCGCTATGAAATACGAGTACTATGTGTTCTAAGACATTTCCTTCTAAATCGAGTAACGTTTCTATGGAAACGACAGGATTTTCTTTTGGGATACGACAATCACATTTCCGATCCACTAATCGTTCTTTACTGCATCCCTCACTCCCAAACATTGACAAATTCACACGGAAATTGCGTCGCTATGAAATACGAGTACTATGTGTTCTAAGACATTTCCTTCTAAATCGAGTAACGTTTCTATGGAAACGACAGGATTTTCTTTTGGGATACGACAATCACATTTCCGATCCACTAATCGTTCTTTACTGCATCCCTCACTCCCAAACATTGACGAATTCACACGGAAGTTGCGTCGCTATGAAATGCGAGTACTATGTGTTCTAAGACATTTCCTTCTAAATCGAGTAACGTTTCTATGGAAACGTCAGGATTTTCTTTTGGGATACGACAAACTCATTTCCGATCCACTAATCGTTCTTTACCGCATCCCTCACTCCCAAACATTGACGAATTCACACGGAAATTGCGTCGCTATGAATTACGAGTACTATGTGTTCTAAGACATTTCCTTCTAAATCGAGTAACGTTTCTATGGAAACGACAGGATTTTCTTTTGGGATACGACAATCACATTTCCGATCCACTAATCGTTCTTTACTGCATCCCTCACTCCCAAACATTGACGAATTCACAAGGAAATTGCGTCGCTATGAAATACGAGTATTATGTGTTCTAAGACATTTCCTTCTAAATCGAGTAACGTTTCTATGGAAACGACAGGATTTTCTTTTGGGATACGACAATCACATTTCCGATCCACTAATCGTTCTTTACTGCATCCCTCTCTCCCAAACATTGACGAATTCACACGGAAATTGCGTCGCTATGAAATACGAGTACTATGTGTTCTAAGACATTTCCTTCTAAATCGAGTAACGTTTCTATGGAAACGACAGGATTTTCTTTTGGGATACGACAATCACATTTCCGATCCACTAATCGTTCTTTACTGCATCCCTCACTCCCAAACATTGACGAATTCACACGGAAATTGCGTCTCTATGAAATGCGAGTACTATGTGTTCTAAGACATTTCCCTCTAAATCGAGTAACGTTTCTATGGAAACGACAGGATTTTCGTTTGGGATACGACAATCACATTTCCGATCCACTAATCGTGCTTTACTGCATCCCTCACTCCCACACATTGACGAATTCACACGGAAATTGCGTTGCTATGAAATACGAGTACTATGTGTTCTAAGACATTTCCTTCTAAATCGAGTAACGTTTCTATGGAAACGACAGGATTTTCTTTTGGGATACGACAATCACATTTCCGATCCACTAATCGTTCTTTACTGCATCCCTCACTCCCAAACATTGACGAATTCACACGGAAATTGCGTCGCTATGAAATACGAGTACTATGTGTTCTAAGACATTTCCTTCTAAATCGAGTAACGTTTCTATGGAAACGACAGGATTTTCTTTTGGGATACGACAATCACATTTCCGATCCACTAATCGTTCTTTACTGCATCCCTCACTCCCAAACATTGTCGAATTCACACGGAAATTGCGTCGCTATGAAATACGAGTACTATGTGTTCTAAGACATTTCCTTCTAAATCGAGTAACGTTTCTATGGAAACGACAGGATTTTCTTTTGGGATACGACAATCACATTTCCGATCCACTAATCGTTCTTTACTGCATCCCTCACTCTATAAAATAAATAAAATAAAATAAAATATTAATTATGTATTATTGTATGATAGTGATTGGTTGTACTTAATATTTGCGTGACGTTTAATTATTCGGTATCAGACACTTGACAATGGCTTTTTCGTAAATGTAATGTTATTCGTAGTTGACCGTGAAATAAGACTCAAATAATCGGACTTCGTATTTAAATCGTTTCCAAAGACTGCTGCGGTAGGTGCGGACTCAAATCTAAATCTCAATATTACAATATTTTGCCAGCCATGCCAAAACGTCGTACAGAGGTGATTGTCTACTAAACAAAAAAATTACACAGTTAGTTAAATCAGATATATTCAATGAATAAGCCTACAGTTCATAATCCTACTTACTTTTATAAATATAAATTCTTTTCAGAATCGAGTGCCTAGTATGGTTGCAACTCGCAGTAATTTTCTATAACATGAAATATGGCGGTGTGCCAGACAATAAACTAAAATACGTGCTTCTCGCACCACTTCAACCAGAGCTCTCCCTTTTCTTAATCAAACATACGAGTAACGTAATTCTGTTTTTGTTTTATCAGCGACACAGCGCTGCAGTTCTGTGCCATAGACTTTATTTATTTCTCACAGATTAATTATTTAATTAAGATTTCGCGTTTCCGAGGAAACTCACGCACGGCATGCAAATGTGCCTTTATATTGCCCCCTGAATTACGAGGCGAAAGGACACACCTGCAGGCGAGCAATTCACCTAAAGGCACAAGAAAATCTAAGTTATCTACAACTATTTACATGACTTGCATTACACATTATACACATTATATACAAAATTTGAATGACGCGGGTGCGCCGTAAAAGTTCTTATGTTGGCAGATAGAGTGCGCGCATGCGCAGAAGCGTCTGTGTAACTGCGGCACTGCCGTTATTTCGTAAATTTAGATCACGCAGCACAGTATTGCAGTTCATATTGTTCGTGTGCGCGCGCATTTCTTAGTCGTTGCACAAAGAAAATATTCCACCAAGATTACATATGAAGGCTACATTCTATGACAGGTAACTTAGTTTTAAAATTACAATATTTGTTATAATACAATACAACTTTAGATTGTTGAATGTTCTTAGTTACATAGCATTGCAATTAAATGCTTCAACGAAAAAGTTCTGTTGTTTCAGGTGCGTTGACCTATACACATCGTGTCGTTATTACAGTTTATATTCATCTACTGCACAGTACTGTTTCACAGGTTAGTGTCGTCGTGGTAAAGTTTTTTGATCACAGTATCATCGCTGTATAACAACGTGATTGATACATAAGCATGTCCATTTCCTATTTCCATTATAGTCGTTGTGATGCAGTTCGTTGTGACAAAGCATTTTTTATTACAGATCAGACGTGACCCGTCGAGTAATTAGTCCATATGCAGTTCGTTTTCGATATTCCGTGGAAGCTTGGTTGCAGAACCTCGGACGGCACATAGCTGGCGTCGATCCTTGGACAGTCCAGGTAAGAGTGTCCGTCACATTTCGAGAACATTTCATTCCCTGAAGTTCCAACCAGAATTCTTCCACCCGTTGTGTTGTTTTCTGGACAGGCACTTTGTGTCCATTTAATCCAGTTAACATTTTGAAGTTGGGTACTGTAGTAATGTCACTAGACGATGCACGAATTAAGCACTTCACATATTCAGTTTTTTTTTTTTTTTTTTTTTTTTTTTTTTTTAAATATAGCTCACCTAAATGTTCGTAGTTACTCATCGCGTTTACAAAGGTACGATGCATCATGAATGTCATTAACAGTTTCTTTCACATAGGTTTCTGCGTAGTTGCAGACTTAGTAATGTACGTTAATGTCCGTGAACAGTGGTTCACTACGCATTTTCTTTTTTTTTAAAAAAGTTTTTCACATTTTGGCACTCGTTATCGTTCAAATTTTCACACAGTAACAGTTACATTATACATCAGTTAAAAAAACATAAGTAATCATACATATACACGTCACATATTTTCTTAGCATAAACATAATACAGTTACACATAAACATGTTTTCATCATTATTACATAGCTATAAATTATTACATTGTGTCACATTTGATTACATGGATTGCAGATATTTACGTCCTCTTTAACGGTTTTGCTGGGATTTTATCGATGTTTTTTGTGATGTCATCTGAAATTAAGATAGGTTAGACACAACATTCATTACATCAGTAGGCAAGACCAGGCGTTTTCACTACTCAATAAATATTCAAAATAATAAGAGACGGAAAGCTGTTAGATTCCTCGCGTTTTATGCGTGTGTGTATAGTGTCTGTGTGGCCTTGGCTACTGGTAGATGCTTTTCTTGCTGAGAGATGTGCGTCTAATCTATTTCTCGAAGTAAAAGATCGCTTCACAGATGACGTCTGTCGGTTCGTCAGGTGTCATACCAAGTCAGTGGTACCTACAGTCACAAATGTTCCGTGAAAAATTTATATATCATTCACTGCTACGTAATCATAAATTTTACTTTAATATTCAGTCTTCTCGGTGGTGCCGCGGCGTTGAAAGAAAAGTTCTTCTGTCTTCAACTGCGTCACTGGAACCGCTGAAATGAAAATTTCTATACTGCTTATTATCTGTGTTGTAGCAAACAGAGTTTTGCGAGTTGCTTAGCAATGTTTTCATGGGTATGACTTTGACATTATTTGGCATGAAATGCTCTAAGATCTCGGTGTGCGTATAGCCCAATAATTTTGTTAGTTCTAGGATGTTGTAACAGATACGCACCAGGATGCGGTATGTTAACAATTATATAAGGTCCTTCATATAGCAGACGCCACTTAGCGTTGCGTCGTTTGAGTGCTACAGATTTATGATGAGTACGAAGTAGCACAAGCATTCCTACCTCGAATTTTTGTTTTCTTTTTATTATGTTTCTGTGATGTTTGTTTCGTATTTGTGCGTGATGTGTCAATGTAGTCAATACTTCTTTTATTTTCTGTTCAGGTGTGATTTCCTTGTGTTTGTGTTTGCACGTTGTGGTATGTGTTGTTGTCGTGGTGTGTTTTGTTCTTGTGTGTATGTTGTATGCGGTATGTGTGCGTCACACTCGTATGTATATAGGTTTCTGAACTGTACATTTTGACTGATATTTTCGTTACATTCAGACTGTGGTTGATCGGTGAATTGTCTCATGGGTGCAGTGACGGATTGTACTGCATCACTAATCAGCTGTTTGTTATTAGTGATGTATTCCGCTACGGAGTCGTGCACAATTGTTGGTAAATTTTCACGTATGCATCTATCAAAATGTTTGTCTTTGTTCTCTACCCAATCATGAAATTCTTTATTAATATTTTGAAAATGAGCTGTGGCATCAGATTGTAAGATGTCAGTCAGGTGTTGTTCAACATCGTCAAATTTATTCTGCACGTCAGTAATTCGTTTTTCAAGGTTGTCGTGTACTGAAGGATATGTTTGAATTTGTTCAGTAAGAGCTTCACACGTGACATTAAGGTTTTTTAATTGTGTCTGTAAAAGTGCTACGTCATTTGTAGTCTTTTCTTGTCTCGTATTAAGCTTGGAAAATTTCGTACTGAGTTCAGTCATCTGTTTGGTCAGTGTGGCGTCTATAAGTTCCACACGTTTACACAAAGTGTCATTACATGCCTTGATTGCTATGAGGTCAGATTTAATTTCGTCATTTTGTGTCTTTAAGGTTGCCATGTTTTCCGCGTTCTGTTTCATTAGCACTTGTAACATGTTGGCAATGTTTACTGTTTGCAAGGTCTCTGCCCCCGCCGCGTCATTAGACGTGACGTCATGTATTAACATGGGCTCTGACTGAGACTTTGAAATTTTTGTGGTGGACGGCCTATTGTCAAAACTTCCGTTAACACTTGCGTCAATATTTGATGAATCGTCACTACCGGTTGCTGTCGTAAAGTCATTTTCTAACACTTGTCTCTCGTCCGAGTCGGATTGCGTCTGAATAGTATGTCTTTGCTGTTCCATCTTTGCGTATTGTTTTCTAGTTATTACCATGCCACACGTGATATATGTTTCAAGAAAATATTTGACACTGATTTTAAAATAAAATACAGTTGAGCATGAATCGGTCGTAGCAACAATGGCTGTCTGTTAATTTAAAAATATAAACTGAATTTGAGATTATTGTTAATGGCTGCTGTCCATGTTACAACGTATCGTACAGAAGTCGGCCATATTGTACACTCGTGTATTGGTATTGTTGCATACGTTATTGTTTAAGGAAAAATACTGAGAACGGAATTTATCACTGAAACTGTTATGCGGAAAAGAAACACTACAGAATTTTACTGAAAAGCTAATGCACTGAATTATACGTCTGGTCAAGCCTGCTAATGCAAAGATGCTGCGTCTTACCTTATTTTGCTGGAAGCTTCTTTACGTCTTCCCGCAAAATATTAGAATTGGAAAATATCTTCAGACCTTTGTTATTTCTCATACATTCACGTCCAGGTCCAGATAGTTAATTTTTCACATGAAACAAAGAGAACAATGTAACAAATGACAAAATAACAAGTCCGACACGCAGTCGCCAAAATAAAATAAATAAAATAAAATAAAATAAAATATTAATTATGTATTATTGTATGATAGTGATTGGTTGTACTTAATATTTGCGTGACGTTTAATTATTCGGTATCAGACGCTTGACAATGGCTTTTTCGTAAATGTAATGTTATTCGTAGTTGACCGTGAAATAAGACTCAAATAATCGGACTTCGTATTTAAATCGTTTCCAAAGACTGCTGCGGTAGGTGCGGACTCAAATCTAAATCTCAATATTACAATAATTTGCCAGCCATGCCAAAACGTCGTACAGAGGTGATTGTCTACTAAACAAAAAAATTACACAGTTAGTTAAATCAGATATATTCAATGAATAAGCCTACAGTTCATAATCCTACTTACTTTTATAAATATAAATTCTTTTCAGAATCGAGTGCATAGTATGGTTGCAACTCGCAGTAATTTTCTATAACATGAAATATGGCGGTGTGCCAGACAATAAACTAAAATACGTGCTTCTCGCACCACTTCAACCAGAGCTCTCCCTTTTCTTAATCAAACATACGAGTAACGTAATTCTGTTTTTGATTTATCAGCGACACAGCGCTGCAGTTCTGTGCAATAGGCTTTATTTATTTCTCACAGATTAATTATTTAATTAAGATTTCGCGTTTCCGAGGAAACTCACGCACGGCATGCAAATGTGCCTTTATAACTCCCAAACATTGACGAATTCACACGGACGTTGCGTCGCTATGAAATGCGAGTACTATGTGTTCTAAGACATTTACTTCTAAATCGAGTAACGTTTCTATGGAAACGACAGGATTTTCTTTTGGGATACGACAATCACATTTATGATCCACTAATCGATCTTTACTGCATCCCTCACTCCCAAACATTGACGAATTCACACGGAAGTTGTGTCCCTATGAAATGCGAGTACTATGTGTTCTAAGACATTTCCTTCTAAATCGAGTAACGTTTCTATGGAAACGACAGGATTTTCTTTTGGGATACGACAATCACATTTCCGATCCACTAATCGTTCTTTACTGCATCCCTCACTCCCAAACATTGACGAATTCACACGGAAATTGCGTCGCTATGAAATACGAGTACTATGTGTTCTAAGACATTTCCTTCTAAATCGAGTAACGTTTCTATGGAAACGACAGGATTTTCTTTTGGGATACGACAATCACATTTCCGATCTACTAATCGTTCTTTACTGCATCCCTCACTCCCAAACATTGACGAATTCACACGGAAATTGCGTCGCTATGAAATACGAGTACAATGTGTTCTAAGACATTTCCTTCTAAATCGAGTAACGTTTCTATGGAAACGACAGGATTTTCTTTTGGGATACGACAATCACATTTCCGATCCACTAATCCTTCTTTATTGCATCCCTCACTCCCAAACATTGACGAATTCACACGGAAATTGCGTCGCTATGAAATACGAGTACTATGTGTTCTAAGACATTTCCTTCTAAATCGAGTAACGTTTCTATGGAAACGACAGGATTTTCTTTTGGGATACGACAATCACATTTCCGATCCACTAATGGTTCTTTACTGCATCCCTCACTCCCAAACATTGACGAATTCACACGGAAGTTGCGTCGCTATGAAATGCGAGTACTATGTGTTCTAAGACATTTACTTCTAAATCGAGTAACGTTTCTATGGAAACGACAGGATTTTCTTTTGGGATACGACAATCACATTTCTGATCCACTAATCGTTCTTTACTGCATCCCTCACTCCCAAACATTGACGAATTCACACGGAAATTGCGTCGCTATGAAATACGAGTACTATGTGTTCTAAGACATTTCCTTCTAAATCGAGTAACGTTTCTATGGAAACGACAGGATTTTCTTTTGGGATACGACAATCACGTTTCCGATCCACTAATCGTTCTTTACTGCATCCCTCACTCCCAAACATTGACGAATTCACACGGAAGTTGCGTCGCTATGAAATGCGAGTACTACGTGTTCTAAGACATTTACTTCTAAATCGAGTAACGTTTCTGTGGAAACGACAGGATTTTCTTTTGGGATACGACAATCACATTTCTGATCCACTAATCGTTCTTTACTGCATCCCTCACTCCCAAACATTGACGAATTCACACGGAAATTGCGTCGCTATGAAATACGAGTACTATGTGTTCTAAGACATTTCCTTCTAAATCGAGTAACGTTTCTATGGAAACGACAGGATTTTCTTTTGGGATACGACAATCACATTTCCGATCCACTAATCGTTCTTTACTGCATCCCTCACTCCCAAACATTGACGAATTCACACGGAAATTGCGTCGCTATGAAATACGAGTACTATGTGTTCTAAGACATTTCCTTCTAAATCGAGTAACGTTTCTATGGAAACGACAGGATTTTCTTTTGGGATACGACAATCACATTTCCGATCCACTAATCGTTCTTTACTGCATCCCTCACTCCCAAACATTGACGAATTCACACGGAAATTGCGTCGCTATGAAATGCGAGTACTATGTGTTCTAAGACATTTCCCTCTAAATCGAGTAACGTTTCTATGGAAACGACAGGGTTTTCGTTTGGGATACGACAATCACATTTCCGATCCACTAATCGTTCTTTACTGCATCCCTCACTCCCAAACATTGACGAATTCACACGGAAGTTGCGTTGCTATGAAATACGAGTACTATGTGTTCTAAGACATTTCCTTCAAAATCGAGTAACGTTTCTATGGAAACGACAGGATTTTCTTTTGGGATACGACAATCACATTTCCGATCCACTAATCGTTCTTTACTGCATCCCTCACTCCCACACATTGACGAATTCACACGGAAATTGCGTTGCTATGAAATACGAGTACTATGTGTTCTAAGGCATTTCCTTCTAAATCGAGTAACGTTTCTATGGAAACGACAGGATTTTCTTTTGGGATACGACAATCACATTTCCGATCCACTAATCGTTCTTTACTGCATCCCTCACTCCCAAACATTGACGAATTCACACGGAAATTGCGTCGCTATGAAATACGAGTACTATGTGTTCTAAGACATTTCCTTCTAAATCGAGTAACGTTTCTATGGAAACGACAGGATTTTCTTTTGGGATACGACAATCACATTTCCGATCCACTAATCGTTCTTTACTGCATCCCTCACTCCCAAACATTGTCGAATTCACACGGAAATTGCGTCGCTATGAAATACGAGTACTATGTGTTCTAAGACATTTCCTTCTAAATCGAGTAACGTTTCTATGGAAACGACAGGATTTTCTTTTGGGATACGACAATCACATTTCCGATCCACTAATCGTTATTTACTGCATCCCTCACTCTATAAAATAAATAAAATAAAATAAAATAAAATATTAATTATGTATTATTGTATGATAGTGATTGGTTGTACTTAATATTTGCGTGACGTTTAATTATTCGGTATCAGACACTTGACAATGGCTTTTTCGTAAATGTAATGTTATTCGTAGTTGACCGTGAAATAAGACTCAAATAATCGGACTTCGTATTTAAATCGTTTCCAAAGACTGCTGCGGTAGGTACGGACTCAAATCTAAATCTCAATATTACAATAATTTGCCAGCCATGCCAAAACGTCGTACAGAGGTGATTGTCTACTAAACAAAAAAATTACACAGTTAGTTAAATCAGATATATTCAATGAATAAGCCTACAGTTCATAATCCTACTTACTTTTATAAATATAAATTCTTTTCAGAATCGTGTGCCTAGTATGGTTGCAACTCGCAGTAATTTTCTATAACATGAAATATGGCGGTGTGCCAGACAATAAACTAAAATACGTGCTTCTCGCACCGCTTCAACCCGAGCTCTCCCTTTTCTTAATCAAACATACGAGTAACGTAATTCTGTTTTTGTTTTATCAGCGACACAGCGCTGCAGTTCTGTGCCATAGACTTTATTTATTTCTCACAGATTAATTATTTAATTAAGATTTCGCGTTTCCGAGGAAACTCACGCACGGCATGCAAATGTGCCTTTATATTGCCCCCTGAATTACGAGGCGAAAGGACACACCTGCAGGCGAGCAATTCACCTAAAGGCACAAGAAAATCTAAGTTATCTACAACTATTTACATGACTTGCATTACACATTATACACATTATATACAAAATTTGAATGACGCGGGTGCGCCGTAAAAGTTCTTATGTTGGCAGATAGAGTGCGCGCATGCGCAGAAGCGTCTGTGTAACTGCGGCACTGCCGTTATTTCGTAAATTTAGATCACGCAGCACAGTATTGCAGTTCATATTGTTCGTGTGCGCGCGCATTTCTTAGTCGTTGCACAAAGAAAATATTCCACCAAGATTACATATGAAGGCTACATTCTATGACAGGTAACTTAGTTTTAAAATTACAATATTTGTTATAATACAATACAACTTTAGATTGTTGAATGTTCTTAGTTACATAGCATTGCAATTAAATGCTTCAACGAAAAAGTTCTGTTGTTTCAGGTGCGTTGACCTATACACATCGTGTCGTTATTACAGTTTATATTCATCTACTGCACAGTACTGTTTCACAGGTTAGTGTCGTCGTGGTAAAGTTTTTTGATCACAGTAACATCGCTGTATAACAACGTGATTGATACATAAGCATGTCCATTTCCTATTTCCATTATAGTCGTTGTGATGCAGTTCGTTGTGACAAAGCATTGTTTATTACAGATCAGACGTGACCCGTCGAGTAATTAGTCCATATGCAGTTCGTTTTCGATATTCCGTGGAAGCTTGGTTGCAGAACCTCGGACGGCACATAGCTGGCGTCGATCCTTGGACAGTCCAGGTAAGAGTGTCCGTCACATTTCGAGAACATTTCATTCCCTGAAGTTCCAACCAGAATTCTTCCACCCGTTGTGTTGTTTTCTGGACAGGCACTTTGTGTCCATTTAATCCAGTTAACATTTTGAAGTTGGGTACTGTAGTAATGTCACTAGACGATGCACGAATTATGCACTTCACATATTCAGTTTTTTTTTTTTTTTTTTTTTTTTTTTAAATATAGCTCACCTAAATGTTCGTAGTTACTCATCGCGTTTACAAAGGTACGATGCATCATGAATGTCATTAACAGTTTCTTTCACATAGGTTTCTGCGTAGTTGCAGACTTAGTAATGTACGTTAATGTCCGTGAACAGTGGTTCACTACGCATTTTCTTTTTTTTTAAAAAAAGTTTTTCACATTTTGGCACTCGTTATCGTTCAAATTTTCACACAGTAACAGTTACATTATACATCAGTTAAAAAAACATAAGTAATCATACATGTACACGTCACATATTTTCTTAGCATAAACATAATACAGTTACACATAAGCATGTTTTCATCATTATTACATAGCTATAAATTATTACATTGTGTCACATTTGATTACATGGATTGCAGATATTTACGTCCTCTTTAACGGTTTTGCTGGGATTTTATCGATGTTTTTTGTGATGTCATCTGAAATTAAGATAGGTTAGACACAACATTCATTACATCAGTAGGCAAGACCAGGCGTTTTCACTACTCAATAAATATTCAAAATAATAAGAGACGGAAAGCTGTTAGATTCCTCGCGTTTTATGCGTGTGTGTATAGTGTCTGTGTGGCCTTGGCTACTGGTAGATGCTTTTCTTGCTGAGAGATGTGCGTCTAATCTATTTCTCGAAGTAAAAGATCGCTTCACAGATGACGTCTGTCGGTTCGTCAGGTGTCATACCAAGTCAGTGGTACCTACAGTCACAAATGTTCCGTGAAAAATTTATATATCATTCACTGCTACGTAATCATAAATTTTACTTTAATATTCAGTCTTCTCGGTGGTGCCGCGGCGTTGAAAGAAAAGTTCTTCTGTCTTCAACTGCGTCACTGGA
The DNA here is from genome assembly GCF_021461385.2 of Schistocerca piceifrons. NCBI lineage: Eukaryota > Metazoa > Arthropoda > Insecta > Orthoptera > Acrididae > Schistocerca > Schistocerca piceifrons. The sequence continues at coordinate 602,765,373 of NC_060144.1, read as the reverse complement.
ACCGCTGAAATGAAAATTTCTATACTGCTTATTATCTGTGTTGTAGCAAACAGAGTTTTGCGAGTTGCTTAGCAATGTTTTCATGGGTATGACTTTGACATTATTTGGCATGAAATGCTCTAAGATCTCGGTGTGCGTATAGCCCAATAATTTTGTTAGTTCTAGGATGTTGTAACAGATACGCACCAGGATGCGGTATGTTAACAATTATATAAGGTCCTTCATATAGCAGACGCCACTTAGCGTTGCGTCGTTTGAGTGCTACAGATTTATGATGAGTACGAAGTAGCACAAGCATTCCTACCTCGAATTTTTGTTTTCTTTTTATTATGTTTCTGTGATGTTTGTTTCGTATTTGTGCGTGATGTGTCAATGTAGTCAATACTTCTTTTATTTTCTGTTCAGGTGTGATTTCCTTGTGTTTGTGTTTGCACGTTGTGGTATGTGTTGTTGTCGTGGTGTGTTTTGTTCTTGTGTGTATGTTGTGTGCGGTATGTGTGCGTCACACTCGTATGTATATTGGTTTCTGAACTGTACATTTTGACTGATATTTTCGTTACATTCAGACTGTGGTTGATCGGTGAATTGTCTCATGGGTGCAGTGACGGATTGTACTGCATCACTAATCAGCTGTTTGTTATTAGTGATGTATTCCGCTACGGAGTCGTGCACAATTGTTGGTAAATTTTCACGTATGCATCTATCAAAATGTTTGTCTTTGTTCTCTACCCAATCATGAAATTCTTTATTAATATTTTGAAAATGAGCTGTGGCATCAGATTGTAAGATGTCAGTCAGGTGTTGTTCAACATCGTCAAATTTATTCTGCACGTCAGTAATTCGTTTTTCAAGGTTGTCGTGTACTGAAGGATATGTTTGAATTTGTTCAGTAAGAGCTTCACACGTGACATTAAGGTTTTTTAATTGTGTCTGTAAAAGTGCTACGTCATTTGTAGTCTTTTCTTGTCTCGTATTAAGCTTGGAAAATTTCGTACTGAGTTCAGTCATCTGTTTGGTCAGTGTGGCGTCTATAAGTTCCACACGTTTACACAAAGTGTCATTACATGCCTTGATTGCTATGAGGTCAGATTTAATTTCGTCATTTTGTGTCTTTAAGGTTGCCATGTTTTCCGCGTTCTGTTTCATTAGCACTTGTAACATGTTGGCAATGTTTACTGTTTGCAAGGTCTCTGCCCCCGCCGCGTCATTAGACGTGACGTCATGTATTAACATGGGCTCTGACTGAGACTTTGAAATTTTTGTGGTGGACGGCCTATTGTCAAAACTTCCGTTAACACTTGCGTCAATATTTGATGAATCGTCACTACCGGTTGCTGTCGTAAAGTCATTTTCTAACACTTGTCTCTCGTCCGAGTCGGATTGCGTCTGAATAGTATGTCTTTGCTGTTCCATCTTTGCGTATTGTTTTCTAGTTATTACCATGCCACACGTGATATATGTTTCAAGAAAAAATTTGACACTGATTTTAAAATAAAATACAGTTGAGCATGAATCGGTCGTAGCAACAATGGCTGTCTGTTAATTTAAAAATATAAACTGAATTTGAGATTATTGTTAATGGCTGCTGTCCCTGTTACAACGTATCGTACAGAAGTCGGCCATATTGTACACTCGTGTATTGGTATTGTTGCATACGTTATTGTTTAAGGAAAAATACTGAGAACGGAATTTATCACTGAAACTGTTATGCGGAAAAGAAACACTACAGAATTTTACTGAAAAGCTAATACACTGAATTATACGTCTGGTCAAGCCTGCTAATGCAAAGATGCTGCGTCTTATCTTATTTTGCTGGAAGCTTCTTTGCGTCTTCCCGCAAAATTTTAGAATTGGAAAACATCTTCAGATCTTTGTTATTTCTCATACATTCACGTCCAGGTCCAGATAGTTAATTTTTCACATGAAACAAAGAGAACAATGTAACAAATGACAAAATAACAAGTCCGACACGCAGTCGCCAATATAAAATAAATAAAATAAAATAAAATAAAATATTAATTATGTATTATTGTATGATAGTGATTGGTTGTACTTAATATTTGCGTGACGTTTAATTATTCGGTATCAGACGCTTGACAATGGCTTTTTCGTAATTGTAATGTTTTTCTTAGTTGACCGTGAAATAAGACTCAAATAATCGGACTTCGTATTTAAATCGTTTCCAAAGACTGCTGCCGTAGGTGCGGACTCAAATCTAAATCTCAATATTACAATAATTTGCCAGCCATGCCAAAACGTCGTACAGAGGTGATTGTCTACTAAACAAAAAAATTACACAGTTAGTTAAATCAGATATATTCAATGAATAAGCCTACAGTTCATAATCCTACTTACTTTTATAAATATAAATTCTTTTCAGAATCGAGTGCCTAGTATGGTTGCAACTCGCAGTAATTTTCTATAACATGAAATATGGCGGTGTGCCAGACAATAAACTAAAATACGTGCTTCTCGCACCACTTCAACCAGAGCTCTCCCTTTTCTTAATCAAACATACGAGTAACGTAATTCTGTTTTTGATTTATCAGCGACACAGCGCTGCAGTTCTGTGCCATAGGCTTTATTTATTTCTCACAGATTAATTATTTAATTAAGATTTCGCGTTTCCGAGGAAACTCACGCACGGCATGCAAATGTGCCTTTATAACTCCCAAACATTGACGAATTCACACGGACGTTGCGTCGCTATGAAATGCGAGTACTATGTGTTCTAAGACATTTACTTCTAAATCGAGTAACGTTTCTATGGAAACGACAGGATTTTCTTTTGGGATACGACAATCACATTTATGATCCACTAATCGTTCTTTACTGCATCCCTCACTCCCAAACATTGACGAATTCACACGGAAGTTGTGTCGCTATGAAATGCGAGTACTATGTGTTCTAAGACATTTCCCTCTAAATCGAGTAACGTTTCTATGGAAACGACAGGATTTTCTTTTGGGATACGACAATCACATTTCCGATCCACTAATCGTTCTTTACTGCATCCCTCACTCCCAAACATTGACGAATTCACACGGAAATTGCGTCGCTATGAAATACGAGTACTATGTGTTCTAAGACATTTCCTTCTAAATCGAGTAACGTTTCTATGGAAACGACAGGATTTTCTTTTGGGATACGACAATCACATTTCCGATCTACTAATCGTTCTTAACTGCATCCCTCACTCCCAAACATTGACGAATTCACACGGAAATTGCGTCGCTATGAAATACGAGTACAATGTGTTCTAAGACATTTCCTTCTAAATCGAGTAACGTTTCTATGGAAACGACAGGATTTTCTTTTGGGATACGACAATCACATTTCCGATCCACTAATCCTTCTTTACTGCATCCCTCACTCCCAAACATAGACGAATTCACACGGAAATTGCGTCGCTATGAAATACGAGTACTATGTGTTCTAAGACATTTCCTTCTAAATCGAGTAACGTTTCTATGGAAACGACAGGATTTTCTTTTGGGATACGACTATCACATTTCCGATCCACTAATGGTTCTTTACTGCATCCCTCACTCCCAAACATTGACGAATTCACACGGAAGTTGCGCCGCTATGAAATGCGAGTACTATGTGTTCTAAGACATTTACTTCTAAATCGAGTAACGTTTCTATGGAAACGACAGGATTTTCTTTTGGGATACGACAATCACATTTCTGATCCACTAATCGTTCTTTACTGCATCCCTTACTCCCAAACATTGGCGAATTCACACGGAAATTGCGTCGCTATGAAATACGAGTACTATGTGTTCTAAGACATTTCCTTCTAAATCGAGTAACGTTTCTATGGAAACGACAGGATTTTCATTTGGGATACGACAATCACCTTTCCGATCCACTAATCGTTCTTTACTGCATCCCTCACTCCCAAACATTGACGAATTCACACGGAAGTTGCGTCGCTATGAAATGCGAGTACTATGTGTTCTAAGACATTTACTTCTAAATCGAGTAACGTTTCTATGGAAACGACAGGATTTTCTTTTGGGATACGACAATCACATTTCTGATCCACTAATCGTTCTTTACTGCATCCCTCACTCCCAAACATTGACGAATTCACACGGAAATTGCGTCGCTATGAAATATGAGTACTATGTGTTCTAAGACATTTCCTTCTAAATCGAGTAACGTTTCTATGGAAACGACAGGATTTTCTTTTGGGATACGACAATCACATTTCCGATCCACTAATCGTTCTTTACTGCATCCCTCACTCCCAAACATTGACGAATTCACACGGAAATTGCGTCGCTATGAAATACGAGTACTATGTGTTCTAAGACATTTCCTTCTAAATCGAGTAACGTTTCTATGGAAACGACAGGATTTTCTTTTGGGATACGACAATCACATTTCCGATCCACTAATCGTTCTTTACTGCATCCCTCACTCCCAAACATTGACGAATTCACACGGAAGTTTTGTCGCTATGAAATGCGAGTACTATGTGTTCTAAGACATTACCTTCTAAATTGAGTAACGTTTCTATGGAAACGACAGGATTTTCTTTTGGGATACGACAATCATATTTCCGATCCACTAATCGTTCTTTACTGCATCCCTCACTCCCAAACATTGACGAATTCACACGGAAGTTGCGTTGCTATGAAATACGAGTACTATGTGTTCTAAGACATTTCCTTCTAAATCGAGTAACGTTTCTATGGAAACGACAGTATTTTCTTTTGGGATACGACAATCACATTTCCGGTCCACTAATCGTTCTTTACTGCATCCCTCACTCCCAAACATTGACGAATTCACACGGAAATAGCGTCGCTATTAAATACGAGTACTATGTGTTCTAAGACATTTCCTTCTAAATCGAGTAACGTTTCTATGGAAACGACAGGATTTTCTTTTGGGATACGACAATCACATTTCCGATCCACTAATCGTTCTTTACTGCATCCCTCACTCCCAAACATGACGAATTCACACGGAAGTTGCGTCGCTATGAAATGCGAGTACTATGTGTTCTAAGACATTTCCTTCTAAATCGAGTGACGTTTCTATGGAAACGACAGGATTTTCTTTTGGGATACGACAATCACATTTCCGATCCACTAATCGTTCTTTACTGCATCCCTCACTCACAAACATTGACGAATTCACACGGAAATTGCGTCGCTATGAAATACGAGTACTATGTGTTCTAAGACATTTCCTTCTAAACCGAGTAACGTTTCTATGGAAACGACAGGTTTTTCTTTTGGGATATGACAATCACATTTCCGATCCACTAATCGTTCTTTACTGCATCCCTCAGTCCCAAACATTGACGAATTCACACGGAATTTGCGTCGCTATGAAAAGCGAGTACTATGTGTTCTAAGACATTTCCTTCTAAATCGAGTAACGTTTCTATGGAAACGACAGGATTTTCTTTTGGGATACGACAATCACATTTCCGATCCACTAATCGTTCTTTACTGCATCCCTCACTCCCAAACATTAACGAATTCACACGGAAGTTGCGTCGCTATGTAATGCGAGTACTATGTGTTCTAAGACTTTTCCATCTAAATCGAGTAACGTTTCTATGGAAACGACAGGATTTTCTTTTGGGATACAACAATCACATTTCTGATCCACTAATCGTTCTTTACTGCATCCCTCACTCCCAAACATTGACGAATTCACACAGAAGTTGCGTCGCTATGAAATGCGAGTACTATGTGTTCTAAGACATTTCCTTCTAAATCGAGTAACGTTTCTATGGAAACGACAGGATTTTCTTTTGGGATACGACAATCACATTTCCGATCCACTAATCGTTCTTTACTGCATCCCTCACTCCCAAACATTGACGAATTCACACGGAAGTTTTGTCGCTATGAAATGCGAGTACTATGTGTTCTAAGACATTTCCTTCTAAATTGAGTAACGTTTCTATGGAAACGACAGGATTTTCTTTTGGGATACGACAATCATATTTCCGATCCACTAATCGTTCTTTACTGCATCCCTCACTCCCAAACATTGACGAATTCACACGGAAGTTGCGTCGCTATGAAATACGAGTACTATGTGTTCTAAGACATTTCCTTCTAAATCGAGTAACGTTTCTATGGAAACGACAGGATTTTCTTTTGGGATACGACAATCACATTTCCGGTCCACTAATCGTTCTTTACTGCATCCCTCACTCCCAAACATTGACGAATTCACACGGAAATAGCGTCGCTATGAAATACGAGTACTATGTGTTCTAAGACATTTCCTTCTAAATCGAGTAACGTTTCTATGGAAACGACAGGATTTTCTTTTGGGATACGACAATCACATTTCCGATCCACTAATCGTTCTTTACTGCATCCCTCACTCCCAAACATGACGAATTCACACGGAAGTTGCGTCGCTATGAAATGCGAGTACTATGTGTTCTAAGACATTTCCTTCTAAATCGAGTAACGTTTCTATGGAAACGACAGGATTTTCTTTTGGGATACGACAATCACATTTCCGATCCACTAATCGTTCTTTACTGCATCCCTCACTCACAAACATTGACGAATTCACACGGAAATTGCGTCGCTATGAAATACGAGTACTATGTGTTCTAAGACATTTCCTTCTAAGTCGAGTAACGTTTCTATGGAAACGACAGGATTTTCTTTTGGGATACGAAGATCACATTTCCGATCCACTAATCGTTCTTTACTGCATCCCTCAAACCCAAACATTGACGAATTCACACGGAAATTGCGTCGCTATGAAATACGAGTACTATGTGTTCTAAGACATTACCTTCTAAATCGAGTAACGTTTCTATGGAAACGACAAGATTTTCTTTTGGGATACGACAATCACATTTCCGATCCACTAATCGTTCTTTACTGCATCCCTCACTCCCAAACATTGACGAATTCACACGGAAATTGCGTCGCTATGAAATACGAGTACTATGTGTTCTAAGACATTTCCTTCTAAATCGAGTAACGTTTCTATGGAAACGACAGGATTTTCTTTTGGGATACGACAATCACATTTCCGATCTACTAATCGTTCTTTACTGCATCCCTCACTCCCAAACATTGACGAATTCACACGGAAATTGCGTCGCTATGAAATACCAGTACTATGTGTTCTAAGACATTTCCTTCTAAATCGAGTAACGTTTCTATGGAAACGACAGGATTTTCTTTTGGGATACGACAATCACATTTCCGATCCACTAATCGTTCTTTACTGCATCCCTCACTCCCAAACATTGACGAATTCACACGGAAATTGCGTCGCTATGAAATACGAGTACTATGTGTTCTAAGACATTTCCTTCTAAATCGAGTAACGTTTCTATGGAAACGACAGGATTTTCTTTTGGGATACGACAATCACATTTCCGATCCACTAATCGTTCTTTACTGCATCCCTCACTCCCAAACATTGACGAATTCACACGGAAATTGCGTCGCTATGAAACGCGAGTACTATGTGTTCTAAGACATTTCCTTCTAAATCGAGTAACGTTTCTATGGAAACGACAGGATTTTCTTTTGGGATACGACAATCACATTTCCGATCCACTAATCCTTCTTTACTGCATCCCTCACTCCCAAACATTGACGAATTCACACGGAAATTGCGTCGCTATGAAATACGAGTACTATGTGTTCTAAGACATATCCTTCTAAATCGAGTAACGTTTCTATGGAAACGACAGCATTTTCTTTTGGGATACGACAATCACATATCCGATCCACTAATCGTTCTTTACTGCATCCCTCACTCCCAAACATTGACGAATTCACACGGAAGTTGCGTCGCTATGAAATGCGAGTACTATGTGTTCTAAGACATTTACTTCTAAATCGAGTAACGTTTCTATGGAAACGACAGGATTTTCTTTTGGGATACGACAATCACATTTCTGATCCACTAATCGTTCTTTACTGCATCCCTCACTCCCAAACATTGACGAATTCACACGGAAATTGCGTCGCTATGAAATACGAGTACTATGTGTTCTAAGACATTTCCTTCTAAATCGAGTAACGTTTCTATGGAAACGACAGGATTTTCTTTTGGGATACGACAATCACATTTCCGATCCACTAATCGTTCTTTACTGCATCCCTCACTCACAAACATTGACGAATTCACACGGAAGTTGCGTCGCTATGAAATGCGAGTACTATGTGTTCTAAGACATTTACTTCTAAATCGAGTAACGTTTCTAAGGAAACGACAGGATTTTCTTTTGGGATACGACAATCACAATTCTGATCCACTAATCGTTCTTTACTGCATCCCTCACTCCCAAACATTGACGAATTCACACGGAAATTGCGTCGCTATGAAATACGAGTACTATGTGTTCTAAGACATTTCCTTCTAAATCGAGTAACGTTTCTATGGAAACGACAGGATTTTCTTTTGGGATACGACAATCACGTTTCCGATCCTCTAATCGTTCTTTACTGCATCCCTCACTCCCAAACATTGACGAATTCACACGGAAGTTGCGTCGCTATGAAATGCGAGTACTATGTGTTCTAAGACATTTACTTCTAAATCGAGTAACGTTTCTATGGAAACGACAGGATTTTCTTTTGGGATACGTCAATCACATTTCTGATCCACTAATCGTTCTTTACTGCATACCTCACTCCCAAACATTGACGAATTCACACGGAAATTGCGTCGCTATGAAATACGAGTACTATGTGTTCTTAGACATTTCCTTCTAAATCGAGTAACGTTTCTATGGAAACGACAGGATTTTCTTTTGGGATACGACAATCACATTTCCGATCCACTAATCGTTCTTTAATGCATCCCTCACTCCCAAACATTGACGAATTCACACGGAAATTGCGTCGCTATGAAATACGAGTACTATGTGTTCTAAGACATTTCCTTCTAAATCGAGTAACGTTTCTATGGAGACGACAGGATTTTCTTTTGGGATACGACAATCACATTTCCGATCCACTAATCGTTCTTTACTGCATCCCTCACTCCCAAACATTGACGAATTCACACGGATTTGCGTCGCTATGAATTTCGAGTACTATGTGTTCTAAGACATTTCCTTCTAAATCGAGTAACGTTTCTATGGAAACGACAGGATTTTCTTTTGGGATACGACAATCACATTTCCGATCCACTAATCGTTCTTTACTGCATCCCTCACTCCCAAACATTGACGAATTCACACGGGAATTGCGTCGCTATGAAATACGAGTACAATGTGTTCTATGACATTTCCTTCTAAACCGAGTAACGTTTCTATGGAAACGACAGGTTTTTCTTTTGGGATACGACAATCACATTTCCGATCCACTAATCGTTCTTTACTGCATCCCTCAGTCCCAAACATTGACGAATTCACACGGAAGTTGCGTCGCTATGAAAAGCGAGTACTATGTGTTCTAAGACATTTCCTTCTAAATCGAGTAACGTTTCTATGGAAACGACAGGATTTTCTTTTGGGATACGACAATCACATTTCCGATCCACTAATCGTTCTTTACTGCATCCCTCACTCCCAAACATTGACGAATTCACACGGAAGTTTTGTCGCTATGAAATGCGAGTACTATGTGTTCTAAGACATTACCTTCTAAATTGAGTAACGTTTCTATGGAAACGACAGGATTTTCTTTTGGGATACGACAATCATATTTCCGATCCACTAATCGTTCTTTACTGCATCCCTCACTCCCAAACATTGACGAATTCACACGGAAGTTGCGTTGCTATGAAATACGAGTACTATGTGTTCTAAGACATTTCCTTCTAAATCGAGTAACGTTTCTATGGAAACGACAGTATTTTCTTTTGGGATACGACAATCACATTTCCGGTCCACTAATCGTTCTTTACTGCATCCCTCACTCCCAAACATTGACGAATTCACACGGAAATAGCGTCGCTATTAAATACGAGTACTATGTGTTCTAAGACATTTCCTTCTAAATCGAGTAACGTTTCTATGGAAACGACAGGATTTTCTTTTGGGATACGACAATCACATTTCCGATCCACTAATCGTTCTTTACTGCATCCCTCACTCCCAAACATGACGAATTCACACGGAAGTTGCGTCGCTATGAAATGCGAGTACTATGTGTTCTAAGACATTTCCTTCTAAATCGAGTGACGTTTCTATGGAAACGACAGGATTTTCTTTTGGGATACGACAATCACATTTCCGATCCACTAATCGTTCTTTACTGCATCCCTCACTCACAAACATTGACGAATTCACACGGAAATTGCGTCGCTATGAAATACGAGTACTATGTGTTCTAAGACATTTCCTTCTAAACCGAGTAACGTTTCTATGGAAACGACAGGTTTTTCTTTTGGGATATGACAATCACATTTCCGATCCACTAATCGTTCTTTACTGCATCCCTCAGTCCCAAACATTGACGAATTCACACGGAATTTGCGTCGCTATGAAAAGCGAGTACTATGTGTTCTAAGACATTTCCTTCTAAATCGAGTAACGTTTCTATGGAAACGACAGGATTTTCTTTTGGGATACGACAATCACATTTCCGATCCACTAATCGTTCTTTACTGCATCCCTCACTCCCAAACATTAACGAATTCACACGGAAGTTGCGTCGCTATGTAATGCGAGTACTATGTGTTCTAAGACTTTTCCATCTAAATCGAGTAACGTTTCTATGGAAACGACAGGATTTTCTTTTGGGATACAACAATCACATTTCTGATCCACTAATCGTTCTTTACTGCATCCCTCACTCCCAAACATTGACGAATTCACACAGAAGTTGCGTCGCTATGAAATGCGAGTACTATGTGTTCTAAGACATTTCCTTCTAAATCGAGTAACGTTTCTATGGAAACGACAGGATTTTCTTTTGGGATACGACAATCACATTTCCGATCCACTAATCGTTCTTTACTGCATCCCTCACTCCCAAACATTGACGAATTCACACGGAAGTTTTGTCGCTATGAAATGCGAGTACTATGTGTTCTAAGACATTTCCTTCTAAATTGAGTAACGTTTCTATGGAAACGACAGGATTTTCTTTTGGGATACGACAATCATATTTCCGATCCACTAATCGTTCTTTACTGCATCCCTCACTCCCAAACATTGACGAATTCACACGGAAGTTGCGTCGCTATGAAATACGAGTACTATGTGTTCTAAGACATTTCCTTCTAAATCGAGTAACGTTTCTATGGAAACGACAGGATTTTCTTTTGGGATACGACAATCACATTTCCGGTCCACTAATCGTTCTTTACTGCATCCCTCACTCCCAAACATTGACGAATTCACACGGAAATAGCGTCGCTATGAAATACGAGTACTATGTGTTCTAAGACATTTCCTTCTAAATCGAGTAACGTTTCTATGGAAACGACAGGATTTTCTTTTGGGATACGACAATCACATTTCCGATCCACTAATCGTTCTTTACTGCATCCCTCACTCCCAAACATGACGAATTCACACGGAAGTTGCGTCGCTATGAAATGCGAGTACTATGTGTTCTAAGACATTTCCTTCTAAATCGAGTAACGTTTCTATGGAAACGACAGGATTTTCTTTTGGGATACGACAATCACATTTCCGATCCACTAATCGTTCTTTACTGCATCCCTCACTCACAAACATTGACGAATTCACACGGAAATTGCGTCGCTATGAAATACGAGTACTATGTGTTCTAAGACATTTCCTTCTAAGTCGAGTAACGTTTCTATGGAAACGACAGGATTTTCTTTTGGGATACGAAGATCACATTTCCGATCCACTAATCGTTCTTTACTGCATCCCTCAAACCCAAACATTGACGAATTCACACGGAAATTGCGTCGCTATGAAATACGAGTACTATGTGTTCTAAGACATTACCTTCTAAATCGAGTAACGTTTCTATGGAAACGACAAGATTTTCTTTTGGGATACGACAATCACATTTCCGATCCACTAATCGTTCTTTACTGCATCCCTCACTCCCAAACATTGACGAATTCACACGGAAATTGCGTCGCTATGAAATACGAGTACTATGTGTTCTAAGACATTTCCTTCTAAATCGAGTAACGTTTCTATGGAAACGACAGGATTTTCTTTTGGGATACGACAATCACATTTCCGATCTACTAATCGTTCTTTACTGCATCCCTCACTCCCAAACATTGACGAATTCACACGGAAATTGCGTCGCTATGAAATACCAGTACTATGTGTTCTAAGACATTTCCTTCTAAATCGAGTAACGTTTCTATGGAAACGACAGGATTTTCTTTTGGGATACGACAATCACATTTCCGATCCACTAATCGTTCTTTACTGCATCCCTCACTCCCAAACATTGACGAATTCACACGGAAATTGCGTCGCTATGAAATACGAGTACTATGTGTTCTAAGACATTTCCTTCTAAATCGAGTAACGTTTCTATGGAAACGACAGGATTTTCTTTTGGGATACGACAATCACATTTCCGATCCACTAATCGTTCTTTACTGCATCCCTCACTCCCAAACATTGACGAATTCACACGGAAATTGCGTCGCTATGAAACGCGAGTACTATGTGTTCTAAGACATTTCCTTCTAAATCGAGTAACGTTTCTATGGAAACGACAGGATTTTCTTTTGGGATACGACAATCACATTTCCGATCCACTAATCCTTCTTTACTGCATCCCTCACTCCCAAACATTGACGAATTCACACGGAAATTGCGTCGCTATGAAATACGAGTACTATGTGTTCTAAGACATATCCTTCTAAATCGAGTAACGTTTCTATGGAAACGACAGCATTTTCTTTTGGGATACGACAATCACATATCCGATCCACTAATCGTTCTTTACTGCATCCCTCACTCCCAAACATTGACGAATTCACACGGAAGTTGCGTCGCTATGAAATGCGAGTACTATGTGTTCTAAGACATTTACTTCTAAATCGAGTAACGTTTCTATGGAAACGACAGGATTTTCTTTTGGGATACGACAATCACATTTCTGATCCACTAATCGTTCTTTACTGCATCCCTCACTCCCAAACATTGACGAATTCACACGGAAATTGCGTCGCTATGAAATACGAGTACTATGTGTTCTAAGACATTTCCTTCTAAATCGAGTAACGTTTCTATGGAAACGACAGGATTTTCTTTTGGGATACGACAATCACATTTCCGATCCACTAATCGTTCTTTACTGCATCCCTCACTCACAAACATTGACGAATTCACACGGAAGTTGCGTCGCTATGAAATGCGAGTACTATGTGTTCTAAGACATTTACTTCTAAATCGAGTAACGTTTCTAAGGAAACGACAGGATTTTCTTTTGGGATACGACAATCACAATTCTGATCCACTAATCGTTCTTTACTGCATCCCTCACTCCCAAACATTGACGAATTCACACGGAAATTGCGTCGCTATGAAATACGAGTACTATGTGTTCTAAGACATTTCCTTCTAAATCGAGTAACGTTTCTATGGAAACGACAGGATTTTCTTTTGGGATACGACAATCACGTTTCCGATCCTCTAATCGTTCTTTACTGCATCCCTCACTCCCAAACATTGACGAATTCACACGGAAGTTGCGTCGCTATGAAATGCGAGTACTATGTGTTCTAAGACATTTACTTCTAAATCGAGTAACGTTTCTATGGAAACGACAGGATTTTCTTTTGGGATACGTCAATCACATTTCTGATCCACTAATCGTTCTTTACTGCATACCTCACTCCCAAACATTGACGAATTCACACGGAAATTGCGTCGCTATGAAATACGAGTACTATGTGTTCTTAGACATTTCCTTCTAAATCGAGTAACGTTTCTATGGAAACGACAGGATTTTCTTTTGGGATACGACAATCACATTTCCGATCCACTAATCGTTCTTTAATGCATCCCTCACTCCCAAACATTGACGAATTCACACGGAAATTGCGTCGCTATGAAATACGAGTACTATGTGTTCTAAGACATTTCCTTCTAAATCGAGTAACGTTTCTATGGAGACGACAGGATTTTCTTTTGGGATACGACAATCACATTTCCGATCCACTAATCGTTCTTTACTGCATCCCTCACTCCCAAACATTGACGAATTCACACGGATTTGCGTCGCTATGAATTTCGAGTACTATGTGTTCTAAGACATTTCCTTCTAAATCGAGTAACGTTTCTATGGAAACGACAGGATTTTCTTTTGGGATACGACAATCACATTTCCGATCCACTAATCGTTCTTTACTGCATCCCTCACTCCCAAACATTGACGAATTCACACGGGAATTGCGTCGCTATGAAATACGAGTACAATGTGTTCTATGACATTTCCTTCTAAACCGAGTAACGTTTCTATGGAAACGACAGGTTTTTCTTTTGGGATACGACAATCACATTTCCGATCCACTAATCGTTCTTTACTGCATCCCTCAGTCCCAAACATTGACGAATTCACACGGAAGTTGCGTCGCTATGAAAAGCGAGTACTATGTGTTCTAAGACATTTCCTTCTAAATCGAGTAACGTTTCTATGGAAACGACAGGATTTTCTTTTGGGATACGACAATCACATTTCCGATCCACTAATCGTTCTTTACTGCATCCCTCACTCCCAAACATTGACGAATTCACACAGAAGTTGTGTCGCTATGAAATGCGAGTACTATGTGTTCTAAGACATTTCCTTCTAAATCGAGTAACGTTTCTATGGAAACGACAGGATTTTCTTTTGGGTTACGACAATCACATTTCCGATCCACTAATCGTTCTTTACTGCATCCCTCACTCCCAAACATTGACGAATTCACACGGAAATTGCGTCGCTATGAAATACGAGTACTATGTGTTCTAAGACATTTCCTTCTAAATCGAGTAACGTTTCTATGGAAACGACAGGATTTTCTTTTGGGATACGACAATCACATTTCCGATCCACTAATCGTTCTTTTTCAGCATCCCTCACTCCCAAACATTGACGAATTCACACGGAAGTTGCGTCGCTATGAAATGCGAGTACTATGTGTTCCAAGACATTTCCTTCTAAATCGAGTAACGTTTCTATGGAAACGACAGGATTTTCTTTTGGGATACGACAATCATATTTCCGATCCACTAATCGTTCTTTACTGCATCCCTCACTCCCAAACATTGACGAAGTCACACGGAAGTTGCGTCGCTATGAAATACGAGTACTATGTGTTCTAAGACATTTCCTTCTAAATCGAGTAACGTTTCTATGGAAACGACAGGATTTTCTTTTGGGATACGACAATCACATTTCCGATCCACTAATCGTTCTTTACTGCATCCCTCACTCCCAAACATTGACGAATTCACACGGAAGTTGCGTCGCTATGAAATGCGAGTACTATGTGTTCAAAGACTTTTCCATCTAAATCGAGTAACGTTTCTATGGAAACGACAGGATTTTCTTTTGGGATACAACAATCACATTTCCGATCCACTAATCGTTCTCTACTGCATCCCTCACTCCCAAACTTTGACGAATTCACACAGAAGTTGCGTCGCTATGAAATGCGAGTACTATGTTTTCTAAGACATTTCCTTCTAAATCGAGTAACGTTTCTATGGAAACGACAGGATTTTCTTTTGGGATACGACAATCACATTTCCGATCCACTAATCGTTCTTTACTGCATCCCTCACTCCCGACATTGACGAATTCACACGGAAGTTTTGTCGCTATGAAATGCGAGTACTATGTGTTCTAAGACATTTCCTTCTAAATCGAGTAACGTTTCTATGGAAACGACAGGATTTTCTTTTGGGATACGACAATCATATTTCCGATCCACTAATCGTTCTTTACTGCATCCCTCACTCCCAAACATTGACGAATTCACACGGAAGTTGCGTCGCTATGAAATACGAGTACTATGTGTTCTAAGACATTTCCTTCTAAATAGAGTAACGTTTCTATGGAAACGACAGGATTTTCTTTTGTGATACGACAATCACATTTCCGGTCCACTAATCGTTCTTTACTGCATCCCTCACTCCCAAACATTGACGAATTCACACGGGAATTGCGTCGCTATGAAATACGAGTACAATGTGTTCTATGACATTTCCTTCTAAACCGAGTAACGTTTCTATGGAAACGACAGGTTTTTCTTTTGGGATACGACAATCACATTTCCGATCCACTAATCGTTCTTTACTGCATCCCTCAGTCCCAAACATTGACGAATTCACACGGAAGTTGCGTCGCTATGAAAAGCGAGTACTATGTGTTCTAAGACATTTCCTTCTAAATCGAGTAACGTTTCTATGGAAACGACAGGATTTTCTTTTGGGATATGACAATCACATTTCCGATCCACTAATCGTTCTTTACTGCATCCCTCACTCCCAAACATTGACGAATTCACACAGAAGTTGTGTCGCTATGAAATGCGAGTACTATGTGTTCTAAGACATTTCCTTCTAAATCGAGTAACGTTTCTATGGAAACGACAGGATTTTCTTTTGGGTTACGACAATCACATTTCCGATCCACTAATCGTTCTTTACTGCATCCCTCACTCCCAAACATTGACGAATTCACACGGAAATTGCGTCGCTATGAAATACGAGTACTATGTGTTCTAAGACATTTCCTTCTAAATCGAGTAACGTTTCTATGGAAACGACAGGATTTTCTTTTGGGATACGACAATCACATTTCCGATCCACTAATCGTTCTTTTTCAGCATCCCTCACTCCCAAACATTGACGAATTCACACGGAAGTTGCGTCGCTATGAAATGCGAGTACTATGTGTTCCAAGACATTTCCTTCTAAATCGAGTAACGTTTCTATGGAAACGACAGGATTTTCTTTTGGGATACGACAATCATATTTCCGATCCACTAATCGTTCTTTACTGCATCCCTCACTCCCAAACATTGACGAAGTCACACGGAAGTTGCGTCGCTATGAAATACGAGTACTATGTGTTCTAAGACATTTCCTTCTAAATCGAGTAACGTTTCTATGGAAACGACAGGATTTTCTTTTGGGATACGACAATCACATTTCCGATCCACTAATCGTTCTTTACTGCATCCCTCACTCCCAAACATTGACGAATTCACACGGAAGTTGCGTCGCTATGAAATGCGAGTACTATGTGTTCAAAGACTTTTCCATCTAAATCGAGTAACGTTTCTATGGAAACGACAGGATTTTCTTTTGGGATACAACAATCACATTTCCGATCCACTAATCGTTCTCTACTGCATCCCTCACTTCCAAACATTGACGAATTCACACGGAAATTGCGTCGCTATGAAATACGAGTACTATGTGTTCTAAGACATTTCCTTCTAAATCGAGTAACGTTTCTATGGAAACGACAGGATTTTCTTTTGGGATACGACAATCACATTTCCGATCCACTAATCGTTCTTTACTGCATCCCTCACTCCCGACATTGACGAATTCACACGGAAGTTTTGTCGCTATGAAATGCGTGTACTATGTGTTCTAAGACATTTCCTTCTAAATCGAGTAACGTTTCTATGGAAACGACAGGATTTTCTTTTGGGATACGACAATCATATTTCCGATCCACAAATCGTTCTTTACTGCATCCCTCACTCCCAAACATTGACGAATTCACACGGAAGTTGCGTCGCTATGAAATACGAGTACTATGTGTTCTAAGACATTTCCTTCTAAATAGAGTAACGTTTCTATGGAAACGACAGGATTTTCTTTTGGGATACGACAATCACATTTCCGGTCCACTAATCGTTCTTTACTGCATCCCTCACTCCCAAACATTGACGAATTCTCACGGAAATAGCGTCGCTATGAAATACGAGTACTATGTGTTCTAAGACATTTCCTTCTAAATCGAGTAACGTTTCTATGGAAACGACAGGATTTTCTTTTGGGATACGACAATCACATTTCCGATCCACTAATTGTTCTTTACTGCATCCCTCACTCCCAAACATGACGAATTCACACGGAAGTTGCGTCGCTATGAAATGCGAGTACTATGTGTTCTAAGACATTTCCTTCTAAATCGAGTAACGTTTCTATGGAAACGACAGGATTTTCTTTTGGGATACGACAATCACATTTCCGATCCACTAATCGTTCTTTACTGCATCCCTCACTCACAAACATTGACGAATTCACACGGAAATTGCGTCGCTATGAAATACGAGTACTATGTGTTCTAAGACATTTCCTTCTAAGTCGAGTAACGTTTCTATGGAAACGACAGGATTTTCTTTTGGGATATGAAGAACACATTTCCGATCCACTAATCGTTCTTTACTCCATCCCTCACTCCCAAACATTGACGAATTCACACGGAAATTGCGTCGCTATGAAATACGAGTACTATGTGTTCTAAGACATTTCCTTCTAAATCGAGTAACGTTTCTATGGAAACGACAAGATTTTCTTTTGGGATACGACAATCACATTTCCGATCCACTAATCGTTCTTTACTGCATCCCTCACTCCCAAACATTGACGAATTCACACGGAAATTGCGTCGCTATGAAATACGAGTACTATGTGTTCTAAGACATTTCCTTCTAAATCGAGTAACGTTTCTATGGAAACGACAAGATTTTCTTTTGGGATACGACAATCACATTTCCGATCCACTAATCGTTCTTTACTGCATCCCTCACTCCCAAACATTGACGAATTCACACGGAAGTTGCGTCACTATGAAATGCGAGTACTATGTGTTCTAAGACATTTCCTTCTAAATCGAGTAACGTTTCTATGGAAACGACAGGATTTTCTTTTGGGATACGACAATCACATTTCCGATCCACAAATCTTTCTTTACTGCATCCCTCACTCCCTAACATTGACGAATTCACACGGAAATTGCGTCGCTATGAAATGCGAGGACTATGTGTTCTAAGACATTTCCTTCTAAATCGAGTAACGTTTCTATGGAAACGACAGGATTTTCTTTTGGGATACGACAATCACATTTCCGATCCACTAATCGTTCTTTACTGCATCCCTCACTCCCAAACATTGACGAATTCACACGGAAGTTGCGTCGGTATGAAATGCGAGTACTATGTGTCCTAAGACATTTCCTTCTAAATCGAGTAACGTTTCTATGGAAACGACAGAATTTTCTTTTGGGATACGACAATCACATTTCCGATCCACTAATCGTTCTTTACTGCATCCCTCACTCACAAACATTGACGAATTCACACGGAAGTTGCGTCGCTATGAAATGTGAGTACTATGTGTTCTAAGACATTTCCTTCTAAATCGAGTAACGTTTCTATGGAAACGACAGGATTTTCTTTTGGGATACGACAATCACATTTCCGATCCACTAATCGTTCTTTACTGCATCCCTCACTCCCAAACATTGACGAATTCACACGGAAATTGCGTCGCTATGAAATACGAGTACTATGTGTTCTAAGACATTTCCTTCTAAATCGAGTAACGTTTCCATGGAAACGACAGGATTTTCTTTTGGGATACGACAATCACATTTCCGATCCACTAATCGTTCTTTACTGCATCCCTCACTCCCAAACATTGACGAATTCACACGGAAATTGCGTCGCTATGAAATACGAGTACTATGTGTTCTAAGACATTTCCTTCTAAATCGAGTAACGTTTCTATGGAAACGACAGGATTTTCTTTTGGGATACGACAATCACATTTCCGATCCACTAATCGTTCTTTACCGCATCCCTCACTCCCAAACATTGACGAATTCACACGGAAATTGCGTCGCTGTGAAATACGAGTACTATGTGTTCTAAGACATTTCCTTCTAAATCGAGTAACGTTTCTATGGAAACGACAGGATTTTCTTTTGGGATACGACAATCACATTTCGGATCCACTAATCGTTCTTTACTGCATCCCTCACTCCCAAACATTGACGAATTCACACGGAAGTTGCGTCGCTCTGAAATGCGAGTACTACGTGTGCTAAGACATTTCCTTCTAAGTCGAGTAACGTTTCTATGGAAACGACAGGATTTTCTTTTGGGATACGACAATCACATTTCCGATCCACTAATCGTTCTTTACTGCATCACTCACTCCCAAACATTGACGAATTCACACGGAAGTTGCGTCGCTATGAAATGCGAGTACTATGTGTTCTAAGACATTTCCTTCTAAATCGAGTAACGTTTCTATGGGAACGACAGGATTTTCTTTTGGGATACGACAATCACATTTCCGATCCACTAATCGTTCTTTACTGCATCCCTCACTCCCAAACATTGACGAATTCACACGGAAGTTGCGTCGCTATGAAATGCGAGTACTATGTGTTCTAAGACATTTCCTTCTAAATCGAGTAACGTTTCTATGGAAACGACAGGATTTTCTTTTGGGATACGACAATCACATTTCTGATCCACTAATCGTTCTTTACTGCATCCCTCACTCCCAAACATTGACGAATTCACACGGAAATTGCGTCGCTATGAAATACGAGTACTATGTGTTCTAAGACATTTCCTTCTAAATCGAGTAACGTTTCTATGGAAACGACAGGATTTTCTTTTGGGATACGACAATCACGTTTCCGATCCACTAATCGTTCTTTACTGCATCCCTCACTCCCAAACATTGACGAATTCACACGGAAGTTGCGTCGCTATGAAATGCGAGTACTATGTGTTCTAAGACATTTACTTCTAAATCGAGTAACGTTTCTATGGAAACGACAGGATTTTCTTTTGGGATACGACAATCACATTTCTGATCCACTAATCGTTCTTTACTGCATCCCTCACTCCCAAACATTGACGAATTCACACGGAAATTGCGTCGCTATGAAATACGAGTACTATGTGTTCTAAGACATTTCCTTCTAAATCGAGTAACGTTTCTATGGAAACGACAGGATTTTCTTTTGGGATACGACAATCACGTTTCCGATCCACTAATCGTACTTTACTGCATCCCTCACTCCCAAACATTGACGAATTCACACGGAAGTTGCGTCGCTATGAAATGCGAGTACTATGTGTTCTAAGACATTTACTTCTAAATCGAGTAACGTTTCTATGGAGACGACAGGATTTTCTTTTGGGATACGACAATCACATTTCTGATCCACTAATCGTTCTTTACTGCATCCCTCACTCCCAAACATTGACAAATTCACACGGAAATTGCGTCGCTATGAAATACGAGTACTATGTGTTCTAAGACATTTCCTTCTAAATCGAGTAACGTTTCTATGGAAACGACAGGATTTTCTTTTGGGGATACGACAATCACATTTCCGATCCACTAATCGTTCTTTACTGCATCCCTCAGTCCCAAACATTGACGAATTCACACGGAAGTTGCGTCGCTATGAAAAGCGAGTACTATGTGTTCTAAGACATTTCCTTCTAAATCGAGTAACGTTTCTATGGAAACGACAGGATTTTCTTTTGGGATACGACAATCACATTTCCGATCCACTAATCGTTCTTTACTGCATCCCTCACTCCCAAACATTGACGAATTCACACAGAAGTTGTGTCGCTATGAAATGCGAGTACTATGTGTTCTAAGACATTTCCTTCTAAATCGAGTAACGTTTCTATGGAAACGACAGGATTTTCTTTTGGGATACGACAATCACATTTCCGATCCACTAATCGTTCTTTACTGCATCCCTCACTCCCAAACATTGACGAATTCACACGGAAGTTGCGTCGCTATGAAATGCGAGTACTATGTGTTCTAAGACATTTCCTTCTAAATCGAGTAACGTTTCTATGGAAACGACAGGATTTTCTTTTGGGATACGACAATCACATTTCTGATCCACTAATCGTTCTTTACTGCATCCCTCACTCCCAAACATTGACGAATTCACACGGAAATTGCGTCGCTATGAAATACGAGTACTATGTGTTCTAAGACATTTCCTTCTAAATCGAGTAACGTTTCTATGGAAACGACAGGATTTTCTTTTGGGATACGACAATCACGTTTCCGATCCACTAATCGTTCTTTACTGCATCCCTCACTCCCAAACATTGACGAATTCACACGGAAGTTGCGTCGCTATGAAATGCGAGTACTATGTGTTCTAAGACATTTACTTCTAAATCGAGTAACGTTTCTATGGAAACGACAGGATTTTCTTTTGGGATACGACAATCACATTTCTGATCCACTAATCGTTCTTTACTGCATCCCTCACTCCCAAACATTGACGAATTCACACGGAAATTGCGTCGCTATGAAATACGAGTACTATGTGTTCTAAGACATTTCCTTCTAAATCGAGTAACGTTTCTATGGAAACGACAGGATTTTCTTTTGGGATACGACAATCACGTTTCCGATCCACTAATCGTACTTTACTGCATCCCTCACTCCCAAACATTGACGAATTCACACGGAAGTTGCGTCGCTATGAAATGCGAGTACTATGTGTTCTAAGACATTTACTTCTAAATCGAGTAACGTTTCTATGGAGACGACAGGATTTTCTTTTGGGATACGACAATCACATTTCTGATCCACTAATCGTTCTTTACTGCATCCCTCACTCCCAAACATTGACAAATTCACACGGAAATTGCGTCGCTATGAAATACGAGTACTATGTGTTCTAAGACATTTCCTTCTAAATCGAGTAACGTTTCTATGGAAACGACAGGATTTTCTTTTGGGGATACGACAATCACATTTCCGATCCACTAATCGTTCTTTACTGCATCCCTCAGTCCCAAACATTGACGAATTCACACGGAAGTTGCGTCGCTATGAAAAGCGAGTACTATGTGTTCTAAGACATTTCCTTCTAAATCGAGTAACGTTTCTATGGAAACGACAGGATTTTCTTTTGGGATACGACAATCACATTTCCGATCCACTAATCGTTCTTTACTGCATCCCTCACTCCCAAACATTGACGAATTCACACAGAAGTTGTGTCGCTATGAAATGCGAGTACTATGTGTTCTAAGACATTTCCTTCTAAATCGAGTAACGTTTCTATGGAAACGACAGGATTTTCTTTTGGGTTACGACAATCACATTTCCGATCCACTAATCGTTCTTTACTGCATCCCTCACTCCCAAACATTGACGAATTCACACGGAAATTGCGTCGCTATGAAATACGAGTACTATGTGTTCTATGACATTTCCTTCTAAATCGAGTAACGTTTCTATGGAAACGACAGGATTTTCTTTTGGGATACGACAATCACATTTCCGATCCACTAATCGTTCTTTACAGCATCCCTCACTCCCAAACATTGACGAATTCACACGGAAGTTGCGTCGCTATGAAATGCGAGTACTATGTGTTCTAAGACATTTCCTTCTAAATCGAGTAACGTTTCTATGGAAACGACAGGATTTTCTTTTGGGATACGACAATCATATTTCCGATCCACTAATCGTTCTTTACTGCATCCCTCACTCCCAAACATTGACGAATTCACACGGAAGTTGCGTCGCTATGAAATACGAGTACTATGTGTTCTAAGACATTTCCTTCTAAATCGAGTAACGTTTCTATGGAAACGACAGGATTTTCTTTTGGGATACGACAATCACATTTCCGATCCACTAATCGTTCTTTACTGCATCCCTCACTCCCAAACATTGACGAATTCACACGGAAGTTGCGTCGCTATGAAATGCGAGTACTATGTGTTCAAAGACTTTTCCATCTAAATCGAGTAACGTTTCTATGGAAACGACAGGATTTTCTTTTGGGATACAACAATCACATTTCCGATCCACTAATCGTTCTTTACTGCATCCCTCACTCCCAAACTTTGACGAATTCACACAGAAATTGCGTCGCTATGAAATGCGAGTACTATGTGTTCTAAGACATTTCCTTCTAAATCGAGTAACGTTTCTATGGAAACGACAGGATTTTCTTTTGGGTTACGACAATCACATTTCCGATCCACTAATCGTCCTTTACTGCATCCCTCACTTCCAAACATTGACGAATTCACACGGAAATTGCGTCGCTATGAAATACGAGTACTATGTGTTCTAAGACATTTCCTTCTAAATCGAGTAACGTTTCTATGGAAACGACAGGATTTTCTTTTGGGATACGACAATCACATTTCCGATCCACTAATCGTTCTTTACTGCATCCCTCACTCCCGACATTGACGAATTCACACGGAAGTTTTGTCGCTATGAAATGCGAGTACTATGTGTTCTAAGACATTTCCTTCTAAATCGAGTAACGTTTCTATGGAAACGACAGGATTTTCTTTTGGGATACGACAATCATATTTCCGATCCACTAATCGTTCTTTACTGCATCCCTCACTCCCAAACATTGACGAATTCACACGGAAGTTGCGTCGCTATGAAATACGAGTACTATGTGTTCTAAGACATTTCCTTCTAAATCGAGTAACGTTTCTATGGAAACGACAGGATTTTCTTTTGGGATACGACAATCACATTTCCGGTCCACTAATCGTTCTTTACTGCATCCCTCACTCCCAAACATTGACGAATTCACACGGAAATAGCGTCGCTATGAAATACGAGTACTATGTGTTCTAAGACATTTCCTTCTAAATCGAGTAACGTTTCTATGGAAACGACAGGATTTTCTTTTGGGATACGACAATCACATTTCCGATCCACTAATTGTTCTTTACTGCATCCCTCACTCCCAAACATGACGAATTCACACGGAAGTTGCGTCGCTATGAAATGCGAGTACTATGTGTTCTAAGACATTTCCTTCTAAATCGAGTAACGTTTCTATGGAAACGACAGGATTTTCTTTTGGGATACGACAATCACATTTCCGATCCACTAATCGTTCTTTACTGCATCCCTCACTCACAAACATTGACGAATTCACACGGAAATTGCGTCGCTATGAAATACGAGTACTATGTGTTCTAAGACATTTCCTTCTAAGTCGAGTAACGTTTCTATGGAAACGACAGGATTTTCTTTTGGGATACGAAGAACACATTTCCGATCCACTAATCGTTCTTTACTCCAACCCTCACTCCCAAACATTGACGAATTCACACGGAAATTGCGTCGCTATGAAATACGATTACTATGTGTTCTAAGACATTTCCTTCTAAATCGAGTAACGTTTCTATGGAAACGACAAGATTTTCTTTTGGGATACGACAATCACATTTCCGATCCACTAATCGTTCTTTACTGCATCCCTCACTCCCAAACATTGACGAATTCACACGGAAATTGCGTCGCTATGAAATACGAGTACTATGTGTTCTAAGACATTTCCTTCTAAATCGAGTAACGTTTCTATGGAAACGACAAGATTTTCTTTTGGGATACGACAATCACATTTCCGATCCACTAATCGTTCTTTACTGCATCCCTCACTCCCAAACATTGACGAATTCACACGGAAGTTGCGTCGCTATGAAATGCGAGTACTATGTGTTCTAAGACATTTCCTTCTAAATCGAGTAACGTTTCTATGGAAACGACAGGATTTTCTTTTGGGATACGACAATCACATTTCCGATCCACTAATCTTTCTTTACTGCATCCCTCACTCCCTAACATTGACGAATTCACACGGAAATTGCGTCGCTATGAAATGCGAGTACTATGTGTTCTAAGACATTTCCTTCTAAATCGAGTAACGTTTCTATGGAAACAACAGGAATTTCTTTTGGGATACGACAATCACATTTCCGATCCACTAATCGTTCT
Organism: Schistocerca piceifrons; assembly: GCF_021461385.2. Lineage (NCBI taxonomy): Eukaryota > Metazoa > Arthropoda > Insecta > Orthoptera > Acrididae > Schistocerca > Schistocerca piceifrons. The sequence continues at coordinate 602,739,671 of NC_060144.1, read as the reverse complement.
TTACTGCATCCCTCACTCCCAAACATTGACGAATTCACACGGAAATTACGTCGCTATGAAATACGAGTACTATGTGTTCTAAGACATTTCCTTCTAAATCGAGTAACGTTTCTATGGAAACGACAGGATTTTCTTTTGGGATACGACAATCACATTTCCGATCCACTAATCGTTCTTTACTGCATCCCTCACTCCCAAACATTGACGAATTCACACGGAAATTGCGTCGCTGTGAAATACGAGTACTATGTGTTCTAAGACATTTCCTTCTAAATCGAGTAACGTTTCTATGGAAACGACAGGATTTTCTTTTGGGATACGACAATCACATTTCGGATCCACTAAACGTTCTTTACTGCATCCCTCACTCCCAAACATTGACGAATTCACACGGAAGTTGCGTCGCTATGAAATGCGAGTACTATGTGTTCTAAGACATTTCCTTCTAAATCGAGTAACGTTTCTATGGAAACGACAGGATTTTCTTTTGGGATACGACAATCACATTTCTGATCCACTAATCGTTCTTTACTGCATCCCTCACTCCCAAACATTGACGAATTCACACGGAAATTGCGTCGCTATGAAATACGAGTACTATGTGTTCTAAGACATTTCCTTCTAAATCGAGTAACGTTTCTATGGAAACGACAGGATTTTCTTTTGGGATACGACAATCACGTTTCCGATCCACTAATCGTTCTTTACTGCATCCCTCACTCCCAAACATTGACGAATTCACACGGAAGTTGCGTCGCTATGAAATGCGAGTACTATGTGTTCTAAGACATTTACTTCTAAATCGAGTAACGTTTCTATGGAAACGACAGGATTTTCTTTTGGGATACGACAATCACATTTCTGATCCACTAATCGTTCTTTACTGCATCCCTCACTCCCAAACATTGACGAATTCACACGGAAATTGCGTCGCTATGAAATACGAGTACTATGTGTTCTAAGACATTTCCTTCTAAATCGTGTAACGTTTCTATGGAAACGACAGGATTTTCTTTTGGGATACGACAATCACGTTTCCGATCCACTAATCGTACTTTACTGCATCCCTCACTCCCAAACATTGACGAATTCACACGGAAGTTGCGTCGCTATGAAATGCGAGTACTATGTGTTCTAAGACATTTACTTCTAAATCGAGTAACGTTTCTATGGAAACGACAGGATTTTCTTTTGGGATACGACAATCACATTTCTGATCCACTAATCGTTCTTTACTGCATCCCTCACTCCCAAACATTGACAAATTCACACGGAAATTGCGTCGCTATGAAATACGAGTACTATGTGTTCTAAGACATTTCCTTCTAAATCGAGTAACGTTTCTATGGAAACGACAGGATTTTCTTTTGGGGATACGACAATCACATTTCCGATCCACTAATCGTTCTTTACTGCATCCCTCAGTCCCAAACATTGACGAATTCACACGGAAGTTGCGTCGCTATGAAAAGCGAGTACTATGTGTTCTAAGACATTTCCTTCTAAATCGAGTAACGTTTCTATGGAAACGACAGGATTTTCTTTTGGGATACGACAATCACATTTCCGATCCACTAATCGTTCTTTACTGCATCCCTCACTCCCAAACATTGAAGAATTCACACAGAAGTTGTGTCGCTATGAAATGCGAGTACTATGTGTTCTAAGACATTTCCTTCTAAATCGAGTAACGTTTCTATGGAAACGACAGGATTTTCTTTTGGGTTACGACAATCACATTTCCGATCCACTAATCGTTCTTTACTGCATCCCTCACTCCCAAACATTGACGAATTCACACGGAAATTGCGTCGCTATGAAATACGAGTACTATGTGTTCTAAGACATTTCCTTCTAAATCGAGTAACGTTTCTATGGAAACGACAGGATTTTCTTTTGGGATACGACAATCACATTTCCGATCCACTAATCGTTCTTTACTGCATCCCTCACTCCCAAACATTGACGAATTCACACGGAAATTGCGTCGCTGTGAAATACGAGTACTATGTGTTCTAAGACATTTCCTTCTAAATCGAGTAACGTTTCTATGGAAACGACAGGATTTTCTTTTGGGATACGACAATCACATTTCGGATCCACTAATCGTTCTTTACTGCATCCCTCACTCCCAAACATTGACGAATTCACACGGAAGTTGCGTCGCTATGAAATGCGAGTACTATGTGTTCTAAGACATTTCCTTCTAAATCGAGTAACGTTTCTATGGAAACGACAGGATTTTCTTTTGGGATACGACAATCACATTTCTGATCCACTAATCGTTCTTTACTGCATCCCTCACTCCCAAACATTGACGAATTCACACGGAAATTGCGTCGCTATGAAATACGAGTACTATGTGTTCTAAGACATTTCCTTCTAAATCGAGTAACGTTTCTATGGAAACGACAGGATTTTCTTTTGGGATACGACAATCACGTTTCCGATCCACTAATCGTTCTTTACTGCATCCCTCACTCCCAAACATTGACGAATTCACACGGAAGTTGCGTCGCTATGAAATGCGAGTACTATGTGTTCTAAGACATTTACTTCTAAATCGAGTAACGTTTCTATGGAAACGACAGGATTTTCTTTTGGGATACGACAATCACATTTCTGATCCACTAATCGTTCTTTACTGCATCCCTCACTCCCAAACATTGACGAATTCACACGGAAATTGCGTCGCTATGAAATACGAGTACTATGTGTTCTAAGACATTTCCTTCTAAATCGTGTAACGTTTCTATGGAAACGACAGGATTTTCTTTTGGGATACGACAATCACGTTTCCGATCCACTAATCGTACTTTACTGCATCCCTCACTCCCAAACATTGACGAATTCACACGGAAGTTGCGTCGCTATGAAATGCGAGTACTATGTGTTCTAAGACATTTACTTCTAAATCGAGTAACGTTTCTATGGAAACGACAGGATTTTCTTTTGGGATACGACAATCACATTTCTGATCCACTAATCGTTCTTTACTGCATCCCTCACTCCCAAACATTGACAAATTCACACGGAAATTGCGTCGCTATGAAATACGAGTACTATGTGTTCTAAGACATTTCCTTCTAAATCGAGTAACGTTTCTATGGAAACGACAGGATTTTCTTTTGGGGATACGACAATCACATTTCCGATCCACTAATCGTTCTTTACTGCATCCCTCAGTCCCAAACATTGACGAATTCACACGGAAGTTGCGTCGCTATGAAAAGCGAGTACTATGTGTTCTAAGACATTTCCTTCTAAATCGAGTAACGTTTCTATGGAAACGACAGGATTTTCTTTTGGGATACGACAATCACATTTCCGATCCACTAATCGTTCTTTACTGCATCCCTCACTCCCAAACATTGACGAATTCACACAGAAGTTGTGTCGCTATGAAATGCGAGTACTATGTGTTCTAAGACATTTCCTTCTAAATCGAGTAACGTTTCTATGGAAACGACAGGATTTTCTTTTGGGTTACGACAATCACATTTCCGATCCACTAATCGTTCTTTACTGCATCCCTCACTCCCAAACATTGACGAATTCACACGGAAATTGCGTCGCTATGAAATGCGAGTACTATGTGTTCTAAGACATTTCCTTCTAAATCGAGTAACGTTTCTATGGAAACGACAGGATTTTCTTTTGGGATACGACAATCACATTTCCGATCCACTAATCGTTCTTTACAGCATCCCTCACTCCCAAACATTGACGAATTCACACGGAAGTTGCGTCGCTATGAAATGCAAGTACTATGTGTTCTAAGACATTTCCTTCTAAATCGAGTAACGTTTCTATGGAAACGACAGGATTTTCTTTTGGGATACGACAATCATATTTCCGATCCACTAATCGTTCTTTACTGCATCCCTCACTCCCAAACATTGACGAATTCACACGGAAGTTGCGTCGCTATGAAATACGAGTACTATGTGTTCTAAGACATTTCCTTCTAAATCGAGTAACGTTTCTATGGAAACGACAGGATTTTCTTTTGGGATACGACAATCACATTTCCGATCCACTAATCGTTCTTTACTGCATCCCTCACTCCCAAACATTGACGAATTCACACGGAAGTTGCGTCGCTATGAAATGCGAGTACTATGTGTTCAAAGACTTTTCCATCTAAATCGAGTAACGTTTCTATGGAAACGACAGGATCTTCTTTTGGGATACAACAATCACATTTCCGATCCACTAATCGTTCTTTACTGCATCCCTCACTCCCAAACTTTGACGAATTCACACAGAAGTTGCGTCGCTATGAAATGCGAGTACTATGTGTTCTAAGACATTTCCTTCTAAATCGAGTAACGTTTCTATGGAAACGACAGGATTTTCTTTTGGGATACGACAATCATATTTCCGATCCACTAATCGTTCTTTACTGCATCCCTCACTCCCAAACATTGACGAATTCACACGGAAGTTGCGTCGCTATGAAATACGAGTACTATGTGTTCTAAGACATTTCCTTCTAAATCGAGTAACGTTTCTATGGAAACGACAGGATTTTCTTTTGGGATACGACAATCACATTTCCGGTCCACTAATCGTTCTTTACTGCATCCCTCACTCCCAAACATTGACGAATTCACACGGAAATAGCGTCGCTATGAAATACGAGTACTATGTGTTCTAAGACATTTCCTTCTAAATCGAGTAACGTTTCTATGGAAACGACAGGATTTTCTTTTGGGATACGACAATCACATTTCCGATCCACTAATTGTTCTTTACTGCATCCCTCACTCCCAAACATGACGAATTCCCACGGAAGTTGCGTCGCTATGAAATGCGAGTACTATGTGTTCTAAGACATTTCCTTCTAAATCGAGTAACGTTTCTATGGAAACGACAGGATTTTCTTTTGGGATACGACAATCACATTTCCGATCCACTAATCGTTCTTTACTGCATCCCACACTCACAAACGTTGACGAATTCACACGGAAATTGCGTCGCTATGAAATACGAGTACTATGTGTTCTAAGACATTTCCTTCTAAGTCGAGTAACGTTTCTATGGAAACGACAGGATTTTCTTTTGGGATACGAAGAACACATTTCCGATCCACTAATCGTTCTTTACTCCATCCCTCACTCCCAAACATTGACGAATTCACACGGAAACTGCGTCGCTATGAAATACGAGTACTATGTGTTCTAAGACATTTCCTTCTAAATCGAGTAACGTTTCTATGGAAACGACAAGATTTTCTTTTGGGATACGACAATCACATTTCCGATCCACTAATCGTTCTTTACTGCATCCCTCACTCCCAAACATTGACGAATTCACACGGAAATTGCGTCGCTCTGAAATACGAGTACTATGTGTTCTAAGACATTTCCTTCTAAATCGAGTAACGTTTCTATGGAAACGACAAGATTTTCTTTTGGGATACGACAATCACATTTCCGATCCACTAATCGTTCTTTACTGCATCCCTCACTCCCAAACATAGACGAATTCACACGGAAGTTGCGTCGCTATGAAATGCGAGTACTATGTGTTCTAAGACATTTCCTTCTAAATCGAGTAACGTTTCTATGGAAACGACAGGATTTTCTTTTGGGATACGACAATCACATTTCCGATCCACTAATCTTTCTTTACTGCATCCCTCACTCCCTAACATTGACGAATTCACACGGAAATTGCGTCGCTATGAAATGCGAGTACTATGTGTTCTAAGACATTTCCTTCTAAATCGAGTAACGTTTCTATGGAAACAACAGGAATTTCTTTTGGGATACGACAATCACATTTCCGATCCACTAATCGTTCTTTACTGCATCCCTCTGTCCCAAACATGACTAATTCACACGGAAGTTGCGTCGCTATGAAATGCGAGTACTATGTGTTCTAAGACATTTCCTTCTAAATCGAGTAACGTTTGTATGGAAACGACAGGATTTTCTGTTGGGATACGACAATCACATTTCCGATCCACTAATCGATATTTTACTCCATCCCTCACTCACAAACAGTGACGAATTCACACGGAAATTGCGTCGCTATGAAATACGAGTACTATGTGTTCTAAGACATTTCCTTCTAAATCGAGTAACGTTTCTATGGAAACGACAGGATTTTCTTTTGTGATACGACAATCACATTTCCGATCCACTAATCGTTCTTTACTGCATCCCTCACTCCCAAACATTGACTAATTCACACGGAAATTGCGTCGCTATGAAATACGAGTACTATGTGTTCTAAGACATTTCCTTCTAAATCGAGTAACGTTTCTATGGAAACGACAGGAGTTTCTTTTGGGATACGACAATCACATTTCCGATCCACTAATCGTTCTTTACTGCATCCCTCACTCCCAAACATTGACGAATTCACACGGAAGTTGCGTCGCTATGAAATGCGAGTACTATGTGTCCTAAGACATTTCCTTCTAAATCGAGTAACGTTTCTATGGAAACGACAGAATTTTCTTTTGGGATACGACAATCACATTTCCGATCCACTAATCGTTCTTTACTGCATCCCTCACTCACAAACATTGACGAATTCACACGGAAGTTGCGTCGCTATGAAATGTGAGTACTATGTGTTCTAAGACATTTCCTTCTAAATCGAGTAACGTTTCTATGGAAACGACAGGATTTTCTTTTGGGATACGACAATCACATTTCGGATCCACTAATCGTTCTTTACTGCATCCCTCACTCCCAAACATTGACGAATTCACACGGAAGTTGCGTCGCTATGAAATGCGAGTACTACGTGTGCTAAGACATTTCCTTCTAAGTCGAGTAACGTTTCTATGGAAACGACAGGATTTTCTTTTGGGATACGACAATCACATTTCCGATCCACTAATCGTTCTTTACTGCATCACTCACTCCCAAACATTGACGAATACACACGGAAGTTGCGTCGCTATGAAATGCGAGTACTATGTGTTCTAAGACATTTCCTTCTAAATCGAGTAACGTTTCTATGGGAACGACAGGATTTTCTTTTGGGATACGACAATCACATTTCCGATCCACTAATCGTTCTTTACTGCATCCCTCACTCCCAAACATTGACGAATTCACACGGAAGTTGCGTCGCTATGAAATGCGAGTACTATGTGTTCTAAGACCTTTTCTTCTAAATCGAGTAACGTTTCTATGGAAACGACAGGATTTTCTTTTGGGATACGACAATAACATTTCCGATCCACTACTCCTTCTTTACTGCATCCCTCACTCCCAAACATTGACGAATTCACACGGAAATTGCGTCGCTATGAAATACGAGTACTATGTGTTCTAAGACATTTCCTTCTAAATCGAGTAACGTTTCCATGGAAACGACAGGATTTTCTTTTGGGTTACGACAATCATATTTCCGATCCACTAATCGTTCTTTGCTGCATCCCTCACTCCCAAACATTGACGAATTCACACGGAAATTGCGTCGCTATGAAATACGAGTACCATGTGTTCTAAGACATTTCCTTCTAAATCGAGTAACGTTTCTATGGAAACGAAAGGATTTTCTTTTGGGATAAGACAATCACATTACCGATCCACTAATCGTTCTTTACTGCATCCCTCACTCCCAAACATTGACGAATTCACACGGAAATTGCGTCGCTATGAAATACGACTACTATGTGTTCTAAGACATTTCCTTCTAAATCGAGTAACGTTTCCATGGAAACGACAGGATTTTCTTTTGGGATACGACAATCACATTTCCGATCCACTAATCGTTCTTTACTGCATCCCTCACACCCAAACATTGACGAATTCACACGGAAATTGCGTCGCTATGAAATACGAGTACTATGTGTTCTAAGACATTTCCTTCTAAATCGAGTAACGTTTCTATGGAAACGAAAGGATTTTCTTTTGGGATAAGACAATCACATTACCAATCCACTAATCGTTCATTACTGCATCCCTCACTCCCAAACATTGACGAATTCACAAAGAAATTGCGTCGCTATGAAATACGAGTACCTTGTGTTCTAAGACATTTCCTTCTAAATCGAGTAACGTTTCTATGGAAACGACAGGATTTTCTTTTGGGATACGACAATCACATTTCCGATCCACTAATCGTTCTATACTGCATCCCTCACTCCCAAACATTGACGAATTCACACGGAAATTGCGTCGCTATGAAATACGAGTACTATGTGTTCTAAGACATTTCCTTCTAAATCGAGTAAGGTTTCTATGGAAACGACAGGATTTTCTTTTGGGATACGACAATCACATTTCCGATCCACTAATCGTGCTTTACTGCATCCCTCACTCCCAAACATTGACGAATTCACACGGAAATTGCGTCGCTATGAAATACGAGTACTATGTGTTCTAAGACATTTCTTTCTAAATCGAGTAACGTTTCTATGGAAACGACAGGATTTTCTTTTGGGATACGACAATCACATTTCCGATCCGCTAATCGTTCTTTACTGCATCCCTCACTCCCAAACATTGACGAATTCACACGGAAGTTGCGTCGCTATGAAATGCGAGTACAATGTGTTCTAAGACATTTCCTTCTAAATCGAGTAACGTTTCTATGGAAACGACAGGATTTTCTTTTGGGATACGACAATCACATTTCCGATCTACTAATCGTTCTTTACTGCATCCCTCACTCCCAAACATTGACGAATTCACACGGAAATTGCGTCGCTATGAAATGCGAGTACTATGTGTTCTAAGACATTTCCTTCTAAATCGAGTAACGTTTCTATGGAAATACAGGATTTTCTTTTGGGATACGACAATCACATTTCCGATCCACTAATCCTTCTTTACTGCATCCCTCACTCCCAAACATTGACGAATTCACACGGAAATTGCGTCGCTATGAAATACGAGTACAATGTGTTCTAAGACATTTCCTTCTAAATCGAGTAACGTTTCTATGGAAACGACAAGATTTTCTTTTGGGATACGACAATCACATTTCCGATCCACTAATCGTTCTTTACTGCATCCCTCACTCCCAAACATTGACGAATTCACACGGAAATTGCGTCGCTATGAAATACGAGTACTATGTGCTCTAAGACATTTCCTTCTAAATCGAGTAACGTTTCTATGGAAACGACAAGATTTTCTTTTGGGATACGACAATCACATTTCCGATCCACTAATCGTTCTTTACTGCATCCCTCACTCCCAAACATTGACGAATTCACACGGAAGTTGCGTCGCTATGAAATGCGAGTACTATGTGTTCTAAGACATTTCCTTCTAAATCGAGTAACGTTTCTATGGAAACGACAGGATTTTCTTTGGGATACGACAATCACATTTCCGATCCACTAATCTTTCTTTACTGCATCCCTCACTCCCTAACATTGACGAATTCACACGGAAATTGCGTCGCTATGAAATGCGAGTACTATGTGTTCTAAGACATTTCCTTCTAAATCGAGTAACGTTTCTATGGAAACAACAGGAATTTCTTTTGGGATACGACAATCACATTTCCGATCCACTAATCGTTCTTTACTGCATCCCTCTGTCCCAAACATGAGTAATTCACATGGAAGTTGCGTCGCTATGAAATGCGAGTACTATGTGTTCTAAGACATTTCCTTCTAAATCGAGTAACGTTTCTATGGAAACGACAGGATTTTCTTTTGGGATACGACAATCACATTTACGATCCACTAATCGTTATTTTAATCCATCCCTCACTCACAAACAGTGACGAATTCACACGGAAATTGCGTCGCTATGAAATACGAGTACTATGTGTTCTAAGACATTTCCTTCTAAATCGAGTAACGTTTCTATGGAAACGACAGGATTTTCTTTTCTGATACGACAATCACATTTCCGATCCACTAATCGTTCTTTACTGCATCCCTCACTCAAACATTGACTAATTCACACGGAAATTGCGTCGCTATGAAATACGAGTACTATGTGTTCTATGACATTTCCTTCTAAATCGAGTAACGTTTCTATGGAAACGACAGGATTTTCTTTTGGGATACGACAAGCACATTTCCGATCCCCTAATCGTTCTTTACTGCATCCCTCACTCCCAAACATTGACGAATTCACACGGAAGTTGCGTCGCTATGAAATGCGAGTACTATGTGTCCTAAGACATTTCCTTCTAAATCGAGTAACGTTTCTATGGAAACGACAGAATTTTCTTTTGGGATACGACCATCACATTTCCGATCCACTAATCGTTCTTTACTGCATCCCTCACTCCCAAACATTGACGAATTCACACGGAAATTGCGTCGCTGTGAAATACGAATACTATGTGTTCTAAGACATTTCCTTCTAAATCGAGTAACGTTTCTATGGAAACGACAGGATTTTCTTTTGGGATACGACAATCACATTTCCGATCCACTAATCGTGCTTTACTGCATCCCTCACTCCCAAACATTGACGAATTCACACGGAAATTGCGTCGCTATGAAATACGAGTACTATGTGTTCTAAAACATTTCCTTCTAAATCGAGTAACGTTTCTATGGAAACGACAGTATTTTCTTTTGGGATACGACAATCACATTTCCGATCCACTAATCGTTCTTTACTGCATCCCTCACTCCCAAACATTGACGAATTCACACGGAAGTTGCGTCGCTATGAAATGCGAGTAGTATGTGTTCTAAGACATTTCCTTCTAAATCGAGTAACGTTTCTATGGAAACGACAGGATTTTCTTTTGGGATACGACAATCACATTTCGGATCCACTAATCGTTCTTTACTGCATCCCTCACTCCCAAACATTGACGAATTCACACGGAAGTTGCGTCGCTATGAAATGCGAGTACTACGTGTGCTAAGACATTTCCTTCTAAATCGAGTAACGTTTCTATGGAAACGACAGGATTTTCTTTTGGGATACGACAATCACATTTCCGATCCACTAATCGTTCTTTACTGCATCACTCACTCCCAAACATTGACGAATTCACACGGAAGTTGCGTCGCTATGAAATGCGAGTACTATGTGTTCTAAGTCATTTCCTTCTAAATCGAGTAACGTTTCTATGGGAACGACAGGATTTTCTTTTGGGATACGACAATCACATTTCCGATCCACTAATCGTTCTTTACTGCATCCCTCACTCCCAAACATTGACGAATTCACACGGAAGTTGCGTCGCTATGAAATGCGAGTACTATGTGTTCTAAGACATTTCCTTCTAAATCGAGTAACGTTTCTATGAAAACGACAGGATTTTCTTTTGGGATACGACAATAACATTTCCGATCCACTATTCCTTCTTTACTGCATCCCTCACTCCCAAACATTGACGAATTCACACGGAAATTGCGTCGCTATGAAATACGAGTACTATGTGTTCTAAGACATTTCCTTCTAAATCGAGTAACGTTTCCATGGAAACGACAGGATTTTCTTTTGGGTTACGACAATCATATTTCCGATCCACTAATCGTTCTTTACTGCATCCCTCACTCCCAAACATTGACGAATTCACACGGAAATTGCGTCGCTATGAAATACGAGTACTATGTGTTCTAAGACATTTCCTTCTAAATCGAGTAACGTTTCTATGGAAACGAAAGGATTTTCTTTTGGGATAAGACAATCACATTACCGATCCACTAATCGTTCTTTACTGCATCCCTCACTCCCAAACATTGACGAATTCACACGGAAATTGCGTCGCTATGAAATACGACTACTATGTGTTCTAAGGCATTTCCTTCTAAATCGAGTAACGTTTCCATGGAAACGACAGGATTTTCTTTTGGGATACGACAATCACATTTCCGATCCACTAATCGTTCTTTACTGCATCCCTCACACCCAAACATTGACGAATTCACACGGAAATTGCGTCGCTATGAAATACGAGTACTATGTGTTCTAAGACATTTCCTTCTAAATCGAGTAACGTTTCTATGGAAACGAAAGGATTTTCTTTTGGGATAAGACAATCACATTACCAATCCACTAATCGTTCATTACTGCATCCCTCACTCCCAAACATTGACGAATTCACACGGAAATTGCGTCGTTATGAAATACGAGTACTATGTGTTCTAAGACATTTCCTTCTAAATCGAGTAACGTTTCTATGGAAACGACAGGATTTTCTTTTGGGATACGACAATCACATTTCCGATCCACTAATCGTTCTTTACTGCATCCCTCACTCCCAAACATTGACGAATTCACACGGAAATTGCGTCGCTATGAAATACGAGTACTATGTGTTCTAAGACATTTCCTTCTAAATCGAGTAACGTTTCTATGGAAACGACAGGATTTTCTTTTGGGATACGACAATCACATTTCCGATCCACTAATCGTGCTTTACTGCATCCCTCACTCCCAAACATTGACGAATTCACACGGAAATTGCGTCGCTATGAAATACGAGTACTATGTGTTCTAAGACATTTCTTTCTAAATCGAGTAACGTTTCTATGGAAACGACAGGATTTTCTTTTGGGATACGACAATCACATTTCCGATCCGCTAATCGTTCTTTACTGCATCCCTCACTCCCAAACATTGACGAATTCACACGGAAGTTGCGTCGCTATGAAATGCGAGTACTATGTGTTCTAAGACATTTCCTTCTAAATCGAGTAACGTTTCTATGGAAACGACAGGATTTTCTTTCGGGATACGACAATCACATTTCCGATCCACTAATCGTTCTTTACTGCATCCCTCACTCCCAAACATTGACGAATTCACACGGAAATTGCGTCGCTATGAAATGCGAGTACTATGTGTTCTAAGACATTTCCTTCTAAATCGAGTAACGTTGCTATGGAAACGACAGGATTTTCTTTTGGGATACGACAATCACATTTCGGATCCACTAATCGTTCTTTACTGCATCCCTCACTCCCAAACATTGACGAATTCACACGGAAGTTGCGTCGCAATGAAATGCGAGTACTACGTGTTCTAAGACATTTCCTTCTAAATCGAGTAACGTTTCTACGGAAACGACAGGATTTTCTTTTGGGATACGAAGAACACATTTCCGATCCACTAATCGTTCTTTACTCCATCCCTCACTCCCAAACATTGACGAATTCACACGGAAATTGCGTCGCTATGAAATACGAGTACTATGTGTTCTAAGACATTTCCTTCTAAATCGAGTAACGTTTCTATGGAAACGAAAGGATTTTCTTTTGGGATAAGACAATCACATTACCAATCCACTAATCGTTCATTACTGCATCCCTCACTCCCAAACATTGACGAATTCACAAAGAAATTGCGTCGCTATGAAATACGAGTACTATGTGTTCTAAGACATTTCCTTCTAAATCGAGTAACGTTTCTATGGAAACGACAGGATTTTCTTTTGGGATACGACAATCACATTTCCGATCCACTAATCGTTCTTTACTGCATCCCTCACTCCCAAACATTGACGAATTCACACGGAAATTGCGTCGCTATGAAATACGAGTACTATGTGTTCTAAGACATTTCCTTCTAAATCGAGTAACGTTTCTATGGAAACGACAGGATTTTCTTTTGGGATACGACAATCACATTTCCGATCCACTAATCGTGCTTTACTGCATCCCTCACTCCCAAACATTGACGAATTCACACGGAAATTGCGTCGCTATGAAATACGAGTACTATGTGTTCTAAGACATTTCTTTCTAAATCGAGTAACGTTTCTATGGAAACGACAGGATTTTCTTTTGGGATACGACAATCACATTTCCGATCCGCTAATCGTTCTTTACTGCATCCCTCACTCCCAAACATTGACGAATTCACACGGAAGTTGCGTCGCTATGAAATGCGAGTACTATGTGTTCTAAGACATTTCCTTCTAAATCGAGTAACGTTTCTATGGAAACGACAGGATTTTCTTTCGGGATACGACAATCACATTTCCGATCCACTAATCGTTCTTTACTGCATCCCTCACTCCCAAACATTGACGAATTCACACGGAAATTGCGTCGCTATGAAATGCGAGTACTATGTGTTCTAAGACATTTCCTTCTAAATCGAGTAACGTTGCTATGGAAACGACAGGATTTTCTTTTGGGATACGACAATCACATTTCGGATCCACTAATCGTTCTTTACTGCATCCCTCACTCCCAAACATTGACGAATTCACACGGAAGTTGCGTCGCAATGAAATGCGAGTACTACGTGTTCTAAGACATTTCCTTCTAAATCGAGTAACGTTTCTACGGAAACGACAGGATTTTCTTTTGGGATACGAAGAACACATTTCCGATCCACTAATCGTTCTTTACTCCATCCCTCACTCCCAAACATTGACGAATTCACACGGAAATTGCGTCGCTATGAAATACGAGTACTATGTGTTCTAAGACATTTCCTTCTAAATCGAGTAACGTTTCTATGGAAACGAAAGGATTTTCTTTTGGGATAAGACAATCACATTACCAATCCACTAATCGTTCATTACTGCATCCCTCACTCCCAAACATTGACGAATTCACAAAGAAATTGCGTCGCTATGAAATACGAGTACTATGTGTTCTAAGACATTTCCTTCTAAATCGAGTAACGTTTCTATGGAAACGACAGGATTTTCTTTTGGGATACGACAATCACATTTCCGATCCACTAATCGTTCTTTACTGCATCCCTCACTCCCAAACATTGACGAATTCACACGGAAATTGCGTCGCTATGAAATACGAGTACTATGTGTTCTAAGACATTTCCTTCTAAATCGAGTAACGTTTCTATGGAAACGACAGGATTTTCTTTTGGGATACGACAATCACATTTCCGATCCACTAATCGTGCTTTACTGCATCCCTCACTCCCAAACATTGACGAATTCACACGGAAATTGCGTCGCTATGAAATACGAGTACTATGTGTTCTAAGACATTTCTTTCTAAATCGAGTAACGTTTCTATGGAAACGACAGGATTTTCTTTTGGGATACGACAATCACATTTCCGATCCGCTAATCGTTCTTTACTGCATCCCTCACTCCCAAACATTGACGAATTCACACGGAAGTTGCGTCGCTATGAAATGCGAGTACAATGTGTTCTAAGACATTTCCTTCTAAATCGAGTAACGTTTCTATGGAAACGACAGGATTTTCTTTTGGGATACGACAATCACATTTCCGATCTACTAATCGTTCTTTACTGCATCCCTCACTCCCAAACATTGACGAATTCACACGGAAATTGCGTCGCTATGAAATACGAGTACAATGTGTTCTAAGACATTTCCTTCTAAATCGAGTAACGTTTCTATGGAAATACAGGATTTTCTTTTGGGATACGACAATCACATTTCCGATCCACTAATCCTTCTTTACTGCATCCCTCACTCCCAAACATTGACGAATTCACACGGAAATTGCGTCGCTATGAAATACGAGTACAATGTGTTCTAAGACATTTCCTTCTAAATCGAGTAACGTTTCTATGGAAACGACAAGATTTTCTTTTGGGATACGACAATCACATTTCCGATCCACTAATCGTTCTTTACTGCATCCCTCACTCCCAAACATTGACGAATTCACACGGAAATTGCGTCGCTATGAAATACGAGTACTATGTGCTCTAAGACATTTCCTTCTAAATCGAGTAACGTTTCTATGGAAACGACAAGATTTTCTTTTGGGATACGACAATCACATTTCCGATCCACTAATCGTTCTTTACTGCATCCCTCACTCCCAAACATTGACGAATTCACACGGAAGTTGCGTCGCTATGAAATGCGAGTACTATGTGTTCTAAGACATTTCCTTCTAAATCGAGTAACGTTTCTATGGAAACGACAGGATTTTCTTTGGGATACGACAATCACATTTCCGATCCACTAATCTTTCTTTACTGCATCCCTCACTCCCTAACATTGACGAATTCACACGGAAATTGCGTCGCTATGAAATGCGAGTACTATGTGTTCTAAGACATTTCCTTCTAAATCGAGTAACGTTTCTATGGAAACAACAGGAATTTCTTTTGGGATACGACAATCACATTTCCGATCCACTAATCGTTCTTTACTGCATCCCTCTGTCCCAAACATGAGTAATTCACATGGAAGTTGCGTCGCTATGAAATGCGAGTACTATGTGTTCTAAGACATTTCCTTCTAAATCGAGTAACGTTTCTATGGAAACGACAGGATTTTCTTTTGGGATACGACAATCACATTTCCGATCCACTAATCGTTATTTTACTCCATCCCTCACTCACAAACAGTGACGAATTCACACGGAAATTGCGTCGCTATGAAATACGAGTACTATGTGTTCTAAGACATTTCCTTCTAAATCGAATAACGTTTCTATGGAAACGACAGGATTTTCTTTTCTGATACGACAATCACATTTCCGATCCACTAATCGTTCTTTACTGCATCCCTCACTCACAAACATTGACTAATTCACACGGAAATTGCGTCGCTATGAAATACGAGTACTATGTGTTCTATGACATTTCCTTCTAAATCGAGTAACGTTTCTATGGAAACGACAGGATTTTCTTTTGGGATACGACAAGCACATTTCCGATCCACTAATCGTTCTTTACTGCATCCCTCACTCCCAAACATTGACGAATTCACACGGAAGTTGCGTCGCTATGAAATGCGAGTACTATGTGTCCTAAGACATTTCCTTCTAAATCGAGGTACGTTTCTATGGAAACGACAGAATTTTCTTTTGGGATACGACCATCACATTTCCGATCCACTAATCGTTCTTTACTGCATCCCTCACTCCCAAACATTGACGAATTCACACGGAAATTGCGTCGCTGTGAAATACGAGTACTATGTGTTCTAAGACATTTCCTTCTAAATCGAGTAACGTTTCTATGGAAACGACAGGATTTTCTTTTGGGATACGACAATCACATTTCCGATCCACTAATCGTGCTTTACTGCATCCCTCACTCCCAAACATTGACGAATTCACACGGAAATTGCGTCGCTATGAAATACGAGTACTATGTGTTCTAAAACATTTCCTTCTAAATCGAGTAACGTTTCTATGGAAACGACAGTATTTTCTTTTGGGATACGACAATCACATTTCCGATCCACTAATCGTTCTTTACTGCATCCCTCACTCCCAAACATTGACGAATTCACACGGAAGTTGCGTCGCTATGAAATGCGAGTAGTATGTGTTCTAAGACATTTCCTTCTAAATCGAGTAACGTTTCTATGGAAACGACAGGATTTTCTTTTGGGATACGACAATCACATTTCGGATCCACTAATCGTTCTTTACTGCATCCCTCACTCCCAAACATTGACGAATTTACACGGAAGTTGCGTCGCTATGAAATGCGAGTACTACGTGTGCTAAGACATTTCCTTCTAAATCGAGTAACGTTTCTATGGAAACGACAGGATTTTCTTTTGGGATACGACAATCACATTTCCGATCCACTAATCGTTCTTTACTGCATCACTCACTCCCAAACATTGACGAATTCACACGGAAGTTGCGTCGCTATGAAATGCGAGTACTATGTGTTCTAAGACATTTCCTTCTAAATCGAGTAACGTTTCTATGGGAACGACAGGATTTTCTTTTGGGATACGACAATCACATTTCCGATCCACTAATCGTTCTTTACTGCATCCCTCACTCCCAAACATTGACGAATTCACACGGAAGTCGCGTCGCTATGAAATGCGAGTACTATGTGTTCTAAGACATTTCCTTCTAAATCGAGTAACGTTTCTATGAAAACGACAGGATTTTCTTTTGGGATACGACAATAACATTTCCGATCCACTAATCCTTCTTTACTGCATCCCTCACTCCCAAACATTGACGAATTCACACGGAAATTGCGTCGCTATGAAATACGAGTACTATGTGTTCTAAGACATTTCCTTCTAAATCGAGTAACGTTTCCATGGAAACGACAGGATTTTCTTTTGGGTTACGACAATCATATTTCCGATCCACTAATCGTTCTTTACTGCATCCCTCACTCCCAAACATTGACGAATTCACACGGAAATTGCGTCGCTATGAAATACGAGTACTATGTGTTCTAAGACATTTCCTTCTAAATCGAGTAACGTTTCTATGGAAACGAAAGGATTTTCTTTTGGGATAAGACAATCACATTACCGATCCACTAATCGTTCTTTACTGCATCCCTCACTCCCAAACATTGACGAATTCACACGGAAATTGCGTCGCTATGAAATACGACTACTATGTGTTCTAAGGCATTTCCTTCTAAATCGAGTAACGTTTCCATGGAAACGACAGGATTTTCTTTTGGGATACGACAATCACATTTCCGATCCACTAATCGTTCTTTACTGCATCCCTCACACCCAAACATTGACGAATTCACACGGAAATTGCGTCGCTATGAAATACGAGTACTATGTGTTCTAAGACTTTTCCTTCTAAATCGAGTAACGTTTCTATGGAAACGAATGGATTTTCTTTTGGGATAAGACAATCACATTACCAATCCACTAATCGTTCATTACTGCATCCCTCACTCCCAAACATTGACGAATTCACACGGAAATTGCGTCGCTATGAAATACCAGTACTATGTGTTCTAAGACATTTCCTTCTAAATCGAGTAACGTTTCTATGGAAACGACAGGATTTTCTTTTGGGATACGACAATCACATTTCCGATCCACTAATCGTTCTTTACTGCATCCCTCACTCCCAAACATTGACGAATTCACACGGAAATTGCGTCGCTATGAAATACGAGTACTATGTGTTCTAAGACATTTCCTTCTAAATCGAGTAACGTTTCTATGGAAACGACAGGATTTTCTTTTGGGATACGACAATCACATTTCCGATCCACTAATCGTGCTTTACTGCATCCCTCACTCCCAAACATTGACGAATTCACACGGAAATTGCGTCGCTATGAAATACGAGTACTATGTGTTCTAAGACATTTCTTTCTAAATCGAGTAACGTTTCTATGGAAACGACAGGATTTTCTTTTGGGATACGACAATCACATTTCCGATCCGCTAATCGTTCTTTACTGCATCCCTCACTCCCAAACATTGACGAATTCACACGGAAGTTGCGTCGCTATGAAATGCGAGTACTATGAGTTCTAAGACATTTCCTTCTAAATCGAGTAACGTTTCTATGGAAACGACAGGATTTTCTTTTGGGATACGACAATCACATTTCCGATCCACTAATCGTTCTTTACTGCATCCCTCACTCCCAAACATTGACGAATTCACACGGAAATTGCGTCGCTATGAAATGCGAGTACTATGTGTTCTAAGACATTTCCTTCTAAATCGAGTAACGTTGCTATGGAAACGACAGGATTTTCTTTTGGGATACGACAATCACATTTCGGATCCACTAATCGTTCTTTACTGCATCCCTCACTCCCAAACATTGACGAATTCACACGGAAGTTGCGTCGCAATGAAATGCGAGTACTACGTGTTCTAAGACATTTCCTTCTAAATCGAGTAACGTTTCTACGGAAACGACAGGATTTTCTTTTGGGATACGACAATCACATTTCCGATCCACTAATCGTTCTTTACTGCATCACTCACTCCCAAACATTGACGAATTCACACGGAAGTTGCGTCGCTATGAAATGCGAGTACTATGTGTTCTAAGACATTTCCTTCTAGATCGAGTAACGTTTCTATGGAAACGACAGGATTTTCTTTTGGGATACGACAATCACATTTCCGATCCACTAATCGTTCTTTACTGCATCCCTCACTCCCAAACATTGACGAATTCACACGGAAATTGCGTCGCTATGAAATGCGAGTACTATGTGTTCTAAGACATTTCCTTCCAAAATCGAGTAACGTTTCTATGGAAACGACAGGATTTTCTTTTGGGATACGACAATCACATTTCCGATCCACTAATCGTTCTTTACTGCATCCCTCACTCCCAAATTTTGACGAATTCACACGGAAATTGCGTCGCTATGAAATGCGAGTACCATGTGTTCTAAGACATTTCCTTCTAAATCGAGTAACGTTGCTATGGAAACGACAGGATTTTCTTTTGGGATACGACAATCACATTTCCAAACCACTAATCGTTCTTTACTGCATCCCTCACTCCCAAACATTGACGAATTCACACGGAAATTGCGTCGCTATGAAATACGAGTACTATGTGTTCTAAGACATTTCCTCCTAAATCGAGTAACGTTTCTATGAAAACGACAGGATTTTCTTTTGGGATACGACAATCACATTTCCGATCCACTAATCGTTCTTTACTGCATCCCTCACTCCCAAACATTGACGAATTCACACAGAAGTTGCGTCGCTATGAAATGGGAGTACTATGTGTTCTAAGACATTTCCTTCTAAATCGATTAACGTTTCTATGGAAACGACAGGATTTTCTTTTGGGATACGACAATCACATTTCCGATCCACTAATCGTTCTTTACTGCATCCCTCACTCCCAAACATTGACGAATTCACACGGAAATTGCGTCGCTATGAAATGCGAGTACTATGTGTTCTAAGACATTTCCTTCTAAATCGAGTAACGTTTCTATGGAAACGACAGGATTTTCTTTTAGGATACGACAATCACATTTCCGATCCACTAATCGTTCTTTACTGCATCCCTCACCCCAAACATTGACGAATTCACACGGAAGTTGCGTAGCTATGAAATACGAGTACTATGTGTTCTAAGACATTTCCTTCTAAATCGAGTAACGTTTCTATGGAAACGACAGGATTTTCTTATGGGATACGACAATCACATTTCCAATCCACTAATCGTTCTTTACTGCATCCCTCACTCCCAAACATTGACGAATTCACACGGAAGTTGCGTCGCTATAAAATGCGAGTACTATCTGTTCTAAGACATTTCCTTCTAAATCGAGTAACGTTTCTACGGAAACGACAGGATTTTCTTTTGGGATACGACAATCACATTTCCGATCCACTAATCGTTCTTTACTGCATCCCTCACTCCCAAACATTGACGAATTCACACAGAAGTTGCGTCGCTATGAAATGCGAGTACTATGTGTTCAAAGACATTTCCTTCTAAATCGAGTAACGTTTCTATGGAAACGACAGGATATTCTTTTGGGATACGACAATCACATTTCCGATCCACTAATCGTTCTTTACTGCATCACTCACTCCCAAACATTGACGAATTCACACGGAAATTGCGTCGCTATGAAATACGAGTACTATGTGTTCTAAGACATTTCCTTCTAAATCGAGTAACGTTTCTATGGAAACGACAGGATTTTCTTTTGGGGTACGACAATCACACTTCCGATCCACTAATCGTTCTTTACTGCATCCCTCACTCCCAAACATTGACGAATTCACACGGAAATTGCGTCGCTAAGAAATGCGAGTACTATGTGTTCTAAGACATTTCCTTCTAAATCGAGTAACGTTTCTATCGAAACGACAGGATTTTCTTTTGGTATACGACAATCACATTTCCGATCCACTAATCGTTCTTTACTGCATCCCTCACTCACAAACATTGACGAATTCACACGGAAATTGCGTCGCTATGAAATACGAGTACTATGTGTTCTAAGACATTTCCTTCTAAATCGAGTAACGTTTCTATGGAAACGACAGGATTTTCTTTTGGGATACGACAATCACATTTCCGATGCACTATTCGTTCTTTACTGCATCTCTCACTCCCAAACATTGACGAATTCACACAGAAGTTGCGTCGCTATGAAATGCGAGTACTATGTGTTCTAAGACATTTCCTTCTAAATCGAGTAACGTTCCTATGGAAACGACAGGATTTTCTTTTGGGATACGACAATCACATTTCGGATCCACTAATCGTTCTTTAGTGCATCCCTCACTCCCAAACATTGACGAATTCACACGGAAATTGCGTCGCTATGAAATACGAGTACTATGTGTTCTAAGACATTTCCTTCTAAATCGAGTAACGTTTCTATGGAAACGACAGGATTTTCTTTTGGGATACGACAATCACATTTCCGATCCCCTAATTGTTCTATACTGCATCCCTCACTCCCAAACATTGACGAATTCACACGGAAATTGCGTCGCTATGAAATACGAGTACTATGTGTTCTAAGACATTTCCTTCTAAATCGAGTAACGTTTCTATGGAAACGACAGGATTTTCTTTTGGGATACGACAGTCACATTTCCGATCCACTAATCGTTCTTTACTGCATCCCTCACTCCCAAACATTGACGAATTCACACGGAAGTTGCGTCGCTATGAAATGCGAGTACTATGTGTTCTAAGACATTTCCTTCTAAATCGAGTAACGTTTCTATGGAAACGACAGGATTTTCTCTTGGGATACGACAATCACATTTCCGATCCACTAATCGTTCTTTACTGCATCCCTCACTCCCAAACATTGACGAATTCTCACGGAAGTTGCGTCGCTATGAAATGCGAGTACTATGTGTTCTAAGACATTTCCTTCTAAATCGAGTAACGTTTCTATGGAAACGACAGGATTTTCTTTTGGGATACGACAATCACATTTCCGATCCACTAATCGTTCTTTACTGCATCCCTCACTCCCAAACATTGACGACTTCACACAGAAGTTGCGTCGCTATGAAATGCGAGTACTATGTGTTCTAAGACATTTCCTTCTAAATCGAGTAACGTTTCTATGGAAACGACAGGATTTTCTTTTGGGATACGACAATCACATTTCCGATCCACTAATCGTTCTTTACTGCATCCCTCACTCCCAAACATTGACGAATTCACACGGAAATTGCGTCACTATGAAATACGAGTACTATGTGTTCTAAGACATTTCCTTCTAAATCGAGTAACGTTTCTATGGAAACGACAGGATTTTCTTTTGGGATACGACAATCACATTTCCGATCCACTAATCGTTCTTTACTGCATCCCTCACTCCCAAACATTGACGAATTCACACGGAAGTTGCGTCGCTATGAAATGCGAGTACTATGTGTTCTAAGACATTTCCTTCTAAATCGAGTAACGTTTCCATGGAAACGACAGGATTATCTTTTGGGGTTACGACAATCACATTTCCGATCCACTAATCGTTCTTTACTGCATCCCTCACTCCCAAACATTGACGAATTCACACGGAAATTGCATCACTATGAAATACGAGTACTATGTGTTCTAAGACATTTCCTTCTAAATCGAGTAACGTTTCTATGGAAACGACAGGATTTTCTTTTGGGATACGACAATCACATTTCCGATCCACTAATCGTTCTTTACTGCATCCCTCACTCCCAAACATTGACGAATTCACACGGAGTTGCGTCGCTATGAAATGCGAGTACCATGTGTTCTAAGACATTTTCTTCTAAATCGAGTAACGGTTGTATGGAAACGACAGGATTTTCTTTTGGGATACGACAATCACATTTCCGATGCACTAATCGTTCTTTACTGCATCCCTCACTCCCTAGCATTGACGAATTCACACAGAAGTTGCGTCGCTATGAAACGCGAGTACTATGTGTTCTAAGACATTTCCTACTAAATCGAGTAACGTTTCTATGGAAACGACAGGATTTTCTTTTGGGATACGACAATCACATTTCCGATCCACTAATCGTTCTTTACTGCATCCCTCACTCCCAAACCTTGACGAATTCACACGGAAATTGCGTCGCTATGAAATACGAGTATTATGTGTTCTAAGACATTTCCTTCTAAATCGAGTAACGTTTCTATGGAAACGACAGGATTTTCTTTTGGGATACGACAATCACATTTCCGATCCACTAATCGTTCTTTACTGCATCCCTCACTCCCAAACATTGACGAATTCACACGGAAATTGCGTCGCTATGAAATGCGAGTACTATGTGTTCTAAGACATTTCCTTCTAAATCGAGTACGTTTCTATGGAAACGACAGGAATTTCTGTTGGGATACGACAATCACATTTCCGATCCACTAATCGTTCTTTACTGCATCCCTCACTCCCAAACATTGACGAATTCACACGGAAGTTGCGTCGCTATGAAATGCGAGTACTATGTGTTCTAAGACATTTCCTTCTAAATCGAGTAACGTTTCTATGGAAACGACAGGATTTTCTTTTGGGATACGACAATCACATTTCCGATCCACTAATCGTTCTTTACTGCATCCCTCACTCCCAAACATTGACGAATTCACACGGAAATTGCGTCGCTATGAAATGCGAGTACTATGTGTTCTAAGACATTTCCTTCTAAATCGAGTAACGTTTCTATGGAAACGACAGGATTTTCTTTTGGGATACGACAATCACATTTCCGATCCACTAATCGTTCTTTACTGCATCCCTCACTCCCAAACATTGACGATTTCACGCGGAAATTGCGTCGCTATGAAATACGAGTACTATGTGTTCTAAGACATTTCCTTCTAAATCGAGTAACGTTTCTATGGAAACGACAGGATTTTCTTTTGGGATACGACAATCACATTTCCGCTCCACTAATCGTTCTTTACTGCATCCCTCACTCCCAAACCTTGACGATTTCACACGGAAATTGCGTCGCTATGAAATACGAGTATTATGTGTTCTAAGACATTTCCTTCTAAATCGAGTAACGTTTCTACGGAAACGACAGGATTTTCTTTTGGGATACGACAATCACATTTCCGATCCACTAATCGTTCTTTACTGCATCCCTCACTCCCAAACATTGACGAATTCACACGGAAATTGCGTCGCTATGAAATGCGAGTACTATGTGTTCTAAGACATTTCCTTCTAAATCGAGTACGTTTCTACGGAAACGACAGGATTTTCTGTTGGGATACGACAATCACATTTCCGATCCACTAATCGTTCTTTACTGCATCCCTCACTCCCAAACATTGACGAATTCACACGGAAGTTGCGTCGCTATGAAATGCGAGTACTATGTGTTCTAAGACATTTCCTTCTAAATCGAGTAACGTTTCTATGGAAACGACAGGATTTTCTTTTGGGATACGACAATCACATTTCCGATCCACTAATCGTTCTTTACTGCATCCCTCACTCCCAAACATTGACGAATTCACACGGAAATTGCGTCGCTATGAAATGCGAGTACTATGTGTTCTAAGACATTTCCTTCTAAATCGAGTAACGTTTCTATGGAAACGACAGGATTTTCTATTGGGATACGACAATCACATTTCCGATCCACTAATCGTTCTTTACTGCATCCCTCACTCCCAAACACTGACGATTTCACACGGAAATTGCGTCGTTATGAAATACGAGTATTATGTGTTCTAAGACATTTCCTTCTAAATCGAGTAACGTTTCTACGGAAACGACAGGATTTTCTTTTGGGATACGACAATCACATTTCCGATCCACTAATCGTTCTTTACTGCATCCCTCACTCCCAAACATTGACGAATTCACACGGAAATTGCGTCGCTATGAAATGCGAGTACTATGTGTTCTAAGACATTTCCTTCTAAATCGAGTACGTTTCTACGGAAACGACAGGATTTTCTGTTGGGATACGACAATCACATTTCCGATACACTAATCGTTCTTTACTGCATCCCTCACTCCCAAACATTGACGAATTCACACGGAAGTTGCGTCGCTATGAAATGCGAGTACTATGTGTTCTAAGACATTTCCTTCTAAATCGAGTAACGTTTCTATGGAAACGACAGGATTTTCTTTTGGGATACGACAATCACATTTCCGATCCACTAATCGTTCTTTACTGCATCCCTCACTCCCAAACATTGACGAATTCACACGGAAATTGCGTCGCTATGAAATGCGAGTACTATGTGTTCTAAGACATTTCCTTCTAAATCGAGTAACGTTTCTATGGAAACGACAGGATTTTCTATTGGGATACGACAATCACATTTCCGATCCACTAATCGTTCTTTACTGCATCCCTCACTCCCAAACATTGACGATTTCACACGGAAATTGCGTCGCTATGAAATACGAGTACTATGTGTTCTAAGACATTTCCTTCTAAATCGAGTAACGTTTCTATGGAAACGACAGGATTTTCTTTTGGGATACGACAATCACATTTCCGATCCACTAATCGTTCTTTACTGCATCCCTCACTCCAAAACATTGACGAATTCACACGGAAATTGCGTCGCTATGAAATGCGAGTACTATGTGTTCTAAGACATTTCCTTCTAAATCAAGTAACGTTTCTATGGAAACGACAGGATTTTCTTTTGGGATACGACAATCACATTTCCGATCCACTAATCGTTCTTTACTGCATCCCTCACTCCCAAACATTGACGAATTCACACGGAAGTTGCGTCGCTATGAAATGCGAGTACTATATGTTCTAAGACATTTCCTTCTAAATCGAGTAACGTTTCTATGGAAACGACAGGATTTTCTTTTGGGATACGACAATCACATTTCCGATCCACTAATCGTTCTTTACTGCATCCCTCACTCCCAAACATTGACGAATTCACACGGAAGTTGCGTCGCTATGAAATGCGAGTACTATGTGTTCTAAGACATTTCCTTCTAAATCGAGTAACGTTTCTATGGAAACGACAGGATTTTCTTTTGGGATACGACAATCACATTTCCGATCCACTAATCGTTCTTTACTGCATCCCTCACTCCCAAACATTGACGAATTCAGACGGAGTTGCGTCGCTATGAAATGCGACTACTATGTGTTCTAAGACATTTCCTTCTAAATCGAGTAACGTATCTATGGAAACGACAGGATTCTCCTTTGGGATACGACAATCACATTTCCGATGCACTAATCGTTCTTTACTGCATCCCTCACCCCCAAACATTGACGACTTCACACAGAAGTTGCGTCGCTATGAAATGCGAGTACTATGTGTTCTAAGACATTTCCTTCTAAATCGAGTAACGTTTCTATGGAAACCACAGGATTTTCCTTTGGGATACGACAATCACATTTCCGATCCACTAATCGTTCTTTACTGCATCCCTCACTCCCAAACATTGACGAATTCACACAGAAGTTGCGTCGCTATGAAATGCGAGTACTATGTGTTCTAAGACATTTCCTTCTAAATCGAGTAACGTTTCTATGGAAACGACAGGATTTTCTTTTGGGATACGACAATCACATTTCCGATCCACTAATCGTTCTTTACTGCATCCCTCACTCCCAAACATTGACGAATTCACACGGAAATTGCGTCGCTATGAAATACGAGTACTATGTGTTCTAAGACATTTCCTTCCAAATCGAGTAACGTTTCTATGGAAACGACAGGATTTTCTTTTGGGATACGACAATCACATTTCCGATCCACTAATCGTTCTTTACTGCATCCCTCACTCCCAAACATTGACGAATTCACACGGAAGTTGCGTCGCTATGAAATGCGAGTACTATGTGTTCTAAGACATTTCCTTCTAAATCGAGTAACGTTTCTATGGAAACGACAGGATTTTCTTTTGGGATACGACAATCACATTTCCGATCCACTAATCGTTCTTTACTGCATCCCTCACTCCCAAACATTGACGAATTCACACGGAAATTGCGTCGCTATGAAATACGAGTACTATGTGTTCTAAGACATTTCCTTCTAAATCGAGTAACGTTTCTATGGATACGACAGGATATTCTTTTGGGATACGACAATCACATTTCCGATCCACTAATCGTTCTTTACTGCATCCCTCACTCCCAAACATTGACGAATTCACACGGAGTTGCGTCGCTATGAAATGCGAGTACTATGTGTTCTAAGACATTTTCTTCTAAATCGAGTAACGTTTCTATGGAAACGACAGGATTTTCTTTTGGGATACGACAAACACATTTCCGATGCACTAATCGTTCTTTACTGCATCCCTCACTCCCTAGCAATGACGAATTCACACAGAAGTTGCGTCGCTATGAAATGCGAGTATTATGTGTTCTAAGACATTTCCTTCTAAATCGAGTAACGTTTCTATGGAAACGACAGGATTTTCTTTTGGGATACGACAATCACATTTCCGATCCACTAATCGTTCTTTACTGCATCCCTCACTCCCAAACATTGACGAATTCACACGGAAATTGCGTCGCTATGAAATGCGAGTACTATGTGTTCTAAGACATTTCCTTCTAAATCGAGTACGTTTCTATGGAAACGACAGGATTTTCTGTTGGGATACGACAATCACATTTCCGATCCACTAATCGTTCTTTACTGCATCCCTCACTCCCAAACATTGACGAATTCACACGGAAGTTGCGTCGCTATGAAATGCGAGTACTATGTGTTCTAAGACATTTCCTTCTAAATCGAGTAACGTTTCTATGGAAACGACAGGATTTTCTTTTGTGATACGACAATCACATTTCCGATCCACTAATCGTTCTTTACTGCATCCCTCACTCCCAAACATTGACGAATTCACTCGGAAATTGCGTCGCTATGAAATGCGAGTACTATGTGTTCTAAGACATTTCCTTCTAAATCGAGTAACGATTCTATGGAAACGACAGGATTTTCTTTTGGGATACGACAATCACATTTCCGATCCACTAATCGTTCTTTACTGCATCCCTCACTCCCAAACATTGACGATTTCACACGGAAATTCCGTTGCTATGAAATACGAGTACTATGTGTTCTAAGACATTTCCTTCTAAATCGAGTAACGTTTCTGTGGAAACGACAGGATTTTCTTTTGGGATACGACAATCACATTTCCGATCCACTAATCGTTCTTTACTGCATCCCTCACTCCCAAACATTGACGAATTCACACGGAAATTGCGTCGCTATGAAATGCGAGTACTATGTGTTCTAAGACATTTCCTTCTAAATCGAGTAACGTTTCCATGGAAACGACAGGATTTTCTTTTGGGATACGACAATCACATTTCCGATCCACTAATCGTTCTTTACTGCATCCCTCACACCCAAACATTGACGAATTCTCACGGAAGTTGCGTCGCTATGAAATGCGAGTACTATGTGTTCTAAGACATTTCCTTCTAAATCGAGTAACGTTTCTATGGAAACGACAGGATTTTCTTTTGGGATACGACAATCACATTTCCGATCCACTAATCGTTCTTTACTGCATCCCTCACTCCCAAACATTGACGATTTCACACGGAAGTTGCGTCGCTATGAAATGCGAGTACTATGTGTTCTAAGACATTTCCTTCTAAATCGAGTAACGTTTCTATGGAAACGACAGGATTTTCTTTTGGGATACGACAATCACATTTCCGATCCACTAATCGTTCTTTACTGCATCCCTCACTCCCAAACATTGACGAATTCACACGGAAATTGCGTCGCTATGAAATGCGAGTACTATGTGTTCTAAGACATTTCCTTCTAAATCGAGTAACGTTTCTATGGAAACGACAGGATTTTCTTTTGGGATACGACAATCACATTTCCGATCCACTAATCGTTCTTTACTGCATCCCTCACTCCCAAACATTGACGAATTCACACGGAAATTGCGTCGCTATGAAATACGAGGACTATGTGTTCTAAGACATTTCCTTCTAAATCCAGTAGCGTTTCTATAGAAACGACAGGATTTTCTTTTGGGATACGACAATCACATTTCCGATCCACTAATCGTTCTTTACTGCATCCCTCACTCCCAAACATTGACGAATTCACACGGAAATTGCGTCGCTATGAAATGCGTTTACTATGTGTTCTAAGACATTTCCTTCTAAATCGAGTAACGTTTCTATGGAAACGACAGGATTTTCTTTTGCGATACGACAATCACATTTCCGATCCACTAATCGTTCTTTAGTGCATCCCTCACTCCCAAACATTGACGAATTCACACGGAAGTTGCGTCGCTATGAAATGCGAGTACTATGTGTTCTAAGACATTTCCTTCTAAATCGAGTAACGTTTCTATGGAAACGACAGGATTTTCTTTTGGGATACGACAATCACATTTCCGATGCACTAATCGTTCTTTACTGCATCCCTCACTCCCAAACATTGACGAATTCACACGGAAGTTGCGTCGCTATGAAATGTGAGTACTATGTGTTCTAAGACATTTCCTTCTAAATCGAGTAACGTTTCTATGGAAACGACAGGATTTTCTTTTGGGATACGACAATCACATTTCCGATCCACTAATCGTTCTTTACTGCATCCCACACTCCAAAACATTGACGAATTCACACAGAAGTTGCGTCGCTATGAAATGCGAGTACTATGTGTTCTAAGACATTTCCTTCTAAATCGAGTAACGTTTCTATGGAAACGACAGGATTTTCTTTTGGGATACGACAATCACATTTCCGATCCACTTATCGTTCTTTACTGCATCCCTCACTCCCAAACATTGACGAATTCACACGGAAATTGCGTCGCTATGAAATACGACTACTATGTGTTCTAAGACATTTCCTTCTAAATCGAGTAACGTTTCTATGGAAACGACAGGATTTTCCTTTGGGATACGACAATCACATTTCCGATCCACTAATCGTTCTTTACTGCATCCCTCACTCCCAAACATTGACGAATTCACACGGAGTTGCGTCGCTATGAAATGCGAGTACTATGTGTTCTAAGACATTTTCTTCTAAATCGAGTAACGTTTCTATGGAAACGACAGGATTTTCTTTTGGGATACGACAATGACATTTCCGATCCACTAATCGTTCTTTACTGCATCCCTCACTCCCAAACATTGACGAATTCACACGGAAATTGCGTCGCTATGAAATACGAGTACTATGAGTTCTAAGACATTTCCATCTAAATCGAGTAACGTTTCTATGGAAACGACAGGATTTTCTTTTGGGATACGACAATCACATTTCAGATCCACTAATCGTTCTTTACTGCATCCCTCACTCCCAAACATTGACGAATTCCCACGGAGTTGCGTCGCTATGAAATGCGAGTACTATGTGTTCTAAGACATTTTCTTCTAAATCGAGTAACGTTTCTATGGAAACGACAGGATTTTCTTTTGGGATACGACTATCACATTTCCGATGCACTAATCGTTCTTTACTGCATCCCTCACTCCCAAACATTGACGAATTCACACAGAAGTTGCGTCGCTATGAAATGCGAGTACTATGTGTTCTAAGACATTTCCTTCTAAATCGAGTAACGTTTCTATGGAAACGACAGGATTTTCTTTTGGGATACGACAATCACATTTCCGATCCACTAATCGTTCTTTACTGCATCCCTCACTCCCAAACATTGACGAATTCACACGGAAATTGCGTCGCTATGAAATACGAGTACTATGTGTTCTAAGACATTTCCTTCTAAATCGAGTAACGTTTCTATGGAAACGACAGGATTTTCTTTTGGGATACGACAATCACATTTCCGATCCACTAATCGTTCTTTACTGCATCCCTCACTCCCAAACATTGACGAATTCACACGGAAATTGCGTCGCTATGAAATGCGAGTACTATGTGTTCTAAGACATTTCCTTCTAAATCGAGTAACGTTTCTATGGAAACGACAGGATTTTCTATTGGGATACGACAATCACATTTCCGATCCACTAATCGTTCTTTACTGCATCCCTCACTCCCAAACATTGACGATTTCACACGGAAATTGCGTCGCTATGAAATACGAGTACTATGTGTTCTAAGACATTTCCTTCTAAATCGAGTAACGTTTCTATGGAAACGACAGGATTTTCTTTTGGGATACGACAATCACATTTCCCATCCACTAATCGTTCTTTACTGCATCCCTCACTCCAAAACATTGACGAATTCACACGGAAATTGCGTCGCTATGAAATGCGAGTACTATGTGTTCTAAGACATTTCCTTCTAAATCAAGTAACGTTTCTATGGAAACGACAGGATTTTCTTTTGGGATACGACAATCACATTTCCGATCCACTAATCGTTCTTTACTGCATCCCTCACTCCCAAACATTGACGAATTCACACGGAAGTTGCGTCGCTATGAAATGCGAGTACTATATGTTCTAAGACATTTCCTTCTAAATCGAGTAACGTTTCTATGGAAACGACAGGATTTTCTTTTGGGATACGACAATCACATTTCCGATCCACTAATCGTTCTTTACTGCATCCCTCACTCCCAAACATTGACGAATTCACACGGAAGTTGCGTCGCTATGAAATGCGAGTACTATGTGTTCTAAGACATTTCCTTCTAAATCGAGTAACGTTTCTATGGAAACGACAGGATTTTCTTTTGGGATACGACAATCACATTTCCGATCCACTAATCGTTCTTTACTGCATCCCTCACTCCCAAACATTGACGAATTCAGACGGAGTTGCGTCGCTATGAAATGCGACTACTATGTGTTCTAAGACATTTCCTTCTAAATCGAGTAACGTATCTATGGAAACGACAGGATTCTCCTTTGGGATACGACAATCACATTTCCGATGCACTAATCGTTCTTTACTGCATCCCTCACCCCCAAACATTGACGACTTCACACAGAAGTTGCGTCGCTATGAAATGCGAGTACTATGTGTTCTAAGACATTTCCTTCTAAATCGAGTAACGTTTCTATGGAAACCACAGGATTTTCCTTTGGGATACGACAATCACATTTCCGATCCACTAATCGTTCTTTACTGCATCCCTCACTCCCAAACATTGACGAATTCACACAGAAGTTGCGTCGCTATGAAATGCGAGTACTATGTGTTCTAAGACATTTCCTTCTAAATTGAGTAACGTTTCTATGGAAACGACAGGATTTTCTTTTGGGATACGACAATCACATTTCCGATCCACTAATCGTTCTTTACTGCATCCCTCACTCCCAAACATTGACGAATTCACACGGAAATTGCGTCGCTGTGAAATACGAGTACTATGTGTTCTAAGACATTTCCTTCTAAATCGAGTAACGTTTCTATGGAAACGACAGGATTTTCTTTTGGGATACGACAATCACATTTCCGATCCACTAATCGTTCTTTACTGCATCCCTCACTCCCAAACATTGACGAATTCACACGGAAATTGCGTCGCTATGAAATGCGAGTACTATGTGTTCTAAGACATTTCCTTCTAAATCGAGTAACGTTTCTATGGAAACGACAGGATTTTCTATTGGGATACGACAATCACATTTCCGATCCACTAATCGTTCTTTACTGCATCCCTCACTCCCAAACATTGACGATTTCACACGGAAATTGCGTCGCTATGAAATACGAGTACTATGTGTTCTAAGACATTTCCTTCTAAATCGAGTAACGTTTCTATGGAAACGACAGGATTTTCTTTTGGGATACGACAATCACATTTCCGATCCACTAATCGTTCTTTACTGCATCCCTCACTCCAAAACATTGACGAATTCACACGGAAATTGCGTCGCTATGAAATGCGAGTACTATGTGTTCTAAGACATTTCCTTCTAAATCAAGTAACGTTTCTATGGAAACGACAGGATTTTCTTTTGGGATACGACAATCACATTTCCGATCCACTAATCGTTCTTTACTGCATCCCTCACTCCCAAACATTGACGAATTCACACGGAAGTTGCGTCGCTATGAAATGCGAGTACTATATGTTCTAAGACATTTCCTTCTAAATCGAGTAACGTTTCTATGGAAACGACAGGATTTTCTTTTGGGATACGACAATCACATTTCCGATCCACTAATCGTTCTTTACTGCATCCCTCACTCCCAAACATTGACGAATTCACACGGAAGTTGCGTCGCTATGAAATGCGAGTACTATGTGTTCTAAGACATTTCCTTCTAAATCGAGTAACGTTTCTATGGAAACGACAGGATTTTCTTTTGGGATACGACAATCACATTTCCGATCCACTAATCGTTCTTTACTGCATCCCTCACTCCCAAACATTGACGAATTCAGACGGAGTTGCGTCGCTATGAAATGCGACTACTATGTGTTCTAAGACATTTCCTTCTAAATCGAGTAACGTATCTATGGAAACGACAGGATTCTCCTTTGGGATACGACAATCACATTTCCGATGCACTAATCGTTCTTTACTGCATCCCTTACCCCCAAACATTGACGACTTCACACAGAAGTTGCGTCGCTATGAAATGCGAGTACTATGTGTTCTAAGACATTTCCTTCTAAATCGAGTAACGTTTCTATGGAAACCACAGGATTTTCCTTTGGGATACGACAATCACATTTCCGATCCACTAATCGTTCTTTACTGCATCCCTCACTCCCAAACATTGACGAATTCACACAGAAGTTGCGTCGCTATGAAATGCGAGTACTATGTGTTCTAAGACATTTCCTTCTAAATCGAGTAACGTTTCTATGGAAACGACAGGATTTTCTTTTGGGATACGACAATCACATTTCCGATCCACTAATCGTTCTTTACTGCATCCCTCACTCCCAAACATTGACGAATTCACACGGAAATTGCGTCGCTATGAAATACGAGTACTATGTGTTCTAAGACATTTCCTTCCAAATCGAGTAACGTTTCTATGGAAACGACAGGATTTTCTTTTGGGATACGACAATCACATTTCCGATCCACTAATCGTTCTTTACTGCATCCCTCACTCCCAAACATTGACGAATTCACACGGAAGTTGCGTCGCTATGAAATGCGAGTACTATGTGTTCTAAGACATTTCCTTCTAAATCGAGTAACGTTTCTATGGAAACGACAGGATTTTCTTTTGGGATACGACAATCACATTTCCGATCCACTAATCGTTCTTTACTGCATCCCTCACTCCCAAACATTGACGAATTCACACGGAAATTGCGTCGCTATGAAATACGAGTACTATGTGTTCTAAGACATTTCCTTCTAAATCGAGTAACGTTTCTATGGATACGACAGGATATTCTTTTGGGATACGACAATCACATTTCCGATCCACTAATCGTTCTTTACTGCATCCCTCACTCCCAAACATTGACGAATTCACACGGAGTTGCGTCGCTATGAAATGCGAGTACTATGTGTTCTAAGACATTTTCTTCTAAATCGAGTAACGTTTCTATGGAAACGACAGGATTTTCTTTTGGGATACGACAAACACATTTCCGATGCACTAATCGTTCTTTACTGCATCCCTCACTCCCTAGCAATGACGAATTCACACAGAAGTTGCGTCGCTATGAAATGCGAGTATTATGTGTTCTAAGACATTTCCTTCTAAATCGAGTAACGTTTCTATGGAAACGACAGGATTTTCTTTTGGGATACGACAATCACATTTCCGATCCACTAATCGTTCTTTACTGCATCCCTCACTCCCAAACATTGACGAATTCACACGGAAATTGCGTCGCTATGAAATGCGAGTACTATGTGTTCTAAGACATTTCCTTCTAAATCGAGTACGTTTCTATGGAAACGACAGGATTTTCTGTTGGGATACGACAATCACATTTCCGATCCACTAATCGTTCTTTACTGCATCCCTCACTCCCAAACATTGACGAATTCACACGGAAGTTGCGTCGCTATGAAATGCGAGTACTATGTGTTCTAAGACATTTCCTTCTAAATCGAGTAACGTTTCTATGGAAACGACAGGATTTTCTTTTGTGATACGACAATCACATTTCCGATCCACTAATCGTTCTTTACTGCATCCCTCACTCCCAAACATTGACGAATTCACTCGGAAATTGCGTCGCTATGAAATGCGAGTACTATGTGTTCTAAGACATTTCCTTCTAAATCGAGTAACGATTCTATGGAAACGACAGGATTTTCTTTTGGGATACGACAATCACATTTCCGATCCACTAATCGTTCTTTACTGCATCCCTCACTCCCAAACATTGACGATTTCACACGGAAATTCCGTTGCTATGAAATACGAGTACTATGTGTTCTAAGACATTTCCTTCTAAATCGAGTAACGTTTCTATGGAAACGACAGGATTTTCTTTTGGGATACGACAATCACATTTCCGATCCACTAATCGTTCTTTACTGCATCCCTCACTCCCAAACATTGACGAATTCACACGGAAATTGCGTCGCTATGAAATGCGAGTACTATGTGTTCAAAGACATTTCCTTCTAAATCGAGTAACGTTTCCATGGAAACGACAGGATTTTCTTTTGGGATACGACAATCACATTTCCGATCCACTAATCGTTCTTTACTGCATCCCTCACACCCAAACATTGACGAATTCTCACGGAAGTTGCGTCGCTATGAAATGCGAGTACTATGTGTTCTAAGACATTTCCTTCTAAATCGAGTAACGTTTCTATGGAAACGACAGGATTTTCTTTTGGGATACGACAATCACATTTCCGATCCACTAATCGTTCTTTACTGCATCCCTCACTCCCAAACATTGACGATTTCACACGGAAGTTGCGTCGCTATGAGATGCGAGTACTATGTGTTCTAAGACATTTCCTTCTAAATCGAGTAACGTTTCTATGGAAACGACAGGATTTTCTTTTGGGATACGACAATCACATTTCCGATCCACTAATCGTTCTTTACTGCATCCCTCACTCCCAAACATTGACGAATTCACACGGAAATTGCGTCGCTATGAAATGCGAGTACTATGTGTTCTAAGACATTTCCTTCTAAATCGAGTAACGTTTCTATGGAAACGACAGGATTTTCTTTTGGGATACGACAATCACATTTCCGATCCACTAATCGTTCTTTACTGCATCCCTCACTCCCAAACATTGACGAATTCACACGGAAATTGCGTCGCTATGAAATACGAGGACTATGTGTTCTAAGACATTTCCTTCTAAATCCAGTAGCGTTTCTATAGAAACGACAGGATTTTCTTTTGGGATACGACAATCACATTTCCGATCCACTAATCGTTCTTTACTGCATCCCTCACTCCCAAACATTGACGAATTCACACGGAAATTGCGTCGCTATGAAATGCGTTTACTATGTGTTCTAAGACATTTCCTTCTAAATCGAGTAACGTTTCTATGGAAACGACAGGATTTTCTTTTGCGATACGACAATCACATTTCCGATCCACTAATCGTTCTTTAGTGCATCCCTCACTCCCAAACATTGACGAATTCACACGGAAGTTGCGTCGCTATGAAATGCGAGTACTATGTGTTCTAAGACATTTCCTTCTAAATCGAGTAACGTTTCTATGGAAACGACAGGGTTTTCTTTTGGGATACGACAATCACATTTCCGATGCACTAATCGTTCTTTACTGCATCCCTCACTCCCAAACATTGACGAATTCACACGGAAGTTGCGTCGCTATGAAATGTGAGTACTATGTGTTCTAAGACATTTCCTTCTAAATCGAGTAACGTTTCTATGGAAACGACAGGATTTTCTTTTGGGATACGACAATCACATTTCCGATCCACTAATCGTTCTTTACTGCATCCCACACTCCAAAACATTGACGAATTCACACAGAAGTTGCGTCGCTATGAAATGCGAGTACTATGTGTTCTAAGACATTTCCTTCTAAATCGAGTAACGTTTCTATGGAAACGACAGGATTTTCTTTTGGGATACGACAATCACATTTCCGATCCACTTATCGTTCTTTACTGCATCCCTCACTCCCAAACATTGACGAATTCACACGGAAATTGCGTCGCTATGAAATACGACTACTATGTGTTCTAAGACATTTCCTTCTAAATCGAGTAACGTTTCTATGGAAACGACAGGATTTTCCTTTGGGATACGACAATCACATTTCCGATCCACTAATCGTTCTTTACTGCATCCCTCACTCCCAAACATTGACGAATTCACACGGAGTTGCGTCGCTATGAAATGCGAGTACTATGTGTTCTAAGACATTTTCTTCTAAATCGAGTAACGTTTCTATGGAAACGACAGGATTTTCTTTTGGGATACGACAATGACATTTCCGATCCACTAATCGTTCTTTACTGCATCCCTCACTCCCAAACATTGACGAATTCACACGGAAATTGCGTCGCTATGAAATACGAGTACTATGAGTTCTAAGACATTTCCATCTAAATCGAGTAACGTTTCTATGGAAACGACAGGATTTTCTTTTGGGATACGACAATCACATTTCAGATCCACTAATCGTTCTTTACTGCATCCCTCACTCCCAAACATTGACGAATTCCCACGGAGTTGCGTCGCTATGAAATGCGAGTACTATGTGTTCTAAGACATTTTCTTCTAAATCGAGTAACGTTTCTATGGAAACGACAGGATTTTCTTTTGGGATACGACTATCACATTTCCGATGCACTAATCGTTCTTTACTGCATCCCTCACTCCCAAACATTGACGAATTCACACAGAAGTTGCGTCGCTATGAAATGCGAGTACTATGTGTTCTAAGACATTTCCTTCTAAATCGAGTAACGTTTCTATGGAAACGACAGGATTTTCTTTTGGGATACGACAATCACATTTCCGATCCACTAATCGTTCTTTACTGCATCCCTCACTCCCAAACATTGACGAATTCACACGGAAATTGCGTCGCTATGAAATACGAGTACTATGTGTTCTAAGACATTTCCTTCTAAATCCAGTAACGTTTCTATGGAAACGACAGGATTTTCTTTTGGGATACGACAATCACATTTCCGATCCACTAATCGTTCTTTACTGCATCCCTCACTCCCAAACATTGACGAATACACACGGAAATTGCGTCGCTATGAAATGCGAGTACTATGTGTTCTAAGACATTTCCTTCTAAATCGAGTAACGTTTCTATGGAAACGACAGGATTTTCTTTTGGGATACGACAATCACATTTCCGATCCACTAATCGTTCTTTACTGCATCCCTCACTCCCAAACATTGACGAATTCACACGGAAATTGCGTCGCTATGAAATGCGAGTACTATGTGTTCTAAGACATTTCCTTCTAAATCGAGTAACGTTTCTATGGAAACGACAGGATTTTCTTTTGGGATACGACAATCACATTTCCGATCCACTAATCGTTCTTTACTGCATCCCTCACTCCCAAACATTGACGAATTCACACGGAAATTGCGTCGCTATGAAATACGAGTACTATGTGTTCTAAGACATTTCCTTCTAAATCGAGTAACGTTTCTATGGAAACGACAGGATTTTCTTTTGGGATACGACAATCACATTTCCGATCCACTAATCGTTCTTTACTGCATCCCTCACTCCCAAACATTGACGAATTCACACGGAAATTGCGTCGCTATGAAATACGAGTACTATGAGTTCTAAGACATTTCCATCTAAATCGAGTAACGTTTCTATGGAAACGACAGGATTTTCTTTTGGGATACGACAATCACATTTCAGATCCACTAATCGTTCTTTACTGCATCCCTCACTCCCAAACATTGACGAATTCCCACGGAGTTGCGTCGCTATGAAATGCGAGTACTATGTGTTCTAAGACATTTTCTTCTAAATCGAGTAACGTTTCTATGGAAACGACAGGATTTTCTTTTGGGATACGACTATCACATTTCCGATGCACTAATCGTTCTTTACTGCATCCCTCACTCCCAAACATTGACGAATTCACACAGAAGTTGCGTCGCTATGAAATGCGAGTACTATGTGTTCTAAGACATTTCCTTCTAAATCGAGTAACGTTTCTATGGAAACGACAGGATTTTCTTTTGGGATACGACAATCACATTTCCGATCCACTAATCGTTCTTTACTGCATCCCTCACTCCCAAACATTGACGAATTCACACGGAAATTGCGTCGCTATGAAATACGAGTACTATGTGTTCTAAGACATTTCCTTCTAAATCCAGTAACGTTTCTATGGAAACGACAGGATTTTCTTTAGGGATACGACAATCACATTTCCGATCCACTAATCGTTCTTTACTGCATCCCTCACTCCCAAACATTGACGAATACACACGGAAATTGCGTCGCTATGAAATGCGAGTACTATGTGTTCTAAGACATTTCCTTCTAAATCGAGTAACGTTTCTATGGAAACGACAGGATTTTCTTTTGGGATACGACAATCACATTTCCGATCCACTAATCGTTCTTTACTGCATCCCTCACTCCCAAACATTGACGAATTCACACGGAAATTGCGTCGCTATGAAATGCGAGTACTATGTGTTCTAAGACATTTCCTTCTAAATCGAGTAACGTTTCTATGGAAACGACAGGATTTTCTTTTGGGATACGACAATCACATTTCCGATCCACTAATCGTTCTTTACTGCATCCCTCACTCCCAAACATTGACGAATTCACACGGAAATTGCGTCGCTATGAAATACGAGTACTATGTGTTCTAAGACATTTCCTTCTAAATCGAGTAACGTTTCTATGGAAACGACAGGATTTTCTTTTGGGATACGACAATCACATTTCCGATCCACTAATCGTTCTTTAGTGCATCCCTCACTCCCAAACATTGACGAATTCACACGGAAGTTGCGTCGCAATGAAATGCGAGTACTATGAGTTCTAAGACATTTCCTTCTAAATCGAGTAACGTTTCTATGGAAACGACAGGATTTTCTTTTGGGATACGACAATCACATTTCCGATCCACTAATCGTTCTTTACTGCATCCCTCACTCCCAAACATTGACGAATTCACACGGAAGTTGCGTCGCTATGAAATGCGAGTACTATGTGTTCTAAGACATTTCCTTCTAAATCGAG
Organism: Schistocerca piceifrons; assembly: GCF_021461385.2. Classification (NCBI taxonomy): domain Eukaryota; kingdom Metazoa; phylum Arthropoda; class Insecta; order Orthoptera; family Acrididae; genus Schistocerca; species Schistocerca piceifrons. The sequence continues at coordinate 602,699,108 of NC_060144.1, read as the reverse complement.
TAACGTTTCTATGGAAACGACAGGATTTTCTTTTGGGATACGACAATCACATTTCCGATCCACTAATCGTTCTTTACTGCATCCCTCACTCCCAAACATTGACGAATTCACACAGAAGTTGCGTCGCTATGAAATGCGAGTACTATGTGTTCTAAGACATTTGCTTCTAAATCGAGTAACGTTTCTATGGAAACGACAGGATTTTCTTTTGGGATACCACAATCACATTTCCGATCCACTAATCGTTCTTTACTGCATCCCTCACTCCCAAACATTGACGAATTCACACGGAGTTGCGTCGCTATGAAATGCGAGTACTATGTGTTCTAAGACATTTCCTTCTAAATCGAGTAACGTTTCTATGGAAACGACAGGATTTTCTTTTGGGATACGACAATCACATTTCCGATCACTAATCGTTCTTTACTGCATCCCTCACCCCCAAACATTGACGAATTCACACAGAAGTTGCGTCGCTATGAAATGCGAGTACTAGGTGTTCTAAGACATTTCCTTCTAAATCGAGTAACGTTTCTATGGAAACGACAGGATTTTCTTTTGGGATACGATAATCACATTTCCGATCCACTAATCGTTCTTTACGGCATCCCTCACTCCCAAACATTGACGAATTCACACGGAAATTGCGTCTCTATGAAATACGAGTACTATGTGTTCTAAGACATTTCCTTCTAAATCGAGTAACGTTCCTATGGAAACGACAGTATTTTCTTTTGGGATACGACAGTCACATTTCCGATCCACTAATCGTTCTTTACTGCATCCCTCACTCCCAAACATTGACGAATTCACACGGAGTTGCGTCGCTATGAAATGCGAGTACTATGTGTTCTAAGACATTTTCTTCTAAATCGAGTAACGTTTCTATGGAAACGACAGGAATTTCATTTGGGATACGACAATCACATTTCCGATGCACTAATCGTTCTTTACTGCATCCCTCACTCCCAAACATTGACGAATTCACACGGAGTTGCGTCGCTATGAAATGCGAGTACTATGTGTTCAAAGACATTTTCTTCTAAATCGAGTAACGTTTCTATGGAAACGACAGGATTTTCTTTTGGGATACGACAATCACATTTCCGATGCACTAATCGTTCTTTCCTGCATCCCTCACCCCCAAACATTGACGAATTCACACAGAAGTTGCGTCGCTATGAAATGCGAGTACTATGTGTTCTAAGACATTTCCTTCTAAATCGAGTAACGTTTCTATGGAAACGACAGGATTTTCTTTTGGGATACGACAATCACATTTCCGATCCACTAATCGTTCTTTACTGCATCCCTCACTCCCAAACATTGACGAATTCACACGGAAATTGCGTCGCTATGAAATACGAGTACTATGGTTCTAAGACATTTTCTTCTAAATCGAGTAACGTTTCTTTGTAAACGACAGGATTTTCTTTTGGGACACGACAATCACATTTCCGATCCACTAATCGTTCTTTACTGCATCCCTCACTCCCAAACATTGACGAATTCACACGGAAATTGCGTCGCTATGAAATACGAGTACTATGTGTTCTAAGACATTTCCTTCTAAATCGAGTAACGTTTCTATGGAAACGACAGGATTTTCTTTTGGTATACGACAATCACATTTCCGATCCACTAATCGTTCTTTACTGCATCCCTCACTCCCAAACATTGACGAATTCACACGGAGTTGCGTCGCTATGAAATGCGAGTACTATGTGTTCTAAGACATTTTCTTCTAAATCGAGTAACGTTTCTATGGAAACGACAGGATTTTCTTTTGGGATACGACTATCACATTTCCGATGCACTAATCGTTCTTTACTGCATCCCTCACTCCCAAACATTGACGAATTCACACAGAAGTTGCGTCGCTATGAAATGCGAGTACTATGTGTTCTAAGACATTTCCTTCTAAATCGAGTAACGTTTCAATGGAAACGACAGGATTTTCTTTTGGGATACGACAATCACATTTCCGATCCACTAATCGTTCTTTACTGCATCCCTCACTCCCAAACATTGACGAATTCACACGGAAATTGCGTCGCTATGAAATACGAGTACTATGTGTTCTAAGACATTTCCTTCTAAATCGAGTAACATTTCTATGGAAACGACAGGATTTTCTTTTGGGATACGACAATCACATTTCCGATCCACTAATCGTTCTTTACTGCATCCCTCACTCCCAAACATTGACGAATTCACACGGAAGTTGCGTCGCTATGAAATGCGAGTACTATGTGTTCTAAGACATTTCCTTCTAAATCGAGTAACGTTTCTATGGAAACGACAGGATTTTCTTTTGGGATACGACAATCACATTTCCGATCCACTAATCGTTCTTTACTGCATCCCTCACTCCCAAACATTGACGAATTCACACGGAAATTGCGTCGCTATGAAATGCGAGTACTATGTGTTCTAAGACATTTCCTTCTAAATCGAGTAACGTTTCTATGGAAACGACAGGATTTTCTTTAGGGATACGACAATCACATTTCCGATCCACTAATCGTTCTTTACTGCATCCCTCACTCCCAAACATTGACGAATTCACACGGAAATTGCGTTGCTATGAAATACGAGTACTATGTGTTCTAAGACATTTCCTTCTAAATCGAGTAACGTTTCTATGGAAACGACAGGATTTTCTTTTGGGATACGACAATCACATTTCCGATCCACTTATCGTTCTTTACTGCATCCCTCACTCCCAAACATTGACTTATTCACACGGAAATTGCTTCGCTATGAAATGCGAGTACTATGTGTTCTAAGACATTTCCTTCTAATTCGAGTAACGTTTCTATGGAAACGACAGGATTTCCTTTTGGAATACGACAATCACATTTCCGATCCACTAATCGTTCTTTACTGCATCCCTCACTCCCAAACATTGACGAATTCACACGGAAGTTGCCTCGCTATGAAATGCGAGTACTATGTGTTCTAAGACATTTCCTTCTAAATCGAGTTACGTTTCTATGGAAACGACAGGATTTTCTTTTGGGATACGACAATCACATTTCCGATCCACTAATCGTTCTTTACTGCATCCCTCACTCCCAAACATTGACGAATTCACACGGAAATTGCGTCGCTATGAAATACGAGTACTATGTGTTCTAAGACATTTCCTTCTAAATCGAGTAACGTTTCTATGGAAACGACAGGATTTTCTTTTGGGATACGACAATCACATTTCCGATCCACTTATCGTTCTTTACTGCATCCCTCACTCCCAAACATTGACGAATTCACACGGAAATTGCTTCGCTATGAAATGCGAGTACTATGTGTTCTAAGACATTTCCTTCTACATCGAGTAACGTTTCTATGGAAGCGACAGGATTTCCTTTTGGAATACGACAATCACATTTCCGATCCACTAATCGTTCTTTACTGCATCCCTCACTCCCAAACATTGACGAATTCACACGGAAGTTGCCTCGCTATGAAATGCGAGTACTATGTGTTCTAAGACATTTCCTTCTAAATCGAGTTACGTTTCTATGGAAACGACAGGATTTTCTTTTGGGATACGACAATCACATTTCCGATCCACTAATCGTTCTTTACTGCATCCCTCACTCCCAAACATTGACGAATTCACACGGAAGTTGCGTCGCTATGAAATGCGAGTACTACGTGTTCTAAGACATTTCCTTCTAAATCGAGTAACGTTTCTATGGAAACGACAGGATTTTCTTTTGGGATACGACAATCACATTTCCGATCCACTAATCGCTCTTTACTGCATCCCTCACTCCCAAACATTGACGAATTCTCACGGAAATTGCGTCGCTATGAAATGCGAGTACTATGTGTTCTAAGACATTTCCTTCTAAATCGAGTAACGTTTCTATGGAAACGACAAGATTTTCTTTTGGGATACGACAATCACATTTCCGATCCACTAATCGTTCTATACTGCACCCCTCACTCCCAAACATTGACGAATTCACACGGAAGTTGCGTCGCTATGAAATGCGAGTACTATGTGTTCTAAGACATTTCCTTCTAAATCGAGTAACGTTTCTATGGAATCGACAGGATTTTCTTTTGGGATACGACAATCACATTTCCGATCCACTAATCGTTCTTTACTGCATCCCTCACTCCCAAATATTGACGAATTCACACAGAAGTTGCGTCGCTATGAAATGCGAGTACTATGTGTTCTAAGACATTTGCTTCTAAATCGAGTAACGTTTCTATGGAAACGACAGGATTTTCTTTTGGGATACCACAATCACATTTCCGATCCACTAATCGTTCTTTACTGCATCCCTCACTCCCAAACATTGACGAATTCACACGGAAATTTCGTCGCTATGAAATACGAGTACTATGTGTTCTAAGACATTTCTTTCTAAATCGAGTAACGTTTCTATGGAAACGACAGGATTTTCTTTTGGGATACGACAATCACATTTCCGATCCACTAATCGTTCTTTACTGCATCCCTCACTCCCAAACATTGACGAATTCAAACGGAGTTGCGTCGCTATGGAATGCGAGTACTATGTGTTCTAAGACATTTTCTTCTAAATCGAGTAACGTTTCTATGGAAACGACAGGATTTTCTTTTGGGATACGACTATCACATTTCCGATGCACTAATCGTTCTTTACTGCATCCCTCACTCACAAACATTGACGAATTCACACAGAAGTTGCGTCGCTATGAAATGCGAGTACTATGTGTTCTAAGACATTTCCTTCTAAATCGAGTAACGTTTCTATGGAAACGACAGGATTTTCTTTTGGGATACGACAATCACATTTCCGATCCACTAATCGTTCTTTACTGCATCCCTCACTCCCAAACATTGACGAATTCACACGGAAATTGCGTCGCTATGAAATACGTGTACTATGTGTTCTAAGACATTTCCTTCTAAATCGAGTAACGTTTCTATGGAAACGACAGGATTTTCTTTTGGGATACGACAATCACATTTCCGATCCACTAAACGTTCTTTACTGCATCCCTCACTCCCAAGCATTGACGAATTCACACGGTAATTGCGTCGCTATGAAATGCGAGTACTATGTGTTCTAAGACATTTCCTTCTAAATCGAGTAACGTTTCTATGGAAACGACAGGTTTTTCTTTTGGGATACGACAATCACATTTCCGATCCACTAATCGTTCTTTACTGCATCCCTCACTCCCAAACATTGACGAATTCACACGGAAGTTGCGTCGCTATGAAATGCGAGTACTATGTGTTCTAAGACATTTCCTTCTAAATCGAGTAACGTTTCTATGGAAACGACAGGATTTTCTTTTGGGATACGACAATCACATTTCCGATCCACTAATCGTTCTTTACTGCATCCCTCACTCCCGAACATTGACGAATTCACACGGAAATTGCGTCGCTATGAAATGCGAGTACTATGTGTTCTAAGACATTTCCTTCTAAATCGAGTAACGTTTCTATGGAAACGACAGGATTTTCTTTTGGGATACGACAATCACATTTTCGATCCACTAATCGTTCTTTACTGCATCCCTCACTCCCAAACATTGACGAATTCACACGGAAATTGCGTCGCTATGAAATACGAGTACTATGTGTTCTAAGACATTTCCTTCTAAATCAAGTAACGTTTCTATGGAAACGACAGTATTTTCTTTTGGGATACGACAATCACATTTCCGATCCACTAATCGTTCTTTACTGCATCCCTCACTCCCAAACATTGACGAATTCACACGGAAATTGCGTCGCTATGAAATGCGAGTATTATGTGTTCTAAGACATTTCCTTCTAAATCGAGTAACGTTTCTATGGAAACGACAGGATTTTCTTTTGGGATACGACAATCACATTTCCGATCCACTAATCGTTCTTTACTACATCCCTCACTCCCAAACATTGACGAATTCACACGGAAGTTGCGTCGCTATGAAATGCGAGTACTATGTGTTCTAAGACATTTCCTTCTAAATCGAGTAACGTTGCTATGGAAACGACAGGATTTTCTTTTGGGATACGACAATCACATTTCCGATCCACTAATCGTTCTTTACTGCATCCCTCACTCCCAAACATTGACGAATTCACACGGAAATTGCGTCGCTATGAAATGCGAGTACTATGTGTTCTAAGACATTTCCTTCTAAATCGAGTAACGTTTCTATGGAAACGACAGGATTTTCTTTTGGGATACGACAATCACATTTCCGATCCACTTATCGTTCTTTACTGCATCCCTCACTCCCAAACATTGACGAATTCACACGGAAATTGCGTCGCTATGAAATGCGAGTACTATGTGTTCTAAGACATTTCCTTCTAAATCGAGTAACGTTTCTATGGAAACGACAGGATTTTCTTTTGGGATACGACAATCACATTTCCGATCCACTAATCGTTCTTTACTGCATCCCTCACTCGCAAACATTGACGAATTCACACGGAAATTGCGTCGCTATGAAATACGAGTACTATGTGTTCTAAGACATTTCCTTCTAAATCGAGTAACGTTTCTATGGAAACGACAGGATTTTCTTTTGGGATACGACAATCACATTTCCGATCCACTAATCGTTCTTTACTGCATCCCTCACTCCCAAACATTGACGAATTCACACGGAAGTTGCGTCGCTATGAAATGCGAGTACTATGTGTTCTAAGACATTTCCTTCTAAATTGAGTAACGTTTCTATGGAAACGACAGGATTTTCTTTTGGGATACGACAATCACATTTCCGATCCACTAATCGTTCTTTACTGCATCCCTCACTCCCAAACATTTGCGAATTCACACGGAAATTGCGTCGCTATGAAATGCGAGTACTATGTGTTCTAAGACATTTCCTTCTAAATCGAGTAACGTTGCTATGGAAACGACAAGATTTTCTTTTGGGATACGACAATCACATTTCCGATGCACTAATCGTTCTTTACTGCATCCCTCACTCCCAAACATTGACGAATTCACACGGAAATTGCGTCGCTATGAAATACGAGTACTATGTGTTCTAAGACATTTCCTTCTAAATCGAAGAACGTTTCTATGGAAACGACAGGATTTTCTTTTGGGATACGACAATCACATTTCCGATCCACTAATCGTTCTTTACTGCATCCCTCACTCCCAAACATTGACGAATTCACACGGAAATTGCGACGCTATGAAATGCGAGTGCTATGTGTTCTAAGACATTTCCTTCTAAATTGAGTAACGTTTCTATGGAAACAACAGGATTTTCTTTTGGGATACGACAATCACATTTCCGATCCACTAATCGTTCTTTACTGCATCCCTCACTCCCAAACATTGACGAATTCACACGGAAGTTGCGTCGCTATGAAATGCGAGTACTATGTGTTCTAAGACATTTCCTTCTAAATCGAGTAACGTTTCTATGGAAACGACAGGATTTTCTTTTGGGATACGACAATCACATTTCCGATCCACAAATCGTTCTTTACTGCATCCCTCACTCCCAAACATTGACGAATTCACACGGAAATTGCGTCGCTATGAAATACGAGTACTATGTGTTCTAAGACATTTCCTTCTAAATCGAAGAACGTTTCTATGGAAACGACAGGATTTTCTTTTGGGATACGACAATCACATTTCCGATCCACTAATCGTTCTTTACTGCATCCCTCACTCCCAAACATTGACGAATTCACACGGAAATTGCGACGCTATGAAATGCGAGTGCTATGTGTTCTAAGACATTTCCTTCTAAATTGAGTAACGTTTCTATGGAAACAACAGGATTTTCTTTTGGGATACGACAATCACATTTCCGATCCACTAATCGTTCTTTACTGCATCCCTCACTCCCAAACATTGACGAATTCACACGGAAAATGCGTCGCTATGAAATACGAGTACTATGTGTTCTAAGACATTTCCTTCTAATTCGAGTAACGTTTCTATGGAAACGACAGGATTTTCTTTTGGGATACGACAATCACATTTCCGATCCACTAATCGCTCTTTACTGCATCCCACACTCCCAAACATTGACGAATTCACACGGAAATTGCGTCGCTATGAAATGCGAGTACTATGTGTTCCTAGACATTTCCTTCTAAATCGAGTAACGCTTCTATGAAAGCGACAGGATTTTCTTTTGGGATACGACAATCACATTTCCGATCCACTAATCGTTCTTTACTGCATCCCACATTCCCAAACATTGACGAATTCACACGGAGATTGCGTCGCTATGAAATGCGAGTACTATGTGTTCTAAGACATTTCCTTCTAAATCGAGTAACGTTTCTATGGAAACGACAGGATTTTCTTTTGGGATACGACAATCACATTTCCGATCCACTAATCGTTCTTTACTGCATCCCTCACTCCCAAACATAGACGAATTCACACGGAAATTGCGTCGCTATGAAATACGTGTACTATGTGTTCTAAAACATTTCCTTCTAAATCGAGTACCGTTTCTATGGAAACGACAGGATTTTCTTTTGGAATACGACAATCACATTTCCGATCCACTAATCGTTCTTTACTGCATCCCCCACTCCCAAACATTGACGAATTCACACGGAAATTGCGTCGCTATGAAATGCGAGTAGTATGTGTTCTAAGACATTTCCCTCTAAATCGAGTAACGTTTCTATGGAAACGACAGGATTTTCTTTTGGGATACGACAATCACATTTCCGATCCACTAATCGTTCTTTACTGCATCCCTCACTCCCAAACATTGACGAATTCACACGGAAATTGCGTCGCTATGAAATGCGAGTACTATGTGTTCTAAGACATTTCCTTCTAAATCGAGTAACGTTTCTATGGAAACGACAGGATTTTCTTTTGGGATACGACAATCACATTTCCGATCCACTAATCGTTCTTTACTGCATCCTCACTCCCAAACATTGACGAATTCACACGGAAATTGCGTCGCTATGAAATGCGAGTACTATGTGTTCTAAGACATTTCCTTCTAAATCGAGTAACGTTTCTATGGAAACGACAGCATTTTCTTTTGGGATACGACAATCACATTTCCGATCCACTAATCGTTCTTTACTGCATCCCTCACTCCCAAACATTGACGAATTCACACGGAAATTGCGTCGCTATGAAATGCGAGTACTATGTGTTCTAAGACATTTCCTTCTAAATCGAGTAACGTTGCTATGGAAACGACAGGATTTTCTTTTGGGATCCAACAATCACATTTCCGATCCACTAATCGTTCTTTACTGCATCCCTCACTCCCAAACATTGACGAATTCACACGGAAATTGCGTCGCTAGGAAATGCGAGTACTATGTGTTCTAAGACATTTCCTTCTAAATCGAGTAACGTTGCTATGGAAACGACAGGATTGTCTTTTGGGATACGACAATCACATTTCCGATCCACTAATCGTTCTTTACTGCATCCCTCACTCCCAAACATTGACGAATTCACACGGAAATTGCGTCGCTATGAAATGCGAGTACTATGTGTTCTAAGACATTTCCTTCTAAATCGAGTAACGTTGCTATGGAAACGACAGGATTGTCTTTTGGGATACGACAATCACATTTCCGATCCACTAATCGTTCTTTACTGCATCCCTCACTCCCAAACATTGTCGAATTCACACGGAAATTGCGTCGCTACGAAATACGAGTACTATGTGTTCTAAGACATTTCCTTCTAAATCGAGTAACGTTTCTATGGAAACTACAGGATTTTCTTTTGGGATACGACAATCACATTTCCGATCCACTAATCGTTCTTTACTGCATCCCTCACTCCCAAACATTGACGAATTCACACGGAAATTGCGCCGCTATGAAATGCGAGTACTATGTGTTCTAAGACATTTCCTTCTAAATCGAGTAACGTTGCTATGGAAACGACAGGATTGTCTTTTGGGATCCGACAATCACATTTCCGATCCACTAATCGTTCTTTACTGCATCCCCCACTCCCAAACATTGACGAATTCACACGGAAATTGCGTCGCTATGAAATGCGAGTACTATGTGTTCTAAGACATTTCCTTCTAAATCGAGTAACGTTGCTATGGAAACGACAGGATTTTCTTTTGGGATCCGACAATCACATTTCCGATCCACTAATCGTTCTTTACTGCATCCCTCACTCCCAAACATTGACGAATTCACACGGAAATTGCGTCGCTATGAAATGCGAGTACTATGTGTTCTAAGACATTTCCTTCTAAATCGAGTAACGTTGCTATGGAAACGACAGGATTGTCTTTTGGGATACGACAATCACATTTCCGATCCACTAATCGCTCTTTACTGCATCCCACACTCCCAAACATTGACTAATTCACACGGAAATTGCGTCGCTATGAAATGCGAGTACTATGTGTTCCTAGACATTTCCTTCTAAATCGAGTAACGTTTCTATGAAAGCGACAGGATTTTCTTTTGGGATACGACAATCACATTTCCGATCCACTAATCGTTCTTTACTGCATCCCACAGTCCCAAACATTGACGAATTCACACGGAGATTGCGTCGCTATGAAATGCGAGTACTATGTGTTCTAAGACATTTCCTTCTAAATCGAGTAACGTTTCTATGGAAAACTCAGGATTTTCTTTTGGGATACGACAATCACATTTCCGATCCACTAATCGTTCTTTACTGCATCCCTCACTCCAAAACTTTGACGAATTCACACGGAAATTGCGTCGCTATGAAATACGTGTACTATGTGTTCTGAGACATTTCCTTCTAAATCGAGTACCGTTTCTATGGAAACGACAGGATTTTCTTTTGGGATACGACAATCACATTTCCGATCCACTAATCGTTCTTTACTGCATCCCTCACTCCCAAACATTGACGAATTCACACGGAAATTGCGTCGCTATGAAATGCGAGTACTATGTGTTCTAAGACATTTCCCTCTAAATCGAGTAACGTTTCTATGGAAACGACAGGATTTTCATTTGGGATACGACAATCACATTTCCGATCCACTAATCGTTCTTTACTGCATCCCTCACTCCAAAACATTGACGAATTCACACGGAAATTGCGTCGCTATGAAATGCGAGTACTATGTGTTCTAAGACATTTCCTTCTAAATCGAGTAACGTTTCTATGGAAACGACAGGATTTTCTTTTGGGATACGACAATCACATTTCCGATCCACTAATCGTTCTTTACTGCATCCTCACTCCCAAACATTGACGAATTCACACGGAAATTGCGTCGCTATGAAATGCGAGTACTATGTGTTCTAAGACATTTCCTTCTAAATCGAGTAACGTTTCTATGGAAACGACAGGATTTTCCTTTGGGATACGACAATCACATTTCCGATCCACTAATCGTTCTTTACTGCATCCCTCACTCCCAAACATTGACGAATTCACACGGAAATTGCGTCGCTAGGAAATGCGAGTACTATGTGTTCTAAGACATTTCCTTCTAAATCGAGTAACGTTGCTATGGAAACGACAGGATTTTCTTTTGGGATCCAACAATCACATTTCCGATCCACTAATCGTTCTTTACTGCATCCCTCACTCCCAAACATTGACGAATTCACACGGAAATTGCGTCGCTATGAAATGCGAGTACTATGTGTTCTAAGACATTTCCTTCTAAATCGAGTAACGTTGCTATGGAAACGACAGGATTGTCTTTTGGGATCCGACAATCACATTTCCGATCCACTAATCGTTCTTTACTGCATCCCTCACTCCCAAACATTGACGAATTCACACGGAAATTGCGTCGCTATGAAATGCGAGTACTATGTGTTCTAAGACATTTCCTTCTAAATCGAGTAACGTTGCTATGGAAACGACAGGATTGTCTTTTGGGATACGACAATCACATTTCCGATCCACTAATCGTTCTTTACTGCATCCCTCACTCCCAAACATTGTCGAATTCACACGGAAATTGCGTCGCTATGAAATACGAGTACTATGTGTTCTAAGACATTTCCTTCTAAATCGAGTAACGTTTCTATGGAAACTACAGGATTTTCTTTTGGGATACGACAATCACATTTCCGATCCACTAATCGTTCTTTACTGCATCCCTCACTCCCAAACATTGACGAATTCACACGGAAATTGCGTCGCTATGAAATGCGAGTACTATGTGTTCTAAGACATTTCCTTCTAAATCGAGTAACGTTGCTATGGAAACGACAGGATTGTCTTTTGGGATCCGACAATCACATTTCCGATCCACTAATCGTTCTTTACTGCATCCCTCACTCCCAAACATTGACGAATTCACACGGAAATTGCGTCGCTATGAAATGCGAGTACTATGTGTTCTAAGACATTTCCTTCTAAATCGAGTAACGTTGCTATGGAAACGACAGGATTGTCTTTTGGGATCCGACAATCACATTTCCGATCCACTAATCGTTCTTTACTGCATCCCTCACTCCCAAACATTGACGAATTCACACGGAAATTGCGTCGCTATGAAATGCGAGTACTATGTGTTCTAAGACATTTTCTTCTAAATCGAGTAACGTTGCTATGGAAACGACAGGATTTTCTTTTGGGATCCGACAATCACATTTCCGATCCACTAATCGTTCTTTACTGCATCCCTCACTCCCAAACATTGACGAATTCACACGGAAATTGCGTCGCTATGAAATGCGAGTACTATGTGTTCTAAGACATTTCCTTCTAAATCGAGTAACGTTGCTATGGAAACGACAGGATTGTCTTTTGGGATCCAACAATCACATTTCCGATGCACTAATCGTTCTTTACTGCATCCCTCACTCCCAAACATTGACGAATTCACACGGAAATTGCGACGCTATGAAACACGAGTACTATGTGTTCTAAGACATTTCCTTCTAAATCGAGTAACGTTTCTATGGAAACGACAGGATTTTCTTTTGGGATCCGACAATCACATTTCCGATCCACTAATCGTTCTTTACTGCATCCCTCACTCCCAAACATTGTCGAATTCACACGGAAATTGCGTCGCTATGAAATACGAGTACTATGTGTTCTAAGACATTTCCTTCTAAATCGAGTAACGTTTCTATGGAAACGACAGGATTTTCTTTTGGGATACGACAATCACATTTCCGATCCACTAATCGTTCTTTACTGCATCCCTCACTCCCAAACATTGACGAATTCACACGGAAATTGCGTCGCTATGAAATGCGAGTACTATGTGTTCTAAGACATTTCCTTCTAAATCGAGTAACGTTGCTATGGAAACGACAGGATTGTCTTTTGGGATCCGACAATCACATTTCCGATCCACTAATCGTTCTTTACTGCATCCCTCACTCCCAAACATTGACGAATTCACACGGAAATTGCGTCGCTATGAAATGCGAGTACTATGTGTTCTAAGACATTTTATTCGAAATCGAGTAACGTTGCTATGGAAACGACAGGATTTTCTTTTGGGATCCGACAATCACATTTCCGATCCACTAATCGTTCTTTACTGCATCCCTCACTCCCAAACATTGACGAATTCACACGGAAATTGCCTCGCTATGAAATGCGAGTACTATGTGATCTAAGACATTTCCTTCTAAATCGAGTAACGTTGCTATGGAAACGACAGGATTGTCTTTTGGGATCCGACAATCACATTTCCGATCCACTAATCGTTCTTTACTGCATCCCTCACTCCCAAACATTGACGAATTCACACGGAAATTGCGTCGCTATGAAATACGAGTACTATGTGTTCTAAGACATTTCCTTCTGAATCGAGTAACGTTTCTATGGAAACGACAGGATTTTCTTTTGGGATACGACAATCACATTTCCGATCCACTAATCGTTCTTTACTGCATCCCTCACTCCCAAACATTGACGAATTCACACGGAAATTGCGTCGCTATGAAATGCGAGTACTATGTGTTCTAAGACATTTCCTTCTAAATCGAGTAACGTTGCTATGGAAACGACAGGATTTTCTTTTGGGATCCGACAATCACATTTCCGATCCACTAATCGTTCTTTACTGCATCCCTCACTCCCAAACATTGACGAATTCACACGGAAATTGCGTCGCTATGAAATACGAGTACTATGTGTTCTAAGACATTTCCTTCTAAATCGAGTAACGTTTCTATGGAAACGACAGGATTTTCTTTTGGGATACGACAATCACATTTCCGATCCACTAATCGTTCTTTACTGCATCCCTCACTCCCAAACATTGACGAATTCACACGGAAATTGCGTCGCTATGAAATGCGAGTACTATGTGTTCTAAGACATTTCCTTCTAAATCGAGTAACGTTGCTATGGAAACGACAGGATTTTCTTTTGGGATCCGACAATCACATTTCCGATCCACTAATCGTTCTTTACTGCATCCCTCACTCCCAAACATTGACGAATTCACACGGAAATTGCGTCGCTATTAAATACGAGTACTATGTGTTCTAAGACATTTCCTTCTAAATCGAGTAACGTTTCTATGGAAACGACAGGATTTTCTTTTGGGATACGACAATCACATTTCCGATCCACTAATCGTTCTTTACTGCATCCCTCACTCCCAAACATTGACGAATTCACACGGAAATTGCGTCGCTATGAAATGCGAGTACTATGTGTTCTAAGACATTTCCTACTAAATCGAGTAACGTTTCTATGGAAACGACAGGATTTTCTTTTGGGATCCGACAATCACATTTCCGATCCACTAATCGTTCTTTACTGCATCCCTCACTCCCAAACATTGACGAATTC